>NC_030808.1:129675269-129981406 GCF_001704415.2 Capra hircus
CTCTTTTTACGTTATTTTTCTTTAAGATGCTCAATGACTGTCTGAGTGGATTTTCAGGCCCACTCATTGGTCTTTCTTGGTGTCATTCAAAACAAACTATTCAATCTGTATGAACTTCTTCAACCACTGTGAGGCAGAATTACCAAATAAATCCCAGTTCTGGGTAGGGTACAAGATGGCTACCAGTGGTCCAGTTAGGAGAAGAGTGAGGAAAGTTGAGTACAGAAGCCAGGCAAAAGATAGCCATCACGAAGTAGAACTGAGTTTTCTCAGCATTGGGCATCTGAGCATAGTGAATGCTTTCTTCCTTCATTTGACACTCTGAGTCACAGGTCCAGAACTTTGGGACCGAGGGTGCTCTTGACATTAACATTAATGAGGATCATTTGGTTATTCCCCAAAAATGCATAACTAGGATTTAAAATTCCTATTTATTTTTATTCACTTAAAAATAATACCTGGATATATATTTTTAAAATATAAACACTATATATAAAACTGTAGCTGACTTCAGCTCCCACCAACTCCTAATCCAGTGTTGATGTGAGGAGATCCTTTTCAATCTATTAACATACATAACACAGGGAATTTGTGTTCTTCCTGGAATGGCCATGTATTGTGGGTCTTTCTTTGCAATGTGTGAAACCTTATTGCAATTCATACTGTTATCAGCAAAGTACATTACCTATTCTGTCTTTTATTGGAGAGACATTCTCCAAAATGCACTACAGGCCTTTACAAGAAAATGTGGAATAAGAAAGGGCAGTTTCAAAATTTTCTTGTATAGCAACACTGTTGTTCTTGCCTGAAGTAGAATGACGACACTGCCCCTGAACAGTTTCTCTATTTTAAAAAGTATTGAAAAAACTAGTCTCAGCAGGCAGGCAAAATAAGAAATAAAAGGCACCCACACTGGAGAAAAAGAAGGGAACCTATTAATATTTGCAGATGGCAAGGACTTTAAAAAGGAAAATACTAACATCTTGACCACAAAAGAATAGGCACTAATAAATGAATTCCACAAATTTGGAGCATACAGATTAATACACAGGAAAATTTAGCTTTTTTATACAGGAAGATATTCACTGAAGGGAAAAGGGACAAGAGAAGAAGAAAGCCATCTATAATCCAATCAGTAAGAATGCCAGTACTAATCCCGTAAAAAGAATTAAATACCTCAAAATAAAACTGACTCATAGGAGAAAGACAATTCTGAAAACTAAAACACTGACAAAGCAATGAAAGATGACACAGAGAAATACGAAGATATCACAAGATCTGGAACTAGAAGAATTAATATTGTTCAAATGGCCATACTGCCTGAAGCAATCAATAGATTGAAGGCAGACCCTAGCAAAACACCTTTTTCTCAAACAAGTACAAATATTCCTAAAATTCATAGAGAGCCACACAAGACCCAACTTGGCCAAAGCAAACGTGGGGAAAAAAGAAACAAAAAACAAGGTTGAAGCTACCACCCTCCTAGACTTCAGAACAAACTGCAAAGCTACAGAAATTCAAACAGCATGGTACTGGCACAGTAACAGACATAGAGCTCAATGGAACAGAATAGAGATCCCAGACATGACCCCGGAGTAAACCCAGGCACCTATAGTCAATGAATTCACAACATAAAAGGTACCAGTATACAACAGCAAGAGTGTCTATTCAACATGTGTTGCAGGCAAAACTGGACACCCACATGGACAACAAAGAGACCTGAATATTTCTACAGGCCTTCAAGAAACATAAAGTCAAAATGGGTGACAGACCTCCAAGTGAGACCTTAATCCACAAAACTCCTCAATGAGACACTGGATCTTGGACATAAATCGAGGCAACACTTGTGTCAAGGCATATGGCTCCCCAGGCAAAAGTCATCTAAGCAAATCTGAATGCGTGGGACCTAGTTGACTTTCAAAGCTTTCACAGAGCAAAGGAAACTACAGACAAATCCAAAAGGCATCCTATGGAATCGGACACAATATCTACAAGTGATATGACTGATCCAAATCTATAGCAGTTCCTCCAGCTCTGTAGGATAAAAACAACCAAACAACTCAATCAGACTATAAGCAGACGTTATGAATACACTTCTTGGTCCAAAGAAGAGAGGCAGATGCATAACAGACATGGGAGAAGATACTCCACATCGCTAATAGATAGAAATGCAATTTCAAACAACCATGACATATCACTTCACAACTTTAACAAGGGATAGCATATGAAAGTCTTTTCAAAAGAAATAGTCTCTAGAAAAGGATGAATAGGGAGTCCCCAGACACTATTGTTGGGAATAACAATTGGGGCAACCATTAGGCAAAACAGAATAAAGTTTCCTCCAAACACTACAGGTAGAGACACCATGTTATCCAACCATTCTATTCCTGAGTATACACCCTGAAAACAACAAAAACTCTCATTAAAAGTGAATGAGGCATTGGATGTTTACAGCAGCAGTACTGACAATAGGCAAAACAAGGAGGCAGCCCTAGTGCTTATCCACAGAATAATAGATACAGAAGAGGGCTGACAAATACAAAAAACCATACACATAAAATGGAATAATACTCTTCCAGAAAGCAGACTAAAATTCTTCTTCAGAAACTTGGATGAACTTAGCCTATAACAGTCTAATTGACAGAAGCCCAAACAAGAATCGCAAGTACTGTATAATACCATGGACAAGGGAATGTTAAAAAAGAATACAGACAAATGGTCGACAACAGTGAAAGAGACTCAAACATAGAGTAGACAACCTTATTGTTATTGTTCAGTCACTAAGTCGTGTCTGACTTTTGAGACCCCATGGACTGCAGCACGCCAAGCTTCCCTGTCCTTTACTATATCCCAAATTTGCTCAAACTCATGTTCATTGAACTGATGATGCCATCCAGCCATCCCATCCTCTGTTGCCACCTACTCCTGCCCGAAATCTTTACCAACATCGGGTCTTTTCCAATGAGTTGGCTCTTCACATCAGGTATGCCAAAGTATTGGAGCTTCAGCATCAATCCTTCCAAAGAATATGCATGGTTAAATTCCTTTCGTGTTGGCTGGTTTGATCTTCTTGCTGTCCAAGGGACTCTCAAGAGTCTTCTCCAGCACCAAAATTGAAAGTGTCAATTCTTTGGTGGTCAGCCTTCTTTATAGTCCATCGCTCACATTTGTACATGACTACTGGAAAAACCACAGCTTTGACTATACAGACCTTTGTCAGAAAAGTGATATCTTTGCTTTTTAATATGTTGTCTAGGTTTTCATATCTTTCCTCCCTAGGGGCAAGCAGCTTGTAATTTTATGGCTGGAGACACTGTCTGCAGTTATTTTGGAACCCAAGAAAATAAAATCTGTCACTGCTTCTACTTTTTTCCCTTCTTTTTGCCATGAAGTGATGGAACCAAATGCCATGATCTTCATCTTTTGAATGTTGAGTTTTAACAGATTTTCACTCTCCTCTTTGACCCTCATCAAGAGACTGTTTAGTTCCTCTTCACTTTCTACCATTAGAATGGTATCATGTGCCTATCTAAGATTGTTGATATTTTCTTCCAGCAATCTTGATTCCAGCTTGTGAGTCATCTGGCTCAGCATTTCATATGATTACTCTGAAAATTAGTTAAATAAACAGAGTGACAGTATACAGACTTGACATACTCCTTCCCCAGTTTTGAACCAATCAGTTGTTCCATGTCCAGTTCTAATTGTTGCTTCCTGACTGGCACACAGGTTTCTCAGGAGGCAGGTAAAGGCAGGTCTGGTATTCCCATCTCTTTAAGAATTTTCCAGTTTGTTGTGATCCACATAGTCAAAGGCTTTAGTATATTCAGTGAAGCAGAAGTAGATGCTTTTCTGGAAGTCCCTTGCTTTCTTTTTGATCCAATCAGTGTTGGAAATTTGATCTCTGGTGCCTCTACCTTTTCTAAGCCAAGCTTGTATATCTGGAAGTTCTAAGTTCACATACTGCTGCAACCTAGCTTGAAGAATTTTGAACATCAATTTATTAGCATGTAAAATGAGCACAATTGTGCAGCAGGTTGAACATTTTTGGCATTGCCCTTCTTTGAAATTGTAATGAAAACTGACCTTTTCCAGCCCTGTGGCCACTGTGGCTGAGTTTTCCAAACTTGTTGACATACTGAGTGCAGCACTTTAACAGCATCATCTTTTAGGATTTGAAATAGCTCAGCTGGAATCCATCATCTCCACAAGCTTTATTCTCAGTAATGCTTCCTAAGGCCCACTTGACTTCACACTCCAGGATGTATGGCTCTAGGGAGTGACCACACCATCATGGTTATCTGGGTTATTAAGGAATTTCTGTACAGTTTTTCTGTGTATTCTTGCCACCTCTTCCTAATATATTCTGCTTCTGTTAGGTCCTTACCATTTCTGTCCTTTATTGTGCCCATCCTTGCATGAAATATTCCCTTAATATCTCTAATTTTCTTAAAGAGATCTCTAGTCTTTCCCATTTATTGCTTTGCATTGTTCACTTAAGAAGGTTTTCTTATCTCTCCTTGCTATTCTTTAGCACTCTGCACTCAGATGGGTATATCTCCTTTTCTCTTTTGCCTTTTGCTTCTCTTTTATCAGTTATTTGTAAGGCCACCTTGGAAAACTATTTTGCCCTCTTGCATTTTTTTTTTCTTGGGGATGCCTTTGGTCATTGACTCCTATGCAATGTTAAGAACCTCCATCCATAGTTCCTCAGGCACTCTGTCTATCAGATCTAATCCCTTGAATCTATTTGTCACCTCCACTGTATAATCATAAGGAATTTGATTTAGGTCAAACCTGAATGGCCTAGTGCTTTTCCCTACTTTCTTCAATTTAAGGCTAAATTTTGCAATAAGGAGCTCATGGTCTGAGCCACAGCTCAGATCTTGTTTTTGCTGATTGTATAGAGCTTTTCTATCTTCAGCTACAAATAATATAATCAGTCTGATTGCAGTATTGACCATTTGGTGATGTCCATGTGTAGAGTTGTGTTGTTGGAAGAGGGTGTTTGCTATAACCAGTGCATTCTCTTGACAGAACTCTGTAAACAAGCTGCTGGTGCTGCTGCTGCTGCTAAGTTGCTTCAGTCATGTCCGACTCTGTGCGACCCCATAGACGGCAGCCCACCAGGCTCCCCCATCCCTGGGATCCTCAAGACAAGAACATTGGAGTGGGTTGCCATTTCCTTCTTCAATGCATGAAAGTGAAAAGTGAAAGTGAAGTTGCTCAGTCGTGTCCGACTCTTAGCCACCCCATGAACTGCAGCCCACCAGGCTCCTCCATCCATGGGATTTTCCAGGCAAGAGTACTGGAGTGGGGTGCCATTGCATTCTCTGGTCAACAAGCTAGTCCTTACCAAATGAGAGAGGGAAGAGGGCAAGTGCAAGAAGAGGTAGAGAATGGAGTCATATAAAATAGCAGGTATTGTTCAAAACAAGGAATGAGTGCCTTAATCTTGTAATAAGTTTTCTATACACCTGAATCTAATCTGGAACTGTAAATCACCTCCACTTCAATAAATGACCCAATCAAGCCCATCCATCCATCCCGCAAACTCTGCATGGGACCCTGCTGGGACTCTTCCTCTTACACTTTTAATCCCCTACTCCTCCCAGGGCTATTCAAGGTTTTCAATTCCTGAAGCCTCAAGATTGGTCTCACTGGCTCTTTAACGAGGTTTCCCCTTGAACCCCCATGACTGCAGAATTACAAGCAGTTGCTTTATGTCTCCCTACAAACCATAAAATGCCAACATTCAGAATAATTTGACAAAGCCTCTGTCTTCAACCAGAAACACACAAAACAACACTCCTATCTTTTCAGGATCCAAAACACTGCAGACTAATATCTTTAGTACCAGAAGACTTACCCACAGACCACTGACAGAAAGTTCCTACTTCTTGGTAAACTTTAGGAGTACTTCAATTGACACTAGGCTAGAGACATGGATGTCCTTATCCAACCCACTGTTCCACTTGTATAAAAGGAATATCCAATTAAAAGATGAGAGACAGATAAGAGACAGGTCAACAAAACAAAGACACAATACTCCCATGATTTGGAAACAGTTTTGTCTTTACTGGGATTCCCTGGTGGCTCAGATGGTAAAGAATCTGACTGCAATGGAGGAAATCAAAGTTCAATCCTTGGGTTGGGAAAATCTCCTGCAGAAGAGAATGGGAATATACTCCAGTACTCTCACTGGGGAATTCTATGGACAGAGGAACGTGGCAGGCTACAGTCCATGGGGTCCCAAAGAGTCATAAATGACTGGGCCATTAACACTTTTCACTTACCTTTATTGGTCAGTCAGGAGAATCAACCCATAAGCCATGGCTGACACAAAGCTCTTCTGCAGGATACTGGGTAAATCTAGGAATCACCTGTTTCTACGTGCCAGTCACAATGGGCAGAATTCATGTGGGGTCTTCTTTTTTTAATTTTTAACTGAAGGATAATTCCCCTGGAGGAGGGCATGGCATCCCACTCCAGTATTCTTGCCTGGACTGAGGAGCTATAGTCCATGGAGACATGACTAAGCAACTAAGCAGCAACAAAAATAATTGGATAATTTACAATATTGTCTTGGTTTCTGACATACATCAGCATGAATCAGATATGGGTATACATATGTCCCCTCCTTCTTGAACCTCCCTTTCACCTCCAACCCCATACCACCTCTCTAGGTTCTCACAGAGCACCGAATTTGTGCTCCTTGTGTCATGCAATAGATTCCCCACGTGTGGTCTTAAAACAGTTAAAAACACAGAATCTGGAGAATTAAAGACTTTTATGTGATAAGCAGATTTCTATTTTAAAAACATCCCCCCAAAAAAGAAATGGAAACGGTTGGGTGGGGGGAGGATGGCAAATTTTATTAAAAACCCACAAACTCAGCAACAGAGTTCAGCTATTGCCAAGCTCAGCATTCAGAAAGAGGAGGGATTGTCAGAGTGGTTTCTCTGACAATTCTGTGTTTTGTATCCACCAAATATTTTGTCCACACTCTTCAGTGGATATTGGCTAGATTCAACACACACACAGACATACACAAGAGACTACAGTGGCCATCCAGAAAAACTCACACTGGGCAGTGTTGTCATAAACTAGCATGGACAATAGGGACAAAATCTAGTCAACAAAAGATTAAATAATTACTCTATTGGTAGGAATATGAGGGGAAGAGGCAGAGGTCAGGTGCCTGGGAAAGGATAGCTTTTGAGAGAAAAGTGCTGACAGTTGGGTTTGAAGGAAAATTAGGGGTGGAGGTGGAATAGGACTACTTCAGGGTGACCTCCCTAGAGAAAAACCTAAGCAGCTATCCAAAAGCATGCTGTATTTCAGGAGATTTTTCTTTGCTCAGGTGATCTCTACCAGTATTCTAGCCAGCTAAATGCTAATTTTGCAACCAAGGTAAAATTCTGGAATGCAGCAGGCATCCAAGGTCATCTGGCTCTTGTAATCCTTACCAGGTGGGCAGTGTACACAGAGCCATCACCAGAAGGTTCTGTCCTGGTCCTCAGCCTGGTCAGATGTGGAGATTGGGGAGCTTAGGGGGAGGAAAAGTGAGGTCCATGGGACCAGGGACAGAGGTGAGATGGGGTGGGGTGTAGCTCCAGGGAAGGATGGTGGTAGTTTTGACAGCTCCATTGGATAAAAACAAACAACCCAACCCAAACACAGGCAGAAGATCTGAATACTCCTTGGTCCAAAGAAGAAAGGCAGATGCCTAACAGACATGTGAAAAGATGCTTCAGTTCACTAATTGTTAGAGAAAAAACACTTTCAAAAACCCATGGCTTATCACCTCACAGATGTCAGAATGGCTGTCATCTGAAAGTCTTCCAAAAGAAATATTTTCTAGGATATGAGGAATAGACAATCCCCAAACACTGTTGGGAATGACAACTGGGACAGCCACTGTGCAAAAGAAAATAAATTCTCCTCCAAGCATTACAGGTAGAGACTCTGTACCATCCAGATATTCCATTCCTGAGTGTACATCCAGAAAACAACAAAAATTCTCCTTAAAAGTGAGCCATGAACAGGATGTTGATAGTACAACTACAGAAAATAGCCAAAACATGGAAGCAACCCTAGTACCCATCTACAGAAAGAGATACAGGAGAGGAGGGACACACAAGTAAACTCACAAACTCACACACACACACACACACACACACACACACACACACACACACACACACACACACACCAAATGGATTTCTGCCAGAAGTAAGAGTGGATTTCTGTTTTCAGGAAACTGGGCAAATCTAGCATCACTAGCAAGCTTAGTGAAAGAAGGCTGACTGAGATTGACAAACACTGTATGACATCACCACTGTAGACAGCATAAAGAAAGAATATGGATTAATGCAGGTGCAACAGTGAAACAGACTCAAAAGTAAACAAATTAGTCCATATAAACTAGGAGAGGAAAGGATGCAGGGGCAAAAAGAAGTGGGGTGAAGTCCTGCAAACTAGCATGTACTGTCCAAACAGGGAATGACTGCCTTGACTTTGTAATAAGTTGTACAGCCCCAGGATCAGGAAAGATGAATTGCTAGTAGTCCATCTTAATCTAATCTAAATGGTGAATCATCTCCACTTTAATAAATAACCCAATCAAACCATCAATACGTTAACCCATCCATCAAACCCTAGACCCTACCCTTCTGGAATGCTCTTCCCCATCCATCTTCAATTCCTAAGACCTACCATGCGCATTCAAGGTTTCCAATACCTGAAGCCCCAAATTCCTCTCTTTGGCTCTTCTGCTAGGTTTCTCCACGGACTCCTAAAGACTTCAAATTCCCAGTAGCTGCTTTATGTCCCCACAAATCAGGAAATACCAACAGCTGAAATACTCTGACAAAGTCTCTATCCTCAAGCACAGAGACACAAAACAAGACTGAAATTTTCAGGATCAGAAACACTACAAACCATCATTTCAGTACTAGAACACTTACTTACAAATCACATAGAGAGAGCTCCTGCTTCGTGATAATGCTAAAAGCACTTCCATTGACACCAGGCATGAGACCCTGGAAGCCCCTACCCAACCCATAGTTCTGCCCTTGACAAGGAATATCCAATCAAAAGATGAAGGAAAAGATAAGAGGCAGGTAAACAATACAAAGACACAATACTCTCATGATTTGGAGATACTTTTGTCTTTATTGGTCAGGCAGGAGAATCTATACATAAACCATGGCCAACATGAAGTTGCTTTTTAGGATACCAAGTCAATCTAAGAACCAACTGTCTCTAAGTGGCAGTCACAATGGATAAAATACATGTGGGGTCTTCTTTTATTTTTTATGAGGCTAATTACAATACTCTTTCATTCTCCCAAACATCAACATGAATCAGCCACAGGTATATATATGTCCTCTCCTTCTTGAACCTCCTTCCCACATCCCACCCATTCTACCCCTGTAGGTTGTAACACAGTATGGGATTTGTGCTCCCTGTGTCATACAGCAAATTTCCCATGTGGGTGTTTTAAAATAATTCAAAACACAGAATCTGGAGAATTATAGACTTTTGCATGACAGCAGATTTCTAGTATAAAAACAATGGGAAACAGTGGGCTTTAGGGGAGGGAGTCACAAATTTTAAAACCCACAAACCCAGTACAGAATTCAACGATTGCCAACCTCAGCACTCAGAAAGAGGAGGGCGCATGATCTCTCTTCACAGTTTTGTGTTTGGTATCTACCAAACACTTTGTCCACACTCTTCAGTTGATATTGCCTAGATTGAACAGACACACAAACACACAGGGAATGACAGGGGCCATCCAGAAAAGTTCACACTGCACAGAAGTTCTCGTAAATTATAATGGACATTAGGGACAAAATCTTACCAACAAGAGATTAAATATTACTCCATTGGCTGGAATATGAGGGGAAGGGGCAGAGGCGGGTGCCTGCGAAAGCATGGCTTTTGAGAGAAAAGGTGTTGGCACTTGGGTTTGAAGGGAAATTGGGGGCAGGGTGGGGTGGGGTAGAGATACTGCAGAGTGACCTCCCTAGAGAAAAACCTAAGCAGCTGTCTGATCTTCTGAAAGCAAGCTGTATTTCAGGAGGCTTTTCTTTGTCCTGGTGAGTTTCTTGCCAGTGTTCTACTCAGCTAGATGCTGATTTTGCAACTGATGGAAAATTCTTCAACACAGTTCAGTTCAGTCACTCAGTCGTGTCCGACTCTTTGCGACCCCATGAATCGCAGCACGCCAGGCCTCCCTGTCCATCACCAACTCCCAGAGTTCACTCAGACTCACTCCATTGAGTCAGTGATGCCATCCAGCCATCTCATCCTCTGTCATCCACTTCTCCTCCTGCCCCCAATCCCTCCCAGCATCAGAGTCTTTTCCAGTGAGTCAGCCCTTAGCATGAGGTAGCCAAAGTACTGGAGTTTCAACTTCAGCATCACTCTCTCCAAAGAAATCCCAGGGCTGATCTCCTTCAGAATGGACTGGTTGGATCTCCTTGCAGTCCAAGGGACTCTCAAGAGTCTTCTCCAACAGCACAGTTCAAAAGCATTTTGAACTGATTTTGCAACTGATGGAAAATTCTGCAACACAGCAAGCATCCAAAACTCATCTGGCTCTTGAGATGCTTGCCAGTGGTCAACTGCACACGGAGCCCTCATCGGAAGACTCTGATCTGGTCCCCAGCCTGGCGGTGGGTGGGGATGGAATCAGTTCATTGCAAGATCAGGCTTCTCCGTGCGTTGCAAGGAGGACCCTGAGGACGCTTCGGGTGCTCCACGGGTCCAGGACTAGGAGAAGGTGGTAGAGGTTGAAGTGGGGATTCGTGGAAGGCCTCCTGCAGGTGCAAGTCCAGGTAATCGTCGTGGTGAGAAGAGCCTTTCTCTGGACTAAGGTTGGTCTCTTGACGCCGGGGCTCTAGGAAGGAGCCCTGCAGCTCTGGGTCACGGAGAACAGAGATGGGGCTGCCTGTAGCATCCATCCAAGGCCGCGGGAAGTTGGTGTGCAGGTCAGCGTCGTCCTCATTGGCCTCTTCTTGGAAGGCGATTTCTTGCACAGCTGGGCAGAATTCAGGCTCCAGGGCCATGTACTCGCCGGGAAGGCTCAGGACAGCAGCCGGTTCCAGGATCTGTACCCTCGGCGCTTCCACATCCGAGTCCAGGAGAGCCTCGGGGACCAGCATGAGGATTTGATCTCCGAGAGACACTTGCACCATGGACATGGAGTCCGGCTCCAGCAGCAGGTCGACGTGCTCTAGAGGCAGGTGCAGGGCAAAGCCAGCGGGCACAACCAGCTGGGCCGTGGGCGGGCACTCTATAGGGGGCTCCATCCCGTCGGTCAGGCTGGGTCCCACCTCGGACTCGAACTCCGGCTCAGGCTCAGGCTCAAATTCGGACTCGGACTCCGGAAACTCCAGCTTCTCGGTTCGGCGGCGTTTGGCTGGGCCGGGTCCTCCGGCCGGCGGTCCCCACAGATCGTCAGGGGAAGCGCTGGGACTGCGGGGCCGGCTGCCCATCACAACGACCGAAGGACGGCACACACGAGACTTGACAGAGGGCAACGAGGCGCTCGGTCCTGCTCGCTGTGACAGGTCTCCAAGACCTGTAAGGCAAACCGGAGGGGGCTGGCTGGGGCGCAGGACCTGGTGATGCTGAGCGAGTCCTCAGATATCGCAGCCGCGTTCAGCGCTTCAGCTGGTCACCGAAGCCCACTCCTTGGCGCAACCACGGGCGATGGCCAGTGTTGTTGCAAGTGAGGCCAGCGCATCCCGCACCGCAATAAATACATCCCTGCCCCTAGGCTCCGCCCCCTTCCAGGCCCCGCCCCGAGAACTCGCTGGACCTAATCAGCCTGATTGACAGCCCTGACTATGACTGATAATTCACCTTAGAGAACTACCGCTAGAGAACTACCCTAGGATTACCGGGTCCCCAGATGATTCTGCTACTCTAAGGTTAGGCGTCAGGGTCACGTGCTTTGGTTTCCAAAAGCGGACCTCAGAAGCAGAAAAACTTAACCAGAAATCCTACTCCCTATAGAGTCCCAAGGAACTCTAGGTCCCTACTCACACTGACTCCCCGCCCCAGGCACGTCCTGGCCCCTTTTATTTCGGCCCCAGCCTGGGGTTGAGTCTGGGATGGCATCCTGAAGTCTCCCTGGGCCAACCTAGTCAGGGGCGGTCAGATCCTCCAAGTGAAAGTGAAGTCGCTCAGTCGTGTCCGACTCTTAGCGACCCCATGGACTGCGGCCCACCAGGCTCCTCAGTCCATGGGATTTTCCAGGCAAGAATACTGGAGTGTGGTGCCATTTCCTTCTCCACAGATCCTTCAAGCGGGGTGCAAAGGGAAGGGGCTCTTGGAACAGAGGAGGTTATCAGCATCTGCTGCAGGATCAACTTTCCCTTCTATCCTTGGAGCAGGTCGGTGCTCATGGAGAGAGTTCCAACAACTGAACCAAAGGTTCACACCCTCTGCTAGGACAGAAACTACACTCAAGACGTGGAGCTTTTAGAGCCCAAAGGACAGATGATGGAAATGTCAAGCACAAGGAAGAACCCATCTGCCCAGGATCCAGGAACCCGCATAACTGCACCTGATCAGTCAGCAGGCTCAAAAGGCAAAGCCTTTGATCCACATATCATGGGAAAGGTTTGCCTATGGCACCCATCCTCCTGCCCAAGCATAGGTGTGGCTCAACTTTCTCTCCAGTGTTCACAGTGGGAAAACACCCCACATTGTCTTTGGAATGCAGAATACTGTCACAGGGTTGCATACAAGAGGAAAAGACCTCTCTGCCCACTCCCTCTCCTTTCGGCACATGCTGGCTCACTTTTATCTTTTCACACCATAGCATTTCCTGTGTATTCTCATTTGTAGAGTAGCATTGAATTCCTTTCCGCAGAATTTTATTTATCAAGCCTCTCTCCAAGGACATTGAACCTAGTGGTCTGTGATGAGTGGGCACAGGCATCTTCTGGCCAATCAGGATAAAGATTCAGATTCCTGGCCGGCTACCCAGGAATACAGAACAGAATTCCTGCAGTAAAGGACCCTGGAATTCAGTGTAAGCCCCTCACCAAATACGTCATTGGATGCCAGTGTTGAAAGTCAAAACACTTCTTTCCTTTCAGTATTGGAGTGTTTCAGGTACCAGGGTGGTGGGTCTTCAAGGTCAGAACCCTGCTCTATGGTAACAAAGGCAACATGGATACTCCAAAATCCATGGCCAGCCTTCAGCGTTTGCCATGGACTACTGCTGCTGCTGCCAAGTCACTTCAGTCGTGTCCAACTCTGTGCGACCCCAGAGACGGCAGCCCACCAGGCTCCCCCGTCCCTGGGATTCTTCAGGCAAGAACACTGGAGTAGGTTGCCATTTCCTTCTCCAATGCATGAAAGTGAAAAGTGAAAGTGAAGTTGCTCAGTCATGTCTGACTCTTAGCAACCCCATGGACTGCAGCCGACCAGGCTCCTCTGTCCATGGGATTTTCCAGGCAAGAGTACTGGAGTGGGGTGCCATTGCCTTCTCCATTGCCATGCACTACTGGTCATAATTGGGTCTCATGGCTGAAACTTCACTATCCCTGGCCAAAGGTCAACAGATTCCCCTGAGGTGATGTTTCAGGTGTAGGTGCTGGCAAGGTGCCTGGGTGCTGGGTTCACAGAGGCTCTGCTGGGATCCCGAGTTCCCATGGGGTGAAACTGAACACAAGAGGCACCAAACTATAATTCCAGGAGATGGAAGCAGACCTATGCTTGTATTCTTTAGAAAGAGGTTACTGAGAGCTAGATGTGGGAGCTTTAAGCAAGGGAAAGTAGGGCCCATGGGGCCGGAAGCTGGAGACCAGAGTCTGGTTGCGGTTCCTAGGAGCAGGGAGGGAACATCTACCATAAAGCTGAAGCATATTGCAAGCAACCTTTGAAAGTCCCATGCCTCTCACCTCTCCTTCCCTCGGAAATAGGGTTTCCATTCAGGAGACTGGAGGGTGCAAAAGACACAAAGATGCCAAAGCTCCCCAGGACACACTCAAGGGTTCAGAGCCTGTGATCTGGTGAGGAACAGGGCCCTCAACTCAGTTGCTCCTGTCCCTGCTTGGTGCCATCTCAGGTGGGCTCTTCTCTCAACCTTAGCACTTTCACATCTGGGCTTATCATTCCCTCCAAAGAAATCCCAGGGCTGATCTCCTTCAGAATGGACTGGTTGGATCTCCTTGCAGTCCAAGGGACTCTCGAGAGTCTTCTCCAACAGTACAGTTCAAAAGCATCAATTTTTCGGCGCTCAGCCTTCTTCACAGTCCAACTCTCACATCCATACATGACCACAGGAAAAACCATAGCCTTGACTAGATGGACCTTTGTTGGCAAAGTAATGTCTCTGCTTTTGAATATGCTATCTAGGTTGGTCATAACTTTTCTCCCAAGGACTAAGCATCTTTTAATTTCATGGCTGCAATCATCATCTGCAGTGATTTTGGAGCCCCAAAAAATAAAGTCTGACACTGTTTCCACTGTTTCCCCATCTATTTCCCATGAAGTGATGGGACCAGATGCCATGATCTTCGTTTCCTGAATGCTGAGCTTTAAGCCAACTTTTTCACTCTCCTCTTTCACATGGAAGAGGCTTTTTAATTCCTCTTCACTTTCTGCCATAAGGGTGGTGTCATCTGCATATCTGATGTTATTCATATTTCTCCCAGCAATCTTGATTCCAGGTTGTGCTTCTTCCAGTCCAGCATTTCTCATGATGCATATAAGTTAAATAAGCAGGGTGACAATATACAGCCTTGACGGACTCCCTTTCCTATTTGGAACCAGTCTGTTGTTTCATGTCCAGTTCTAACTGTTGCTTCCTGACCTGCATATAGGTTTCTCAAGAGGCAGGTCAGGTGCTCTGGTATTCCCATCTCTTTCAGAATTTTCCACAGTTTATTGTGATCCACACAGTCAAAGGCTTTGGCATAGTCAATAAAGCAGAAATAGATGTTTTTCTGGAACTCTCTTGCTTTTTCCATGATCCAGAGGATGTTGGCAATTTGATCTCTGGTTCCTCTGCCTTTTCTAAAACCAGCTTGAACATCTGGAAGTTCACAGTTTGCGTGTTGCTGAATTGGGACAGCCACTATGTAAAGCAGCATAATTGTTCCTCCAAGAACTACAGGAGAGACACTGTGTCACCCATACATTCCATTCCTGAGTATACATCCAGAAAACAACAAAAACTGTCCTTAGAAGTGAGCCATGAACCCAGATGTTGATAGTACTGGTACAGACAATAGGCAAACATGGAAGCAACCCTAGTGCTCATCCACAGAAAATAGATACAGAAGAGGAGAAACACACACATACACACCAAATGGAATATTACACCGCCAGGAATAAGAGTGAATTTCTGCCATCTGCAGGAACCTGGACGAACCTAGCACCACTAACATGTTTAGTGATATAAGGCTGACTGAGAATGACAAATACTGTATGATATCACCAACATGGAATGTGTAAAACAGAATATGGATGAATGCAGGTGCAACAATGAAACAGACTGAAAGATAAACAAACTAGTCCATAACAACTAGGATAGGAAAGGGGGCAGGGACACAAATAGGTATGTAATGAAGATCTGCACTAGGTATTGTTCCAAACAGGGAATGACTGCCCTGACTTTGTAGTAAGTTGTAAGGCCCCAGGATTGGGAAAGATGATGAATCACTTGTAGTTTATCTTAATCTAATCTAAAAAGGTGAATCACCTCCACTTTAATAAATAACCCAATCAAACCATCAATGCATTAACCCATCCATCAAACCCTAGACCCTACCCTTCTGGAATGCTCTTTCTCATCCATCTTCAATTCCTAAGACCTACCATGGGCATTCAAGGTTTCCAATTCCTAAAGCCCCAAATTCCTCTCTTTGGCTCTTCTGCTAGGTTTCTCCATAGACTCCTAAAGACCCTCAAATTCCCAGTAGCTGCTGTATGTCCCCACAAACCATGAAATGCCAACATTTGGAATAATTTGACTAAATCTCTGTCCTCAAGCACAAAGACACAAAATAAGACTCTGAAGGTTTCAAGATCACAAAGACTACAAACTATCATTTCAGTACTAGAACACTTACAAATGACATAGAGAAAGGTCCTGCTTCATGGTAATTCTAGAGCATTCCCACTGACACCAGGCATGAGACCCAGAAGCCCCTACCTAACGTTCTGCCCTTGACAAGGAATATCCAATCAAAAGAAGGAGGAAAGATAAGAGGCAGGTAAAGAATACAAAGATACAACACTCATGATTTGGAGATATTTTTGTCTTTATCAGTTAGGCAGGAGAATCTACCCATAAGTCATGGCCAACATGAGGCTGTTTTGCAGGATACTATTTCAACCTAAGGCTTTCCTAGTAGCTCAGCTGATAAAGAATCTGCCTGCAATGCAGGAGACCCCTGTTCAATCCCTGGGTCAGGTAGATCCCCTGGAGATGGGATAGGCTACCCACTCCAGCATTCTTGCTTAGAGAATCCCCATGGACAGAGGAGCATGGTGGGCTACAGTCCATGGAGTCACAGAGTCAGACATGACTGAAGGATTAAGTAAAGGTCAACCTAAGAACCAACTGTTTCTAAGTGCCAGTCACAATGGAGAGAACACATGTGAAGTCTTCTTTTTTACTTTTTATTGGAGGCTAATTACTTTACAACAGTCTGGTGTTTGTTTTTTTTTTTTTTTTTCCTGCCAAACGTCAACATGAATCAGCCACAGGTAAACACATGTTCTCTCTCTCTTGAACCTGCCTCCCGCCTCTCACCCAATCCCACCCCTCTAGATTATAACAGAGCACTGGATTTGTGCTCCCTGTGTCATACTGAAAATTCCCCATCGGGGTATTAAAATGATTAAAAACACAGAATCTGGAGAATTACAGACTTTACATCAGGACAGATTTCTATTTTAAATATATATCAGAATGAAACAATGGGAAACAATTGGCTTCAGAGAGATGGGGTCACAGATTTTATGAAAAATCCACAAACCCAGTAACAGAGTTCAACCATTTGCCAACCTCAGCATTCACAAAGAGGAGGGAATGTGATTGCTCTTCACAATTCTGTGTTTGGTATCCACCAAATACTTTGTCCACACTCTTCAGTGGATATTGGCTACATCCAACACACACACACGGAAGTATAGCAGTCATCCAGAGAAGCTCACACTGGGCTGTGGTTGTCATAAAATAGCATGGACACTAGGGACAAAATCTTGTAAACAAGAGATTAAATATCACTCTATTGACGGTGATATGAGGGGAAGGGGCAGAGGTAAAGTGCCTGGGAAAGGACAGCTTTTCAGAGAAAAGTTCTGGGACTTGGGTTGAAGGGACATTAGGAATGAGAGTGGGATAGAGCTACTTCAGGGTGACCTCCCTAGAGAAAAACCTAAGCAACTGTCTGACTGTCTGAAAGCAGGCTGTATTTCAGGAGGTTTTTCTTGCCCAGAGGAGCTTCCTTACCAGCATTCTAGTCAGCTAAATGCTGATTTTGCAACTGATGCAAAACCCTGCAATGTAGCATGCATCCAAAAGTCATCTGGCCCTTGCGATGCTTGCTGGTGAGCTATGTACAGACAGCTATAATCAGAAGATTCAAATCTGGTCCCCAAACCTGTAGGGGGTGTAGTTTGAGAGGTCAGTTCATTTCAGGGTCAGGCTTCTCCGTGCCTTGGGCGGAGAATCTTGAGGGCACTGGAGGTGCTCCACGGGACCCAGAGTATGAAAGGGAGGTAGAGGTTGGAGGGCAGAGTCATGGAAGACCTCCTGCAGCTGCAAGTCCAGGTGGTCATCATGGTGAGAAGAGCCTCTCTCTGGACTAAGGTTGGTCGGCCGAGGCCAGGACTCTAGGAACGAGCCCTGTGGGTCTGGGCCACAGGGAACAGAGATGAGGCCTCTTGCAGCATCCATCCCAGACCACAAGAAGTCACCATGCAGGTCCATGTCATCTTCACTGCTACCTTCCTGGCTGGGAGTTCACTTCAAAGAACTACCTTTAGAGAATTACCTTACATTTACTGGGTTCCCAAATGATCCTGCCACTCTAAGGCTAGGCATCCAGGTTCACATGCTCTGGTTTCCCAAAGTGGACCTCAGAGGCAGAAAAACTTTACCAGAAACTTTACCAGAAAACCCATTCCCCACTGAGTCCCAAGGACCTGGGGATCACTACTCACACTGACACCCAGGAGCGACCAGGCCTCTTTTATTTCGACCCCAGTCTGGGGTGAGTCCGTGATGGCAACCTGAAGTCTCCCTGGGCGGAAACAGTCAATGATGGTCAGATCCTCTGAGCAGGGTGCAAAGGAAAAGGGCTCTTGGCACAGAGGATCTTATCATTAGTCGCTGCAGCATCAACTTTTACTTCTATCCCTGGAGCAGGTCAATGCTCATGGAGATAGCGCCATCAACTGAACAAAAAGTTCACTTTCTCCACTTGAACCAAACCTATACCCAAGAGCAGAGCTGTCAGAGTCCAATGGACTGATGATGGAAATGTCATGCACAAGGATGAGCCCAGCAGCCCAGGAACATAGAACACATAGAGCTGAGTCAGACCAGCCAGGATCCTCTCTAGGTCATGCAGGACACAACACCTTTGATCTAAGTGTCACTGGAAAGGCGTATCTATGCCCCCAATCTTGTGGCCAAGGGAGGGTGTGGCTCAGCTTTCTCTCCAGCGTTCATGGGGGAAACTCCCCATACTGACTTTGAAATTGGGAATACTTGTGTGTGGTTGCTGATGACAGTGAAACCACTGTTTCCACCCCATCCTTTCAGCCCACACTGGCTCACTTTGACCCTTTTCACACCATTGAGTCATGTATACTCTTATTCTTAGGGCAGCATCGAATTCCTTTCCACAGAATTCCATTTCCATGAGGCCTCTCTCCATGGCTATTGAACCTAGTGGTCTGTGATTGGCCGACAGTGGAATCCTATAACCAATTGTGGTAAAGCTTCAGATTCTTAGCCCACATCCCAGAAAAATGCCTCAGAATTCCTTCAGCGAAGAACCCGGGAATTCAATGTAAGCACCTATCAGATTTGGATAGGAGTGGAAGATCATGCCACTTGTTTTCACTCATATTTGGAGGCATTCAGGTACAAGGGCAATGGGTGATCATGGTCGGAACCCACATGGTTGGTGACAAGGAAACAGGGAAACTCAAATTTCCATGGCCAGCATTCATGGGTTTGCCCTGCACTACTGGTCAAAACAAGTAGTTTTGCCACAAGGACTTTCCTTGTGGCTCAGCTGCTAAAGAATCTGCCTGCAATGTGGGAGAACTGGGTTTGATCCCTGGTTTGGGAAATTCCCCAGGAGAAGGGAACAGCTACCCACTCCAGGATTCTGGCCTGGAGAATTCCATGGGGTCACAAAGAGCTGGACACAACTGAGTGACTTTCACTTTCACTGGTCAAAACTGGTTTGCATGGATGGAACTTCTGTGTTCCTGGTCAAGGGCAAACAAGTTCCCTTGAGGTGGTAATTTAGGTGTGGTGGTGGTAGTTCAGTCGCTAAGTCATGTCTGACCCTTGCGACCCCATGGACTGTAGCCTGCCAGGCTCCTCTGCCCATGGGATTCTCCAGGCAAGAATACTAGAGAGGGTCGCCATTTCCTTCTCCAGGGCATCTTCCCAACACAGGAATCGAACCTAGATCTCCTGTTTTGCAGGCAGATTCTTTGCTGACTGAGCTATGAGGAAAGCCTGAGGTGCTACTAAAGTATACAGGAGCTGGGGCACTGAGGCCAAGCTGGGAGCCTGAGTTTCCACGGGGTGAACATGGACACCAAAGGCAGCAACCTCTGTAATTCCAGGTGATGGAAGCAGACACCATGTTTGTGTTCTTGAGAAAGAGGATACTGAGAGATGGGGGAGTGGAGCTTAAAGCCAGAGAAAGTAGGGACCATGGGGCCAGGGGTGGGGTCTGGGGTAGGGGAGGCTAATGGTGGTTCCGAAAAATGGGAAGGAACACCTGCTTTAACACAAAGCATACTGCAAGCCATCTTCAATGTCTCACCTCTCTCACCTCTGGCTCAGGGAGTAACAGGGATTCCATTCAGGAGACTGAGGGTGCATGTGCCAGGTTGCAAAAGATACAAGGACAAACCTAAAACTTTCCAAAACACAGGCAGACATTTGGAGCTACTGGACTGGTCAGAATGGGACCCTCCACCTGGTGGCTCCTGTCCCTGCTTGTGCCATCTCAGTTGGGCTATTCTCACAAACTCAGCACTTTCATATCTGGGCTCATCATCACTGCCCTGGACTCGGGGAATCCTCACTGCCAGTATCCCTCCCAAGGGAATGTGGTCCTCTCTTGAGACAGACAGACAGGAGAAGAAGAGGGGAAACAAATACCTCTGTGGAAAAAAGGTCATTGAGGACAAACACACAGCTAACATCAGACTCAAAGGAGATCTTCCTTGCAGGGTGCAAAAGGAAAGGGCTCTTGGTACAGAGGATCTTGGCAGCAGCTGCTGCAGGATCAACTTCTACATTGATCCCTGGAGCATGTCAGCACTCATGGAGAGAGTTCCATCAACTAAACCAAAGGTTCACTTTCTCCGCTTGGACCAAAACTACACCCAAGAGGGGTCACAATTTGGAGTAACTGTTAGTGAATCATGTTCATTTGCCTTACAAGCAGGAAGTCAAACTCTGAGACACGGGAGATTTGCAGCAGAGAAAGGGTTTATTTTCAAGTCATTCAAGCAAGGAAACGAGAATAAACCTCAAATCCATCTTGCCAAAGGCCAGGGGTTTGTAACATATATGGGATAAAGAATTGGGGTGACCTGAGGCATAGAGAGGATGGGAAAAGGTGACTAGAAATAAGAAAAAGATGAGATATTGTCATTCTGGGCAGGTGCAACTAAGCTACATGCTGTTTCATAGGATGCATGTTCAGAAAATGATGGCATTAGTATTTTCTGAGGGTGGAGTTTTTGGCCCTCTGACTTCAAAAGGTCACTGATCAAACACTCTCCCAAGCCAAGAGGAGAATTGGTAGTCCCAACCAGTCTTAATCAGCTGGAGTTCAAACAGAACAATAGCTGACTCCAATTTCCAGAAAAAAAAAAAAACATGGGGAAACATCTTAAAACTCTTACATCAGAGGTACTGATAAACAGGGGTCTTGAGGAGATCTTGTAACTTATTCTTTAGGCTACATGATGCTTGGAGGATATCAAGTTCTGTAAAAACAATTAAGTTGAGCTTGACCAGTGAAGGCAGATTACAGTTTACTATTAAGTTATAGTCTTATGCAGTGGTCCCCAGTCTTTTTACCACCAGGAACAGTTTTTTAATTTATTTATTTTAATTGGAGGCTAATTACTTTACAATATTGCGGTGGGTTTTGCCATACATTGACATGACTCAGCCACGGGCGTACATATGACCCCCATCCCAAACCCCTTTCCCACCTCCCTCCCCATCCTGTGCCTCTGGGTCACCCCAGTACACTGGCTTTGAGTGCCCTGTTTCATGCATCGAACTTGGACTGGTCATCTATTTCACATATGGTTAATATATGTTTCAATGCTATTCTCTCAAATCATCCCACCCTCACCTTCTCCCATAGAGTCCAAAAGTCTGTTCTTTACATCTGTGTCTCTTGTGCTGTTTTGCACATAATGTCATCATTACCGCCTTTCTAAATTCCATATATATGTTAATACACTGTATTGTTTTTTTTTCTGACTTACTTCATTCTGTATAATAGGCTCCAGTTTCATTAGAACTGACTCAGATACATTCTTTTTAATAGCTGAGTAATGCTCCATTGTGTATATGTACCACAACTTTCTTATCCATTTTTCTGCTCATGGACATCTAGGTTGCTTCCATGTCCTAGCTTTTGTAAACAGTGCTGCAAGGAACCACTTTTGTGAAAGACAATTTATTCATGAGACGAGGTTGATGGATGGTTTGGGGATGATTCAAGTGCATTACATTTATTGTGCAGTTTATTTGTATTATTATCATATCAGATCATCAGGCATTGGATCTCAGAGGCTGGGGACCTATGGAATGGATCTAACTGATGACTGCAAAATCGGTTTCATAACGACAATGTCAAGAGTTTGAGTCAATGAAGTAGGAAGGAGGACAAAAGCACTGAAGGGGAAGAGAACTAAGAAGCCAAGGCTGGGGGAGAGGGGGTGGTAAGGGGCAAGATCCATGAGAATATTAAACTCACCACAAATTACAACAGATGTGAAATGAGTGAGAATTACAGTGAATCAAGTGTTAAAATATTTGAAGACTCTGATACACACACGTGTTACACTCACATTTGATAAGTGACTGGTATGTAGTATGACTGAACCTCAATTTTTTAAACAATATTTTGTTTATTTACAGATTATGATAATACTATGAAGGCCATAGAGAGAAGGATGATATAAAGAGTAAGTCAAGAATGCCATTTCAAATAAAATGGCCAGAAATGCCCTTTTCAAGAAAGTGCGGTCTGAATTGGTCTTTGAAGAAGAATCACTGCTGCATAAAGCTGGAGGAAGAGTTGAACCCTAGCTTTTTAAAGGTTAAAAAAAAATAGAAGGTAGGTATACTTCAAAGAATTAGATATAATATTGGCCAATAATCATGTGGGAAAATGATCCACCTTCATTTGCAATCATAAATGCAAAATGAAAACAGTGAGATAACATTTTACTGTACTAGGCTGGAAAACAGGTAAGAGTCTGTTAATAAGAAATCTTCACAAGGATGCAGTGAAATGGAAACATACTCTGCTCACAGGAATGCAAACTGTGAAAAATATTTTTGGGAAAAAAAGAAGGAAGTTATTACCTATTAGCTTGAAAAGGCACACATAGAATCAATTAGTACTGCAGTCCTACGTGTATGTGATCAACACATGAGTTAAGAGTTCATGATTTAAAACCAGATAAGTGTGCATTGGATGCCTACATCTAACATCTAACTAAGTACATACTAACTTTTAAAACTTACTTGACTACTCTGAACTTCAGGTGTTGTGGAGACAGAAAAAAAATCACTTTTTTTCAAAGACGGCAGGAAGAAACTTTGCACTTCATAGATATATGTCGTGCTTTGCTAAGTCTCTCAGTCTCCTCGGACTTTTTGCGACCCCAGTGAATTGCAGCCCGCCAGGTTCCTCTGTATGTGGGGATTATCCTGGCAAGAATACTGGAGTGGGTTGCCATCACCTCCTCCAGGGGATCTTCCCAAACCAGGGATCGAACCCAGGTCTCCCTCATTATGAGCAGATTCTTTACCGACCGCACCACCAGAGAAGCCCGTTCGTTTATGGCTTAGATTGCGGTGATAGTTTCACCACTGTATAGTTATATACAAACTCAAGTTGTATATATTTAAAATGTATAGCTTTGTGTATGTCAATCATACCTCAACAAAGTAGTGGGCTCACATTTGAGAAAACGATTGTTTTTGAAAACTCAGTAAAATGAGTGATACATAATAAATACTCAATAAAACAACTTAATTATCCCAAGACAGTTTTATTTTTTAACAGCCTTTTACCTTTAGGAAGAAACTGCCACAAATATTTTATTTAATATTAAGACAGAACTTTATCTAAACAGATATGAGTATTTTCTATTTACTCTTCAGAAACCAAGCTTTAAAGGATTTTCATGGAGCATTTAGACAGGTCTGTTTTATGCTGCCAAGGAGGTGGTCTATTTGAGTGGTTGTCTTTCTCTCTGTGTGTGTTAGTCACTCAGTCATGTCCGACTCTTTGCGACTCCATGAACTGTAGCCCTCCAGTCTCCGCTGTCCATGGGATTTTCTAGGCAAGAATACTGGAGGGGATAGCCATGCCCTTCTTCAAAGGATCTTCCCGACCCAGGGATCGAACCAGAGTCTCCTGCATCGCAAGCAGATGCTTCACTGAGTTACCAAGGAAGCCGACCATGGTTTCTTTCTCTACCATGCCTGAAATCAAAGGAAAACATTAACTTAAAGGTAACTAATATCTACAGTTCTATTATTGGTGTATCTTTCCCGCCCCCCCGCCAAAAAATGAGGCACACAAGTATTCCGCCCCCTGGAGGACTATAAAAGTAGTTCCTTACTGTGACCTATCAACTACAGCCCTGACTATTGGGCAGCACAGATACCGCGAGTTCTGTGGGGCGGGGCCTCCGTGGGTGCGGGGCCGCCGAGGGGCGGGGCTTAGCGTGACATTTTACGACGAAGATTCCACTGGCGTCACTTGCAATATCTTTGGCCGTCTGGTGCACTGACTAATCGGTGTGAGGTGCTGAAGACTAGAAGGCGAGAGGCTCAGTCCAGCGTCCGACGCCGATACCCTTGAAGCCTGGACTGCAAGACCGGAGCTCTGAGGACTCGCCCACCATCGCGCCGTCCTGCGCCCCAGCTGGCCCGCACCGCGTCACAGCGTGCAGGACTGAGCTCCTCGCTGCCCTCTGCCAGGCCCCAGAAGTGCCGTCCTTCGGTCGAACTGATGGGCAGCAGGCCTCGAAGCCCCGGTGCCTACTCCTCTGACCGATGGGGAAACCAGGCCGGAGAACCCGGCCCTGCCAAGCGCCGCCGAACGGAGGAGCGCGCGCGCCCCGAGTCCGAGTCCGAGACGGCGCCCAGCGTCGACAACCTGACAGGATCTACGGCTGCGGGCGCGCTGACACGCCTGCTGGTTCTGCCCGCTGGCTGTGCCCTGCATCTGCCCCTGGACGACGTAGATCTGGTGCTGGAGCCCGAGCCCACGTCCGTGCTGCAGGTGGCTCTCGGAGATTTCATCCTCACACTGGTCCCCGAGGCCCTCTTGGGCTCGAGGGTGGAAGGCCCGTCGGGACAGGTCCTTGAACGGGCTGCTGTCCTGAGCCCTCCCAGGGAGTACACGGCTCTGGAACCGGAATTCTGCGGAGCTGTGCCAGAGGTCGCCTGCGAAGAAGAGACCAACGGGGACGACGCCGACTCGGGCTCTGACTTCCTGTCACCAGGGATGGATCCGGCAGGCGGCCTCATCGCTGGGCTCCGCAGCCCAGACGCCAGGGTGTGGCGCTCCGACGCACAGGGCTTCTTCCCAGAGTTCTGGCCTCGGGCGCCTAACCCTAGTCCGGAGAGGTGCTCTCCTCACCACGACGACCACCTAGACGTGCACTTTCTGGAGCCCTTCCCTGACTCACCACTCCAACCTCTACCGCCCTTTCCAAGTCCGAGCCCTCACGAGCGCCCCCCGCGCCCTCACGGTCCTGCGCCCAAGGCTCGGAGATGTCTGTTTCCAGAATGAACTACGATCTGGTCCACAAGCACACAATTGCAGCTACCGTCCTGGCGGCCCAATGGACTTCCCAGTGTCCTTTACATTGAAAGCCCTACAACCTGGAAATTAAGCATCTCATGTGCCTTGTACCAACAATTTCTTTTTCCCTTCAGACTGCCTGTAGTGGCAGGAGAAGACGTCAAGAAGAGAAAGCAGATTCTAGACCTCATCTTTGAAATGGAAAATCTGTCCAGAGATACCAGACAATGTGTTTTCTGACGTCTGGACTTTTTTACGCATCATTCTCAGGCCTCTCCATTCCCCTTCCTTTCGCATCAGTTATTTTCTCGCAAATTCTACTCTCTCTCGCACCATACGGTTACTACGCTATTGCTCCCCCAAACGGGAAATTGCTGGGGATTTCTCATGTTGTTAATTTCCTTCTTTATATGTTTTCTCATGAATTTATAAAGATATTTTGCCAGAGCTTTTCTCTTTCTTGGTGTTTGGAGTTGCTCCCTTGGAAAACTGCAAAATAGTATGATGGCTGCCAAACAGAGCATGATGTTTGTTCTTGGCTTCCTCTTAACCTGAGGAAGTTCGCTTCCATTTAGAATTCTACCTCAAATTTTTTCTTATATCAAACTTCTTTTAAAACATTAATTTATTACCACATTTGCTTCACATTTTTATGAGAAATAAAATCTAATGGTATTTATATATATGTTAATACTGTTTATATACACCAACATGCTTTGCCATTTCTTCTCTACTATTTTATTCTTACATTCCACTCTCAAAGTCTAGCCTCAGTTTTCTTGCTGAAGAATATCCTTTAAAAATTGTTCTTCCCAGTATATCATATTATAGTAAACTATCTTGGTTTTGTAAATCTCAACGTTTTTATGTAGCATACTCTCCTAAGTCTCTTATTACTGAAAATGTTTTATTATATATTCATTCCTAATTTTAATGTGACATTAAAGTACTTTAAAGATAACAATTTTGCTATTTTTATTGAAGTACAGTTCATTTACATTGTTGTGTTAGTTTCTGGTGTACAGCAAAGTGATTCAGATATATATATTATTTTTCATATTCTTTTCCATTATGGTTTGGGGCTTTCCTGATAGTTCAGTTGGTAAAGAATCAGCCTGCAACACAGGAGACCCTGGTTTGATTCCTGGGTCAGGAAGATCTGCTGGAGAAGGGATAGGCTGCCCACTCCAGTATTCTTGGACTTCCCTAGTGGATCAGCTGGTAAAGAATCTTCCCAGAACACCTGGGTTCAATCCCTGGGTTGGAAAGATCCCCTGGAGAAGGGAAAGGCTACCCACTCCAGTATTCTGGCCTGGAGAATTCCATGGGGTTGCAAAGAATTGGACACGACTGAGTGACTTTCACTTTTCCATTATGGTTTATTACAAGATATTGAATATAGTTTCACTTTTCCACTATGGTTTATTACAGAATATTGAACATAGTTCCCCATGCTATACAGTAGGACTTTATCGTTTATCTACTTTATATATATAGTAGTTGTATCTGCTAGTCCCAAGTTCCTAATTTATCCCTCCCCCACCCACTGTCCCCTTTGGTAAGCATAAGATTGTTTTCTATGTCTCTGATTCTGTTTCTGTTTTGTAAATCCATTCATTTGTATCATAGTTTAGATTCTACATATAAGTGATATGATATTTGTCTTTCTCTGACTTATTTCACTTCGTATGATACTCTCAAGGTCCATCCATATTGCTGCAAATGGCATTACTTCATTCTTTTTATGGTTGAGTAGTATTCCACTGTATACGTATACCATATCTCTTATCCATTCATCTGTGGATGGACATTTAGACTGTTACCATGAACACTAGGGTGCCTGTGTCTTTTCAAATCAGAGTTTTCTCTGGATATTTGCCCAGGAGTGAGATTGCTGGACCATACGGCAACTGTTTTTAGTTTTTTTAAGAAACCTCCTGGGCTTCCCTTGGGGTTCAGTGGTAAAGAATCTGCCTGCCAATACAGGAGACATGGGTTCAATCCCTGGTCTGGGAAGACCCCACATGCAGCAGAGCAACTAAGCCCTTGTACCATAATTACTGAGAGTGTGCTCTAGATCCCAGGAACCACAACTACTGAGCCATGAGCCACAACTACTGAAGACCCTGTACCTATAGCCTGTACTCCACAACTAGAGAAGCCACCCAAATGAGAAGCCCACTCACCCCAACTAGAGAAAAGTCTGAGCAGCAACGAAAGACCCAGCCTTGCCAATAAATAAATAAATAAAAATTTTAAAAAGGAACCTCCATACTGTTATTCATAATAGCTGTACCAGTTTACATTCCTTTCAACACTGTAGGAGGATTCCCTTTTCCCCACACCCTCTTCAGCATTTATTATATATAGACTTTTTAATAATGGTCATTTTCACTGGTATGAGGTGATACACCATTGTAGTTTTGATTTGCATTTATCTAATAAGTAGTGATGTTGAGCATCTTTTCATGTGCTTTTTGGCCTTCTGTATAACTCCAGTACTCTTGCCTGGAAAATCCCATGGATGGAGGAGCCTGGTAGGCTGCAGTCCATGGGGTCACTAAGAGTCAGAGATGACTGAGCGACTTCACTTTCACTTCTTACTTTCATGCATTGGAGAAGGAAATGGCAACCCACTCTAGTGTTCTTGCCTGGAGAATCCCAGGGACGGGGGAGCCTGGTGGGCTGCCGTATATGGGGTCGCACAGAGTTGGACATGACTGAAGCAACTTAGCAGCAGTAGCAGCATGTGTTCTTTGGAAAAATGTCTTTTTAGGTCTTCTGCCCATTTTTTGATTGGATTGTTTGGGTTTTTGTTACTGAGTTGTATAATATGTTTCTATATTTTGGAAATTAAGCCCTTGTCAGTGACATAAGTTGCAAATATTTTCTCCCACTCTGTAGGTTTTCTTTTCATTTTCTTTATGATTTCTTTTGCTATGCAAAAGCTCATAAGTTTAATTAGGTCCCATTTGTCTATTTTTGCTTTCATTTCTATTGCCTTGAAAGACTGACCTATGAAAACACTGCTATGATTTATGTCAGAGAATATTTTGTCTATGTTCTTTTCTAGGAGTTTTATGGTGTCATATCTTAAAGTTAAATCTGTAAGCCATTTTGAGTTTGTGTATGGTGCGAGGGACTGTTCCAACACTGATTTACATACAGGTATTCTGCTTTCCCTAAGTCACTTGCTGCAGAAACTGTCTTCTCTATTATATATGCTTGCCTCCTTTGTCAAAGAGTAACTGACCATAGGTATCTAGGTTTATTTCTAGGCTCTCTATTCTGTTCCATTGATCCATATGTCTGTTTGCCAATACCATGCTATTATGATTACTGTAGTTCTGTGTTACTGTCTGAAGTCTGGGATGGTTATGCCTCCAACTTTGTTCTTTTTTCCTCAGGATTGCTTTGGCAATTCTGGGTTTTTTATGGTTCCAAATAAATTTTAGGATTATGTGTGTTCTGTAAAAAATGTCATGGGTCATTTGATAGGGTTCCCATTAAATCTGTACTTTGCTTGGTAGTATGGCTGGTTTCACAATATTAATTCTTCCAGTCCAAGAACACAGGCTATCTTTCCATTTCTTTGAATCATCTTCAATTTCCTTTATCAACGTTTTATAGTTCTCAGCATGTAAGTCTTTTACCTCCTTGGCCAGGCTTATTGCTAAGTTGTTTTTTTTTTTTTTTAGCCCATTTTAAAATGTTTTTTTCTCCTTTGGCATCCTGTAGTTTGACTGTAACATATCTAGAGGTAGATGCTATTTTTATTTGGCTTGATGGGTTTAGTTAACCATCAATATGAGAAATTATCTTGCCTGAACGTCCACAAAATCTTAGGCTCTGTCTCTTGTAATAACCCACATATACCTATATCTGGCTGAGCGCCGAAGAATTGATGCTTTTGGACTGCAAGGAGATCCAACCAGTCCATTCTAAAGGAGATCAGTCCTGGGTGTTCTTTGGAAGGAATGATGCTAAAGCTGAAACTCCAGTACTTTGGCCACCTCATGCAAAGAGTTGACTCATTGGAAAAGACTCTGATGCTGGGAGGGATTGAGGGCAGGAGGAGAAGGGGACGACAGAGGATGAGATGGCTGGATGGCATCACCGACTCTATGGACGTGAGTTTGAGTGAACTCCGGGAGTTGGTGATGGACAGGCAGGCCTAGAGTGCTGTGATTCATGGGGTCGCAGAAAGTCAGTCACGCCTGAGAGACTGAACTGAACTGAACCCATATCTGGAAATCCAATCAGTCAAATAATGGCACTGCTCAATCTCCCATGACTCTTAACATCTTAAGATCATGTGCTGTATGCCTTATCAATTCCAACTTTCTATTTTTAAATCCAATTAATCCTTTCATCAAGTTCAGTATTCTGTTTATACTTCCACAAGAATATTTATTTCAAAAAATTTTGTCAAGATTTTAATTCCTTTATTCTTTTTCAAAACTTTCCCATTTGGCATTATAAACTCCTATTTTTGTTTCATAGATATTATTCTACCCTTTATGTTTTGAAATTTTTAAAACATTAATCAATGGCTCCCTTAATTCAATTTCCTCACAGGTAAAATCTCCTATTATTTTTTGTTTTACTACTTTGGATTGCCCCCATGTACTTGGTAATTTGACTGGTGGGTACATTTTGAGTAAGAATTCATTTTCTACATCCCAGTTATATTTTTTTATAGTTTCCACTTTCTAGTCGACCACAACTCATAGTCAAGGCTTTTGGAATTCTAGAAAGTCACAGGTTTAATCCCCAAGCAATTGTGTGTCACAAATCACAACTGGCATTCAAAGTTTCAGTTATATTTCCTGATCAACCACAGGTACAATCTTGAAATACTGTCTCTTCAATCTCTCATGATTGGCAATGGGCTATTTTCAGCCCCTTCGAAGGAACAGAAATCCCCGTTCCCATTACATGTTTTAGTTTCAGTGCCACAAATACATCAAGATATCAGCTATCCATTCAGAGATTGGATTTTCTATTCTATTTCTGGTCCCTGAAAACTTGTGTCTTTCTTTTTAGAGTAGACATCTCTATTTAATATGCTTTAATATTTCCTATCATTGTTCTCTGCCTCCAGTAGACGAAATCTTCTGTACTACCATCTTGTCCACAATTCAACAATCCATCCTTCTTATGCAGTATAAGATAGCATCTTATCAGACTCAAATCCCAGCCTAATTATCTGGTTATTGTAAAGAGAGAAGATGGCACTCTTTGCAAAACTATATCTTCTATTGCAAGAGCCTCATAATCTACATTGGAGATAACTGAGGGCATCAATTTTTAGTAACATGTGAACCAAAGAGTCCAAAATATCCTCAAGAACACTCTTGAAACTGATGGATAAAACTTATTTTAATATTTTTATTCTTTATGATTTTTTAAAATATGACCTTTTTAAAAAATTTTAGTTGCACTGGGTCTTTGTTGGGGCATGTAGGCTATTTGTTGTGGTGCACAGGCTTTCTCTAGTTGCAGCACATAGGGGGTTTCTCTTGTTGCACAGGCTTAGTTGCCCTGCAGCATGTGGGATCTTAGTTCCCCAACCAGAGATCAAATCTGCATCTCCTGTTTTGGAGTGTGGATTCTTAACCACTGGGCCAATAGGAAAGTCCCAGAAAAAAAAATGCTTTAATATTTTTAAAGGCATAATACAGCTAGTAATAATGTAAGGTGGCTTAAAACTCAACATTCAAAACACTAAGATCATGGCATCTGGTCCCATCACTTCATGGGAAACAGATGGGGAAACAATGGAAACAGTGACAGACTTTATTTTCTTGGGTTTCAAAATCACTGCAGACAGTGATTGCAGTCATGAAATTAAAAGATGTTTGGTCCTTGGAAGAAAAGCTATCACCAACCCTCACAACATATTAAAAAGCAGAGATATTACTTTGCCAACAAAGGTCCATCTAGTCAAAGCTATGGTTTTTCCAGTAGTCATGTATGGATGTGAGAGCTGGACTATAAAGAAGGCTGAGTGCCGAAGAATTGATGCTTTTGAACTGCGGTGTTGGAGAAGGCTCTTGAGAGTCCCTTGGACAGCAAGGAGATCAAGCAAGTCAATCTTAAAGGTAATCAGTCCTGAATATTCATTGGAAGGACTGATGCTGTAGCTGAAACTCCAATACTTTGGCTATTTGATGAAGAACTAACTCATTTGAAAAGACCCTGATGTGGGGAAGGATTAAAGGCAGGAGGAGAAGGGGATCACAGAGGACGAGATGGTTGGATAGCATCACCAACTGGATGGACATGAGTTTCAGCAAAGTCCAGGAGATGGTGAAGGACAGTGAAGCTTGGTGTGCTGCAGTGCATGGAGTCACAAAGAGTCACTCACAACTGAGTGACTGAACAACAACAAAAATGTAAGACAAATCTTCCAAGGCCAAAAATTATGACATATCTGAAACCCAGGCAGGAAAGTAGATGCTAAAACAAGAAGGTACCCCGGGGGCACCTATCATTTATGATGACCTAGAGCTTTGGTTTTAATGGCCAATTAATGAGGGAGAGAAAATAAAAGTCAGTGGTTACAAAGCCCTGAAAAAAAAAAATCCCAGGCTTCAGAAAAAAAAATTTCCTCCAGTAGGTAATCTAACAAGCAAAAGGAAAAAAAAAAAAAAAAACACTTCATAATACAAAAGGAGATGGGACATAAATGTACCTGTCTCAATCTTGGATCAAGGTAAAATGAAACAGAATAGCAGGTAGGGGAAGCTGACAGTTTATTAAGAGTTGAAGATATTCTCTGGTAGATGGTTAACCTGGCAAATGTAAAACTAATTTTCTCAGAGAATATACCTTATACTCACGGCTAAGTATATTCTCAGTGATGACCTTCCAGTGATTCTAAACTCATAATCCAAAATCAAATTATTAATGAAATAAACTACCATAAGTAAGAAAAAATGAGAAATAATCCAAAACAAAGAAAAGGAAGACCAGTTCCTCAAATAACTGAGATTGATGAATTATCATATATAAAATACATTAAATAAAATTGATATGTTTTGACGACACAAAAGAGAGCAACATAAGTGTAGCTAAGACAAAATATCAAAGATATGGCAACTCTAAAAGGAAACTAAAGAAAATTCAGTTCAGTTCAGTTCAGTCACTCAGTTGTGTCTGACTCTGTGACCCCAGGAACCACTGCACGCCAGGCCTCCCTGTCCATCACCAACTCCCGGAGTCCACCCAAACCCATGCCCATTAAGTCGGTGATGCCATACAACAATCTCATCCTCTGTGGTCCCCTTCTTCTCCTGCCTTCAATCCTTCCCAGCATCAGGGTCTTTTCCAATGAGTCAGCTCTTCGCATCAGGTGGCCAAAGTATTAGAGTTTCAGCTTCAACACCATTCCTTCCAAAGAACACCCAGGACTGATCTTCTTTAGGATGGGCTGGTTGGATCTCCTTGCAGCCCAAGAAACTCTCAAGAGTCTTCTCCAACACCACAGTTCAAATGCATCAGTTCTTAGGCACTCAGCTTTCTTTATAGTCCAACTCTCACATCCATACATGACTATTGGAAAAATCATAGCCTCGACTAGACGGACCTTTGTTGGCAAAGTAATATCTCTGCTTTTAATATGCCGTCTAAGTTGGTCATAACTTTCCTTCCAAGAAGCAAGTGTCTTTTAATTTTGTGGCTGCAATCACCATCTGCAGTGATTTTGGAGCCCCCCCCCAAATAAAGTCTGACACTGTTTCCCCTGTTTCCCCATCTATTTCCCATGAAGTGATAGGACCGGATGCCATGATCTTTGTTTTCTGAATGTTGAGCTTTAAGTCAACTGTATCACTCTCCTCTTTCACTTTCATCAACAGGCTCTTTAGTTCTTCTTCACTTTCTGCCATAAGGGTGGTGTCATCTGCATATCTGAGGTTATTGATATTTCTTCCAGCAATCTTGAATCCAGCTTGTGCTTCCTCCAGCCCAGCATTTTTCATGATGTACTCTGCATATAATTAAATAAGTACAGTGACAATATACAGCCTTGACGTACTCCTTTTCCTATTTGGAACCAGTCTGTTGTTCCATGTCCAGTTCTAACTGTTGCTGCAGGTCAGATGGTCTGGTATTCCCATCTCTTTTCTAGGGATTAACTATGTAAACATGGAAGTGAGAAATACAAGAATGGGTTAAACAATTTTAGACAGAATTGAAAATGGAAACACTAAACTAGATAAATCATCCATAAAGCTTTTGCACAGTAAAGGAAAGCACACACAAAATGAAAAGACAACCCACAGAATAGGAGAAAATATTTTCAAACAAAGTGATTAACAAGGGGTTAATCAAATCTCCAAAATACAAATAGCTCATGCAGCTCAATTCCAAAAAATAAACAATCCAATCAAAACATGGGCATAAGACCTAAACAGATATTTCTCCAAAGAAAAAATAACATAGCCAAAAAGCAAATGAAAAAATGCTCATATCACTAATTATTAGATAAATACAAATCAAAACTACAATGAGGTATCACTTCATATGGGTCAAGAATGATTATCATTCAAAAGTCTACAAATAATAAAAGCTGGAGAGGGTGTGGAGAAAGGGGAACTCTCCTCTGGCTGGTGAGAATGTAAATTAGTATTGCCACTATGGAGAGCAGTATGGGGGTTCCTTAAAAAAATAAAAATAGAACTACCAAGTTAAGTTAAGTTAAAAGTCGCTCAGTCGTGTCCGACTCTTTGCCACCCCATGGACTGTAGCCCACCAGGCTCCTCCGTCCATGGGATTCTCCAGGCAAGAATACTGGAGTGGGTTGCCATTTCCTTCTCCAGGGGATCTTCCTGACCCAGAGATCGAACCCAGGTCTCCCGTATTAGAGGCAGACGCTTTAACCTCTGAGCCACCAGGGAAGCCCTAAGAACTACCAAATGATCCAGCAATCCCACTCCTAGGCATATATCTGGAGAAAACTAATTCAAAAAGATACATGCCCCCCAATGTTCATTGCAGCACTATTTACAAAAGCCAAGACATTGGAAGCAACCTAAATATTCATTAACTGAGGAACAAAGATGTGGTACACATACAGAGTGTAATGAAAGTGAATAGTGTTAGTCACCCAGTCGTGTCCAACTCTCTGTAGACTTTCAAATGATGGTCATCCTGACCCGTGTGAGGTGATACCTCATTGTAGATTTGATTTGCATTTCTCTAATAATTATAGTGTGATTTGAGCATCTTTTCATTTACTTTTTGGCCATGTTTATTTTTTCTTTGGAGAAATATCTGTTTAGGTCTTAGGCCCATTTTTTGATTGGGTTGTTTGTTTTTTGGTATTGAGCTGCATAAGCTATTTGTATTTTGGAGATTAATCCCTTGTTAATCAAATGTAGCCTGCCAGGTCCCTCTGTCCATGGGATTTCCCACACAAGAATACTGGGGTGGGTAGCCATTCCCTTCTCCAGGGAGTCTTCCTGACCCAAGGATTGAATCCAGGTCTCCCACATTGCAGGCAGATTCTTTACAGTCTGAGCCACACAGGAAGTCAGTAAAGTAACAATGGAATATTACTCAGCCATTTAAAAATGAAATAATGTCATTTGCAGCAACATGGATGACCTAGAGATTACCATACTAAGTGAAGCAAATCAGATAAAGACAAATATCATATGATGTCACTTAAATGTGGAATCTAAAAAGAAGATACAAATGAACTTATTTGCTAAGCAGAAACAGACACACAACTTATGTTTAGAAAACAAATTTGTGGTTACCAAACAGAAGGGGGGAAGAAAGAAATTAGGAGTTTGGGATTAACATATACACATTACTATGTATAAAATAGATGTTCATCAAGGACCTACTGTATATAACACAGGGAGCTCTACTCAATATTCTCCAATAATCTATATGGGAAAAGAATCTGAAAAAGAATGGATATAGGCATATGTATGATTGAAGCATTTTCCTGTACACTGCAAAATAATACAACATTGTAAATCACCTATACCCCAATATAAAATTTTTAAAAGAAAATGGAAACATTGAGATAGAGAAATCATCCATAAAGGTAAGAAAGTCAAAAAACATATAAAATATGAAAGAAAGACTAAGAGACATTATCAGAGAGGGAGCAGTTCTACTATATGACTGTTGGAGATAGGGGGAACACTGAAAGAGCAGAAACCCCCATTATTCACAGAGATAATGAATGAGAAGTTCTCCAGATGTGATAGAAAAAATTTAGTCACCCATCGTTCATTCAACAAACATGTATTAAGTGCTTACTATGTATCAGGCACCTTCCAAACTCCAGGAGTTCAGTCAAGAACAAATAGTTTAAAAATCACTGCATTCATGGAGTACAGTAATTTATAGAAGAAATAATGGTACCCTACATTAAAGTAAAGCAAGATATGAAGTGGCACATAGTTGGATACATTCTGAAGACAGAAAACAGGATTTCTTCATGTAACAGATAAGAGAGATTCTGGTTTGGGACGTGGAGGGGGGAAATGAAATTGTTACTTTCTGAAATTGGAAAGATGCTGAGGATAGTATCTATAGAAAAAAAATATGTTCAATTTTGGACATATGTCCTTTGAAGTGCCTGTTACATATTCCATGGAGATATTTACTAGGAAGTGAGCTATGGGTGTCTAGTTGGTGGAGGAGCGGTACAGGATAGAGATACATCAGTGTTTTGGAAGAACTGCCTATGTGCATTTTGAAATCACCAAAAATTGTGACTCCTTAAAAATTTAAGGAGTGAGGGAGAGGAATCCTAGAGTTTGAAACTAAGCCAGATTAGAGAGTGGTTATACTCTGATGATGTGCAATTCAGGAAGAATGGAGAAATGATTGGAAGACATCAATGAAGAGCAAGAACACACACTCTACCTCCAGCTAGGATACTAGGCGTGTATGAGGAGAAAAAGCCTCCACTTGTGAAGACTCCAGGGAAAAATGAGGTACTCAGAAGAAAGAGGTTTCAGTTATAATAGAAAGTTAAAGGGAATATGAGGGAAGTTGAAGATCTTTTTAATTTTGTGATTGGGTATGACTTCCAGAGGGGCTTCCCAGGTGGCGTAAGCAGTAAAGATTCTGCTGCCAATGCAGGAGACGTAAAAGACATAAGTTCAATCCCTGGGTTGGGAAGATCCCTTGGAGTAGGAAGTGGCGACCCACTCCAGTATTCTTGCCTGGAAAATTCCATGGACAGAGGGACCTGGTGGGCTACAGTCCATGTGGCCACAAAGAGTCAGACACAACTGAGCACAACATCAGTTCCAGAAGGCAGTTCCAGAAGGAGAAGGATATGAGGTAGTGAGAAAAGGCCATGTCCTGAGTATCTGAAGATTTTTAATCTGAGATATTAGGGATGAACAGCTTCCTACAATTTACAGGAGTAAAAGGCATGCTGAGAAGATTCTTCATGACTTTAGCATGGAAGAAAGGGAAAAGAAGCCCATTTGTGAGAATATACATAGTTCTGGAACACAGTCCAGTGTCCTCATTCAGGAAGCACAACAACTTTCAAGATTGATAAATTTTTTAAAAATACACATTTACACACAGTATTGTAAACCCACAAAATACCAATCCAAAAACAGTATTTTTATAGGCAGAAAGAAAAGACGACTACAATAAAAAAACAATCAGACAACCAACGTCTCAGAAACAGCAATGGGAGGCAGTTAACAGTGGAGTAATAGCAGTATTGCTAGAAAACAAGTGTTTTGACCTGGAATTCTTTGCTTAATAAACCCATTTTTTCAAAAATGATCATAAACAGATATTTTGTCTTACCAAAAACTTATTATGAAAATATACTAATGTAATTAGTACTGTATTATTATGTATTAAATGTCTTGCATCAAACACTGTATTAAAAGTATTATGTGAAATTCCTTCTGGTGAGACAATTAAATCAATGTAACAAAAGAAATCAAAACATATCCACACATAAACAAAGAAGTATGTAACCCAGGAAATGATTCACTTCAAAGAAAAGAACATTTTCTGGGGTCCACACTGCACAGTTTATAAGCTCTTAGTTTCCTAACCAGGAATCAGACCCATGTCCCTTGCAATGGAAACATGGAGTCTTTTTTTTTCAATTGGAGGATAATTACTTTACAATATTGTTATGGCTTTTGCCATATATCAACATAAATTGGCCATAGATATGCGTGTCCCCTCCTTCTTGACTTCCCTCCCACCTCCTTCCCCGCCTCATCCCTCTAGATTGTCACAGAGCACCAGATTTGAGCTCCCTGTATCATATATCAAACTACCACTGGCTATCTATTTCATGTATGGTAATGTATATGGGAAACAGAGTCTTACTGCTGGACCACCAGGCAAATCTCAGAAAAGAACCTTTCAATAAAAGCACCAGGCTAACGTGTTTTACACAATGAGGAAAAAACTGAAATTGAATCACTGTCTTATCCATAGAGAACAATCTTTTCCAAATCTGGATTAGGATAAAGAGTTTAAATTTTGGAAAGTAAAGATTTAAATACTTTGAAGATACAAAAATTATCTTGGAATAGGGAGTATTTCCTAAACAATACAAAAAATTTACAAAGCATAAAGAACAAAACAAATATATCTGAAACCATATTAAAGTTAAGAAAATCTAAAAAAGACACAGATGTGTATAACGGACTTTTGGACTCAGAGGGAGAGGGAGAGGGTGGGATGATTTGGGAGAATGGGAATTCTAACATGTATACTGTCATGTAAGAATTGAATCGCCAGTCCATGTCTGACGTAGGGTGCAGCATGCTTGGGGCTGGTGCATGGGGATGACCCAGAGAGATGTTGTGGGGAGGGAGGTGGGAGGGGGGTTCATGTTTGGGAACGCATGTAAGAATTAAAGGTTTTAAAATTTAAAAAATAAAAAAAAATTAAAAATTTTAAAAAAAAAGTTAAGAAAATCTGTTTATCAAAAGGCACTAAAAAGAATGCGAATACAAACAAGCCACAAAATGGGAAAAGATTATATCAACACACAAATAAAAAAAGAATCCCCCCTCAAAAAGGTCCCCAAACCCAGTAACATCCAAAAAATGGGCAAAAGACATAAACACATAGTACACAGACGTTACATGATAGACCAATATATATATGAAAACATGATCAAGCTTGTAAGAAATCAGAGAAAGTGAAAGCCGCTGAGTCTTGTCCAATTCTTTGCAACCCCATTGACTGTAGCCCGCCAGGCTCTTCTGTCCATGGAATTCTCCAGGCAAGAATACTAGAGTGGGTAGCCATTGCCCTCTCCAGAGAATCTTCCCGACCCAGGGATCAAACCCAGGTCTCCTGCATTGCAGGCACAAAAGGGGGAAAAATTGAAGCAGTGACAGATTTTCTCTTCTTGGGCTCTAAAATCACTGCAGATGGTGACTGAAACCATAAAATTGGCTTGCTTTTTGGAAGGAAATCTATGACAAATCTAGATAGCATATTAAAAAGCAAAGACATCACTTTGCCAGCAAAGGTCTGTATAGTCAAAGCTATGGTATTTTCAGTAGTCATGGACAGATGTGAGAGTTGAACCATAGGGAAGACTGAGCACTGAAAAATCGATGCTTCAAAATTGTTGTGCTAGAGAAGATTCTTGAGAGTTCCTTGGACTGCAAGGAGATCAAACCAGTCCATCCTAAAGAAAATCAACCCTGAATATTCAATGGAAGGACTGATGCTGAAGCTGAAGCTCCAATACTTTGTTCCCCTGATGTGAAGAGTTGACTCATTAGAAAAGACCCAGATGCTGGGAAAGATTGAAGGCAAAAGGAGAATAGGGTGGCAGAGGATGAAATGGTTGGATTGCATCACTGACTCAATGGGCATAAGTTTGAGCAACTCTGGGAGACAGTGAATGACAGGGAGGATGGGTGTGCTGCAGTCCACGGGGTCGCAAAGAGTCAAACACAACATAGCAACTGAACAATAACACAAAGGGAAAGAATCTGAAAAGGAATACACACAAACACACATATAACTGAGTCACTATGCTATACAACTGAAACACAATATTGTAAATCAACTATAATTCAATTTAAAAAACATGAGATATACACACACACATATATATGGAATATCATTCAGTCATTTAAGAAAAAAAAGAAATTCTTCCATTTGTGACATGAATGGATTTTGAGGACATTATGATAATTGAAATAAGTCAGATAAAGACAAATATTATATGAGTGTACTTGTATGCTTAATATAAGGAAAAAAATAGTAACCCAGATACACAGAGAAGGTTGGTGATTGCCAGGGGTAGGCAAGCAAGGAAGGGTTTTTGGAAAGAGATATCCAAAGGTACAAATTTCTGTTATGGTTGTTGTTCAGTCACTCAGTCATTTCTGACTCTTTCTGACCCCACGGACTGCAGCACACCAGTCTTCCCGGTCCTTCACCGCCTCCCAGAGTTTGCTCAAACTCATGTCCATTGACTAGGTGATGCCATCCAACCATCTCATCCTCTATCATCCCCTTCTCCTCCCGCCTTCAATCTTTCCCAGCATCAGGGTCTTTTCCAGTGAGTTGGCTCTTCGCATCAGGTGGCCAAAGTATTGCACCTTCAGCCTCAGCATCAGTCCTTCCAATGATATTCAAGATTCATTTCCTTTAGGATTGACTGGTTTGATTTTCTTGCTGTCCAAGGGACTCTCAAGAGTCTTCTCCAACACCACAGTTCAAAAGTATCAGTTCTTCAGCTCTCAGCCTTCTTTACGGTCCAACACTCACATCTGTACATGACTACTGGAAAAACCATAGCTTTGACTATATGGACCTTTGTTGGCAAAGTAACGTCTGCTTTAATATGCTGCTTAGGTTTGTCATAGCTTTTCTTCTAAGGAGCAAGCGTCTTTTAATTTCATGGCTTCAGTCACCATCTGTAATGATTTTTCCCCATCTATTTGTTATGAAGTGATGGGACCAGATGCCATGATCTTAGTTTTTTTAATGTTGAGTTTTAAGCATGAGGAAGCTTCCACAAGCCTCTTATCTTCATCAATCACAGGGCAGACAGAATGAAAACCACAATCAGAGAAAACTAACCAAACTGATCACATGGATCACAGCCTTGTCTAACTCAATGAAACTATGAGCCATGCTATGTAGGGCCACCCCAAATGGATGGGTCATGGTGGAGAGTTCTGACAAAACATGGTCCACTGGAGAAGGGAGTGGCAAACCACTTCAGCATTCTTACCTTGAAAACTGCATGAACAGTATGAAAAGGCAAAAAGATGTGACACTGAAAGATGAACTCCCCAGATCAGTAGGTGCCCCATATGCTACTGGAGAAGAGTGAATAAACAGCTCCAGGAGAAATGAAGAGGCGAAGGCAAAGCGGAAACAATGCCCAGTTGTGGATGTGTCTGGTGGTGAAAGTAAAGTCTGATGCTGTAAAGAGTGATATTGCACAGGAACCTGGAATGTTAGGTCCATGAACCGAGGTAAATTGGAACTGGTCAAACAGGAGATGGCAAGAGAGAACATCGACATTTAGGAATCAGGAAACTCTAACTGATGGGAATGGGAAAATTTAATTCAGATGTCCATTACATCTACTACTGTGGGCAAGAATCCCTTAGAAGAAATGGAATAGCCCTCATAGTCAATAAAAGAGACAGAATTGCACTTGGACGCAATCTCAAAAATAACAGAATGATCTAGGTTCATTTCCAAGGCAAACCATTCAATATCACAGCAATCCAAGTCTATGCCCCAACCAAGAAAGCTGAAGAAACTGAAACTGACCTTCTAGAACAAACACCAAAAAAGGTGTCCTTTTCATCATAGGGGACTGGAATGCAAAAGTAGGAAGTCAAGAGATACCTGGAGTAACAGGCAAGTTTGGCCTTGGAGTACAAAACAAAGCAGGGCGAAGGCTAACAGAGTTTTGCCAAGAGAACACACTGGTCATAGCAAACACCCTCTTCCAACAACACAAGAGATGACTCTACACAGGGACATCACCATGGACTCTAAACATGGACAATACTGAAATCAGATTGATTATATTCTTTCCCCAAAGATTGAGAAGCTCTATACAGTCAGCAAAAACAAGACCAGGAGCTAACTGTGGCTCAGATCATGAACTCCTTATTGCCAAATTCAGATTTAAATTGAAGAAAGTAGGGAAAACCACCAGGCCATTCAGGTAGGACCTAAATCAAATCCCTTATGATTATACAAAGGAAGTGATAAATAGATTCAAGGCATTAGATCTGATAGACAGAGTGCCAGAAGAACTATGGACAGAGGTTCATACACTGTACAGGAGGCGGTGATCAAAACCATCCCCAAGAAAAAGAAATGTGCAAAGGCAAAATGGTTGTCTGAGGAGGCCTTACAAATAGCTGAGAAAAGAAGCGAAGCAAAAGGCAAAGAAGAAAAGGAAAAATATACCCATCTGAATGCAGATTTCCACAGAATAGCAAGGAAAGATAAGAAAGCCTTCCGAAGTGAACAAATTTCTAATTATACAATACGTAAGTCGTGGGGATGTGGTGTAAAGCCTGATGACTATAGTTAAAAATACTGCAGTATATATTTGAAAGTTGCTAAGAAGTAACTCAAAAGTTCTCAGCATAAGAAAAAAAAAGTGTAACTCTGTGTAGTGACAGATGTTAATTAGACTTATTGTAATAATCATTTTGCAGTATATACATATATTGAATAATAATGTTGCACACATATGCAGAAAAAGATACAAAAATGAACAAATAAAGTGTTTGTTTTATTTTTAGTTTTTTCTTCCAGTTTTATTGATATATAATGATATAGCACTGTACAAATTTAAGGCATACAGCATAATGGTTTGACTTACATATATCATGAAATGACTGCCACAATTAAGTCTGGTGAACATCTATCATCTTACACACTAAATTATAGAAAAAGATAAAACAGTTTTTGTTGTGGTACGAATTCTTAAAGTTTCCTCTTTTAACAACTTTCGTATATAGCCAACATAGTAACCATGCTGTACATTATATTTCTAGTACTGATTTGTCTTATAACTGAAACTTTGTCCTTTTGACCACCTTCATCCAAATACCCTTGCCTGCACCCCCTACTTCTGAAATGAAAAGTGAAAGTGTTAGTTGCTCAGTGGTATAGAACTCTTTGCGACTCCATGGACTGTCACCCATCAGGCTCCTCTGTCCAAGGGACTATGGAGTGAGTAGCAAGAATACTGGAGTGAGTAGCCATTCCCTTCTCTAGGACATCTTCCCCACCCAGTGGTCAAACCTGGGTCTCCCGCACTTCGGGCAGATTCTTTACTATCTGAGTGTACTTCTGATAACCACAAATCTGATCTCTTTTTCTATGAGTTTGTTTGCTTTGGAAGTGTTACTGATCTATAACACTATGTTAGTTCCTGGTGCACATCATAGTGGCTGGATATTTATATACATTTCAAAAATGATGACCATAATAAATCTAGTTACCATCTATCACCATACAAAGCCATTACATTATTAATGACTATATTCCCCACACTGTACATTTCATCCACATTACATTTATTTAACTGGAAGTTTGTACCTCTTAATTTCCCTTACCTGTTTCACTCATCTCTCCATGCTCCTCCCCTCTAACAACCACTTCTTTGATCTCTGTATGACTCTGTTTTGTTATTTTGTTTGATTTTTTAGATTCTACATATAAGTGAAATCATACAATATTTGTATCTTTCTTTGTCTTATTTCACTTAGTAAAATATCTTCTAGGTCTATCCATGTTGTAGCAAATGACAAGATTTACTTCTTTTTATGGCTGAGTAATATTTCAATGAAGGACAGAAATGGTATGGACCTAACAGAAGCAGAAGATATTAAGAAGAGGTGGCAAGAATACACAGAAGAACTATACAAAAAAAGATCTTCATGACCCAGATAATCACGATGGTGTGATCACTCACCTAGAGCCAGACATCCTGGAATGTGAAGTCAAGTGGGCTTTAGGAAGCATCACTACAAACAAAGCTAGTGGAGTTGATGGAATTTGAGTTGAACTATTTCAAATCCTAAAAGATGATGCTGTGAAAGTGCTGCACTCAATATGCCAGCAAATTTGGAAAACTCAGCAGTGGCCACAGGACGGGAAAAGGTCAGTTTTCATTCCAATTCCAAAGAAAGGCAATGCCAAAGAATGCTCAAACTACCGCACAATTGCACTCATCTCACATGCTAGTAAAGCAATGCTCAAAATTCTCCAAGCCAGGCTTCAACAGTACATGAACCACAAACTTCCAGATGTTCAAGCTAAATTTAGAAAAGGCAGAAGAACCAGAGATCAAGTTGCCAACATCTGTTGGATTGTGGAAAAAGTAAGAGAGTTCCAAAAAAACAACGACTTCTGCTTTATTGACTATACTAAAGCCTTTGACTGTGTGGAACACAACAAACTGTGGAAAATTCTTAAAGAGATAGGAACACCAGATCGCCTGACCTGCCTCCTGAGAAATCTGTATGCAGGTCAAAAAGCAACAGTTAGAACTGGTCATGGAACAACAGACTGGTTCCAAATAGGGAAAGGAGTACGTCAAGGCTGTATACTGTCACCCTGTTTATTTAACTTATATGCAGAGTACATCTTGAGAAATTCTGGGCTGGAGGAAACACAAGCTGGAATCAAGATTGCCAGGAGAAATATCAATAACCTCAGATATGCAGATGACACCACCCTTATGGCAGAAAGTGAAGAGGAACTAAAAAGCCTCTTGATGAAAGTGAAAGAGAAGAGTGAAAAAGTTAGCTTAAAGCTCAACATTCAGAAAACGAAGATCATGGCACCTGGTCCCATCACTTCATGGCAAATAGATGGGGAAACAGTGTCAGACTTTATTTTCTTGGGCTCCAAAATCACCGCAGATGGTGACTAAAGCCATGAAATTAAAAGACGCTTGCTCCTTGGAAGAAAAGTTGTGACCAACCTAGACAGCATATTAAAAAGCAGAGACATTACTTTGCCAACAAATGTCTGTCTAGTCAAAGCTATGGTTTTTCCAGTAGTCATTGTATGGATGTTAGAGTTGGACTATAAAGAAAGCTGAGTGCAGAAGAATTGATGCTTTTGAACCGTGTGTTGGAGAAGACTCTTGAGAGTCCCTTGGACAGCAAGAAGATTCAACCAGTCCATGCTAAAGGAAATCAGTCCTGAATATTCATTGGAAGGACTGATGCTGAAGCTGAAACTCCAATACTTTGGCCACCTGATGTGAAAAACTGACTCATTTGAAAAGACCCTGATGCTGAGAAGGATTGAAGGCAGGAGGAGAAGGAGATGGCAGAGGATGAGATGGTTGGATGGCATCACCGACTCAATGGACATGAGTTTGAGTAAACGCCAAGAATTGGTGATGGACAGGGAGGCCTGGCTGCAGTCCATGGAGTCGCAAAGAGTCAGACACAACTGAGGGACTGAACTGAGCTGAATATTCCATTCTATATATATATATGCACACATGCATGCACACAGATCTTCTTTATCCATTCATCTACTGATGGACACTTAGGTTGCTTCCATACCTTGGCTATTGTGAACAATGCTTCAATGAATATACAGGTGTATATATCTTTTCAAACTAGTGTTTTTATTTATTTGGGGGGAAAAAACAGAAGTGAACTTGCTAGATTGTATGATAGTTTCATTTTTAATTTTTTCAGGAACTACCATACTGTTTTCCACAGTAGCTGCACCAGTGTTTATTCCCGCCCACAGTGCATGAAGTCCCTTCACTCCACATTCTTACCATGGATCTACGTGTCTGTTTTTATGCCAGTACCACATTGTTTCAACTACTGTTGCCTTGTAGTATAGTTTGAAATTAGGGTGTGTGATACTAACTTTGTTCTTCTTTTTCAAGACTGTGTTAGTTTTTCAGGGTCTTTTGTGTTTCCATACAAATTTTAGAATTATTTGTTCTGGTTCTGTGAAAATTGCCATGGGTAGGATAATAAGGATTGCATTAAGTCTGTAGCTTGCCTTAGCTCTATGGACATTTTAACAACATTAATTCATCTAATCCATGACATTATATCTTTCCGTTTCTGTCATCTTCACTTTCCTTCTTTGACAGTCTTTTCTTTCAGTGTCTTATAATCTTCCAAGTACAGGTCTTTCACCTCCTTGATTAGATTTATGTTTAAACAGCTTTTGATGCAACTGTAAATGGGATACTTTTCTTAATTTATCTTTCTGATAATTCACTGTTAATGTATAGAAATACAACAGACATCTTTTAAAATTTATTTTATTGAAGTATAGCTTATTCACAACGCTATGTTAATTTCTGCATGTAACACAGTTCAGCAAATTCAGTTTTATATATATATATATAACTGGAAAACAGTATGGTAGTTCCCAAAAAAGTTAAAAATGAAATTATCATACAATCTGGCAATTTCACTTCTGGCTTTTTTCCCCAAAGTAAAGATATATATATATATACACATCTGTAAGTGTGTATATCTATCTATCTATATATAGAGAGAGAGATATATGTGCAGGTCAGGAAGCAACAGTTAGAACTGGACATGGAACAACAGACTGGTTCCAAATAGGAAAAAGAGTACGTCAAGGCTGTATACTGTCACCCTGTTTATTTAACTTATATGCAGAGTACATCATGAGAAACGCTGGACTGGAAGAAACACAAGCTGGAATCAAGATTGCCAGGAGAAATATCAATAACCTCAGATATGCAGATGACACCACCCTTATGGCAGAAAGTGAAGAGGAACTAAAAAGCCTCTTGATGAAAGTGAAAGAGGAGAGTGAAAAAGTTGGCTTATAGCTCAACATTCAGGAAATGAAGATCATGGCATCTGGTCCCATCACTTCATGGGAAATAGATGGGGAAACAGTTGAAACAGTGTCAGACTTTATTTTGGGGGACTCCAAAATCACTGCAGATGGTGATTGCAGCCATGAAATTAAAAGACGCTTAGTCCTTGGAAGAAAAGTTATGACCAACCTAGATAGCATATTCAAAAGCAGAGACATTACTTTGCCAACTAAGATCCATCTAGTCAAGGCTAGTGGTTTTTCCAGTGGTCATGTATGGACTGTGAGAGTTGGACTGTGAAGAAGGCTGAGCACTGAAGAATTGATGCTTTTGAACTGTGGTTTGGAGAAGACTCTTGAGAGTCCCTTGGACTGCAAGGAGATCCAACCAGTCCATTCTGAAGGAGATCAGTCCTGGGATTTCTTTGGAAGGAATGATGGTAAAGCTGAAACTCATGCACCACCTCATGCGAAAGAGTTGACTCATTGGAAAAGACTCTGATGCTGGGAGGGATTGGGGGCAGGAGGAGAAGGGGATGACCGAAGATGAGATGGCTGGATGACATCACTGACTCGGTGGACATGAGTCTGAGTGAACTCCTGGAGTTGGTGATGGACCGGGAGGCCTGGCAGTCGAACACGACTGAGCGACTGAACTGAACTGAACTGAATCACTGTGCTGTGATTATATACATATATGCTTTATATATGTGTGTATATATATAATTGAATCATTGTTTATACATATATAAATATATCATTATTATGTTTATATCACATATAAATATATATTCACATCCATATATAAGTAATCATATATATGGGCTTTCATGGTGACTCAGCAGTAAAGAATCCCCTGCAATGCAGTAGCTTCAGGAGATATGGATTTGATCCCTGGGTGGGGAACATTCCCTGGAGGGGGGCATGGGAACCCAATTTAGTATTCTTGCCTGGAGAATCCCATGGACAGAGTAGCTTGGCAGGCTATAATCCATAGGGTTGCAAAGAGTCGGACATGACTGAAGCAACTTAGCACACACATACAATCATATATATATTCGTATTTTTATATATTCATATATATGTAAATTCTTTAGGTGATGGTGTCATTGTTCAGTCACTCAGTTACGTCTATTTGTGACCCCATGTGATATAGCACGTCAGGCTTCCTTGTCCTTCACCATCTCCCAGAGCTTGCTCAAACTCATGTCCATTGAGTCAGTGATGCCATTCAACCATCTCATCCTCTGTTGTCCCCTTCTCCTCCTGCCTTCAATCTTTTCAGCATCAGGGTCTTTTCTAAGGAGTTGGCTCTTTGCATCAGGTACTGGAGCTTCAGCTTCAGCATCAGTCCTTCCAGTGAATATTCAGGACTGATTTCATTTAGGATGGACTGGTTTGATCTCTTTGCAGTCCAAGGGACTCTTAAGAGTCTTCTCCAACACCACAGTTCAAAAGCATCAATTCTTTGGCGCTCAGCCTTCTTTATGGTCCAGCTCTCACATCCATACATGACTGCTGGAAAAACCATAGCTTTGACTAGACAGACTTTTGTTGGCAAAGTAATGTCTCTGCTTTTTAATACACAGTCTAGGTTTGTCATAGCTTTTCTTCCAAGGAGCAAGCGTCTTTTGATTTCATGGCTTCAGTCACCATCTGCAGTGATTTGGGAGCCCAAAAAAATACAGTCTGTCACTGTTTCCATTGTTTTCCCATCTGTTTGCCATAAAGTGATGGAACCAAATGCCATGATCTTTGTTTTTTGAAGGTTGAGTTTTAAACCAGCTTTTTCACTCTCCTCTTTCACCTTCATCAAGAGGCCCTTAGTTCCTCTTCATTTTCTGCCATAAGGGTGGTGTCATCTGCATACCTGAGGTTGTTTATATTTCTCTCTGCAATCTTGATTCTGGCTTGTGCTTCATCAAGCCTGACATTTCGTATGATGTACTCTGCATATAAGTTAAATAAGTAGGGTGACAATATACAGCTTTGACAAACTCTTTTCCTAATTTGGAACCAGTCCATTGTTCCATTTTCAGTTCTAACTGCTGCTTCTATTGTGGGTTATTTGAGGTTTTTCTTGTTCCCTGAGGTAGGTATATCACTATAAACTTCCTTATTATAAGTTTTTGTTTTTGCTATGTCCCATAGGTTCTGGATTTTTGCACTTTCGTTTCATTTTTTCATTTGTCTCCAGGTAGTTTTTTGTCTCCTCTTAGAGTTTTTAATTTTAATCCAACTTTTAACCCTTTTGGGTGGGATGTTTCTCTCCATGTTAAATTATAAAGATAGTTCTTTTGAAACACTAGATCATGATTTAGTTTCCTTACTCTATATAATAATGTCATGTTATATATATAATTACACAACTCTCTATATAATGTTGTAGTTTGAGGTTACCACATCTATTTGTGCTAGTTGTTGAGAAAGAGAACAGACTCTTCAAATTTGTTCTTTTTACAAAGGATTATTTTCTGACTTGTTTCCCTTTGGCCAGAATGAGGGAGCAGTAAGGCTGATGCGATTGGGCAGGGGCAGGGAATGGAGATACTGTAGGACAGGATAACCATGCTATGGAGAAGCTGACAATCAGGACTACAGTCGCACACACTCAATGTTAACAATAAAGAAAGAATATTGTGCTGGATGGACAATCCTGTTGGGACTTTTAGTTCTGACGTCAGTCATAAGTACCTTGTCTCCAAAACTCTTATGTACCAAGAACCTATAGTACTTCATTTCCACAAAGAATGCTTTCTGAGCATGACAATTGAGCACACACAACACTGTTAAAATAGTGTATTTTTAAAAGGACTCAATAATCCATTTTATGGCCTTCTTCAAATTAGTTTAGTTTTTAAAATCTAAGAGCATATAACAGTTAAAAAGGATTTAACTCTCTTAAATGGTTGTGCCTTTTATCTTACCTACTTTTGTTTTTCTTTAAGAATAATTTCCTTCAGGGAGGAAGAAATATAGGTTTTTCTGACGTGGGGAAAGGCAAGAGGATGGGAATAGAAATGCAAAGCAAGATTTCTATCTTAAAAAAAAATTTTGACCCCACTCTCACCCCCTGCAATGGAAGCGTGGAGTCTTAACCACTGGACTGCCAAGGAAGTCCCTCTATTTAAAAATTTTTAATTGAAAAAGTATTCTCAATGATTTTCTTATCAAGCAAATAGTCTTAGAAAAATGTGGTAAGCTTCACAAAAAGTTCATTGTTTCGTTGAGGGGTATGAGAAGGAATGGACAAGGAAATGGTAACCCACTCCAGTATTCACACCTGGGAAATCCCATGGACAGAGGAGCCTGGCAGGCTACACTCCATGGAGTCGCTAAAGAGTCAGACATGACTAGGCAACTACACAATAAACAACAGGAGAAGCAAACTCCATTTTGTAGGAAAAAAAAAAAAAAGAAAAAGACGGCTTTAGAGAATTCTAATTCGTCAAAGAAAAAATAAAGGGTATTTTATGTTATGTGAATTATATTTCAATAAAGCTATTTTAATGTAAATTATATCATCTTACTCTCCAGCTTATAAATAATCATTTCTCAGTTTTTAAATTAAAAATCAAATTCCTTACCAAAAAAAAAGGAGGTGGGGAGAAAAGATGAATCCAGAAACTCAGATTCTAGTCCAAGCTCCTCAACTAACAGATCAAGGGTCACTCAGGGTCTCTGTGCTCAGATTCCCCTGCTACCATGGGACATTTTATGAGTATGTGCTTCTCCAGTAGGCTTATCTGCTGGGGGGTGGAGGTGTTCAAAGAATACAGCCAGGGAATCATTTGTCACCCTGTTTCCCTGAGATCTGCTTCTAACATGAACTCCATTCTGAGCTGGGGTCCTTTTAAATCCACTCATTAAGCTGAAGCTGTCACAGGCTCAAATCCCTGCAAGCTAAGCCTATATGGTCACCACTGAGAACACAGCCAGGACCAATGACTGAACCATCAGCTCCTGTCATGCTCATTAGAAAGGAAGAGCCTTTGGACAGTTCTTGGAGTTTTCTCCTTTTTCCCATCAAATTGGCAAAGAATCCAGGACATTATTGCTTATCAATCTATGGTCCACTAATTCCACTCCTATCTTTCCACCATCCTGTCCATCAAAATCAGGTAGGAGAGAGAAGACTCACTTTTTCCGAGGCCTTGTCAAAGAGCTCACTTTGACTCTGGAACAATACAAGTAACTAGCCATCATGATTCCTTGAGCTGCATGACTGCGCAAATCCGTCCCCCATACAGACCTCACTATCCCCATCTGTGAAATGGGCAGCTATCAGACTAGATTTCTAAGGGTCCTCTTAGTTCTATTCCTTGAGGCTGAAGCTGGGAAACATCCATGAAAGGCCAGAGTAGAGGCTGAAGAACACATGGGAAAATGAGCAAACAGGGTAAGAGAAGGGGAAAGAAGAACAACACCCCCTGACAAATTCCTTCCCAGCCTGACTCTCCCAGGAAGCTCTCCCTGAACCCCACCTGCATGGCCTTCTTTCAGACTGCCATTTAGCCCTCAGCCCGGGCCCAGAGCAAGGCCTGGTCCTGGCTGCATGCATGTGATGAACTGAAGAAGCAAACTTCTGAGAGAGAATCTGTGAACAAAGTGAGCTGCCTCCCCTGCAGCGCCAGCAGGTGCTGGGAAAGCTCCGTGGAATCAAGCTGACATGGTGTGTGAATCAAAGACGTGTGAGTACATAAGCCAGTGCGTTGGTGAAAGAGGGACCAGGACTAGGCAGCTGCATCCCCAGAAGGGGGCTTGGGAAGGCACAGACCAACTGGTTAGTTCTGGGGGTAAGACCAGGGGCTGAGGTCCACAAGCAGTTTGCAGAAATGGAGTTTTGAACACACACTAAATGCCCCTGATGCCTGAGTCAGGAGCTGAGGTTTGGAGGGAGTCAGGAAGAAGGTGAAAAGTCAAAGAGTAGAGGAATTTATGAAGATGCTCCTGGACTCCCCAGCTCGGCACCTTGCTAACTCCTGTTCATCCTCCAATGGTCCGCTTACCAGCCTCTGACTGCCAGCACTAACTACATTCTCCCCTTACAAACTCCCAAACCCCCAGTGTGGCCCCTTGCCCTCCTTCCATCATAACTTTAGCTAAATAACTATTCAGCATCTGATTGATCTCTCCACAGGGTCTACTAGTTCTTTAAGGGCAGGGATGATGCCCTGTTCATCACTGAATGGACAGCGCCAGCCCTGGACCTGGCACTGGAGAGGTACTCAGGATATATTTGTTAAATGCAAGAATGAATGAAAGAGACGGGAGCTCCCTGTGTTAGGAGCTCTGCCCTCTCACTGCCAAGGGTCTGGGTTTGATACCTGACCAGGGAACTAAGATCCCACAAGCCACACAGCCAAAACAAAAACAAGAATAACAGAAAAAGGCAAAGAGAAAAGAATGAGTGCGAGAGATGGAGGAGGGGTGCAGGTCTGGAAGACCTCCAGAGACTAGGCAGTCCTCCCAGGGTCCCAGTGGGAGTCAGCCTGCTCAGGACAGATGGGTGAGGAGTAGCATGCAGGCTGGCACTCTCTGCCACACTGTCTGTGTAGTTTAGCCCCAGATCCTTTGAGAAAGGGAGAAACCAGGCTGATAGACAGCTGTCTGGAACAATTCCGTGTGTCACTGATTCTGTGCCCTGGCTTGAAGGCCACATTGAAGGAAGCTTGGGAAATTGTTTCAACCAGCTTGCCTTGCTGGGATCTGACATCATGCTGCCCTCTGCTGTGGTTTGGTGATTAAGGAGTTTGCCTGTGGCTCACTCTCCATCATACCAGCCCAAATGAGGCACATTCTTACTCCAGTTCACACATGGAACCAAAACATCCTGGCCCTGGTTTTACTTTCCCTCATAAGCCCTTGTGCTTCCCTGACTCAGGGTCCTTCTGAAATCCTAGAAGTTTGTTCCCAAGCGGTGTATTCCATACACAGCCTGCAGTGGGATTACAGTAGAGATAAATAAAAGATTAGTTTCCAAGTTTCGGGACTAAATAAAGGATCAGATTCTTAGTGATTGGGAGATAAAAGGAATTTTTGGGTTTGTTCATGGATGAACCAATTCAGAAGCAGTTTGGGGCAGTGGGTGGAACCTAGAGTTGTTTTCCCTGGGGTTTTTCTTTTGTGGGTCTCCCTCACTACCCACCCTGGCCATCTGGTTTCACTTCTGAGACAAGCTGAGCAAGCTGGGGCAGCAGTGAGCCCAGCGAGGAGGCTGAGTAGAGCCTCCGACTGGGCTGGGTGTTGCATGAGGAATGGAGGAACACAACTGGACCTTATGCTGGATTGGGAGGGTCTCTCCAGTCACACTGGAGCATCATGTCCAGGTAACACTTGGCTTCTCTGGAGAGCATTTTGCATGACAAGCATAACTCTCCAGAACATCACTAACAACCTATGATATTCCTCAGGCATTGGATATACTTATGCTTATCTGTCTTGCTTGTTCGTCTTTACGACCTGACAGATTTGGTACAGCAAGTTAGCGGGGAAAGTAGAATAATATTCCTGGAAGCAGAGAAAAATGAATATCTGAATGGGGAAGGGGCACCACAAAAAATGAAAGGAGAGAAAAAGGGCAACTTGTCGGGGACTGGAATGTAAAAGTAGGAAGTCAGGAAATACCTGGAGTAACAGGCAAATTTGGCCTTGGAGTACAACATGAAGCAGGGCAAAGGCTAACAGAGTTTTTCCAGAAGAACACACTGGTCATAGCAAACACCCTCTTCCAACAACAAAAGAGACGACTCTACACATGGACATCACCAGATGGACAATACCGAAATCAGATTGATTATATTCTTTGCAGCCAAAGGCGGAGAAGCTCTATCTAATCAGCAAAAACAAGACCGGGAGCTGACTGTGGCTCAGATCATGAACTCCTTATTGCCAAATTCAGACTTAAATTGAAGTAGGGAAAACCACTAGATCATTCAGGTATGACCTAAATCAAATCCCTCACGATTATACAGTGGAAATGAAAAACAGATTCAAGGGATTAGATCTGATAGAATTCCTGAAGAACTATGAACAGAGTTTCGTGACATTGTACAGAAGACAGTGATCAAGACCAACTCCAAGAAAAAGAAATAACAAAGGCAAAATGGCTGTCTGAGGAGGTCTTACAAATAGCTGTGAAAAGAAGAGAAATGAAAGGTAAAGGAGAAAATGAAAGATATACCCCATTTGAATGCAGACTTCCAAAGAATAGCAAGGAGATTTAAGAAAGGCTTCCTCAGTGATTGATGCAAAGAAATAGAGGAAAACAATGAAATGGGAAAGAAATCTCTTCAAGAAAATTAGAGATATCAAGGAAACATTTCATGCAAAGATAGGCACAATAAAGCACAGAAATGGTATGGACCTAACAGAAGCAGAAGATATTAAGAAGAGGTGGCAAGAATACACAGAAGAACTGTACAAAAAATATCTTCATGACCCAGATAATCACGATGGTGTGATCACTCACCTAGAGCCAGATATCCTGGAATGCAAAGTCAAGTGGTCCTTAGGAAGCATCACTACAAACCAAGCTAGTCGAGGTGATAGAATTCAAGTTGAGCTATTTCAAATCCTAAAAGATGATGCTGTGAAAGTGCTGCACTCAATATGCCAGTGAATTTGAAAAACTCAGCAGTGGCCATAGGACTGGAACAGGTCAGTTTTCATTCCAATTCCAAAGACACGCAATGCCAAAGAATGATCAAACAACTGCACAATTGCACTCATCTCACATACTAGCAAAGTAATGCTCAAAATTCTTCAAGCCAGGCTTCAACAGTACATGAACCACAAACTTCCAGATGTTCAAGCTGAATTTAGAAAAGGCAGAGGAACCAGAGATCAAATTGCCAACATCTGTTGGATCATGGAAAAAGCAAGAGAGTTCCAGGAAAAAACATCTACTTCTGCTTTATTGACTATGCCAAAGCTTTCAACTGTGTGGATCACAATAAACTGTGGGAAATTCCTAAGGAGATGGGAATGCCAGACCACCTGACCTGCCTCCTGAGAAATCTGTATGCAGGTCAAGAAGCAACAGTTAGAAATGGACATGGAACAACAGAATGGTCCCAAATAGGGAGAAGAGTACGTCAAGGCTGTATACTGTCACCCTGCTTATTTAACTTATATGCAGAATACATCATGAAAAATGCTGGGCTGGATGAAGCACAAGCTGGAATCAAGATTGCTGGGAGAAATATCAATAACCTCAGATATGCAGATGACACCACCCTTATGGCAGAAAGTGAAGAAGAACTAAATAGCCTCTTGATGAAAGTGAAAGAGGAGAGTGAAAAAGCTGGCTTAAAACTTAACATTCAGAAAACTAAGATCATGGCATCCAGTCCCATCACTTCATGGTAAATAGATGGGGAAACAATGGAAACAGAGACAGACTTTATTTTTTTGAGCTCCAAAATCACTGCAGATGGTAACTGAAGCCATGAAATTAAAAGACACTTGCTCCTTGGAAGAAAAGTTATGACCAACCTAGACAGCATACTAAAAAGCAGAGACATTACTTTGCCAAAAGGTCCATATAGTCAAAGCTATGGTTTTTCCAGTAGTCATGTATGGATGTGAGAGTTGGACTATAAAGAAAGCTGAGCACCAAAGAATTGATGCTTTTGAACTGTGGTGTTGGAGAAGACTCTTGAGAGTCCCTTGCACAGCAAGGAGATCCAACCAGTCCATCCTAAAGAAGATCAGTCCTGGGTGTTCACTGGAGGGCTAATGTTGAAGCTGAAACTCCAATACTTTGGCCACCTGATGCAAAGAGCTGACTCATCTGAAAAGACCCTGATGTTGGGAAAGATTGAGAGCAGGAGGAGAAGGGGACAACAGAGGATGAGACTGTTGGATGGCATCACTGACTCAGTGGACATGAGTTTGAATAAGTTCCGGGAGTTGGTGATAGGCACGGAAGCCTGGTGTAATGCAGTCCATGGGGTCACAAAGAGTTGGACATGCCTGAGCGACTGAACTGAACTGAACTGAAAAAGCACTTGCCCTGTGCCATGCTGTGTCCTAACAATCACTAGCTATTGTTCAGAACCCTGAGTCCAGGAGACCACAGGAAAAACAAGGACGTATCCACCAAATTTTATTTATAAAGACAAGGGAGTCCAGCATGACCTCCATGTTCCAATGGCTAAAGTTACCAAGATCTCCTCCTTTAAAGCATGAGAGTTCAGTTGGCTGAGAATTTAATGACTGTGGGACAAACAATTCCCCATTGGCTTGAAATAACTAAAGGTTGCTCTGGATGGATTTGTGTTAACAGGATACATCTAGAGTGGTAGTAGTAGTTGTTGTTGTTGTTTCTGTTTAGTCACTAAGTCGTGTCCAACTCTTTGTGACCCATGAACTGTAGCCTGTCAGGCTCCTCTATTCATGGGATTTCCCAGTCAAGAATACTGGAATGGCTGGCATTTCCTTCTTCAGGGAATCTTCCTGACCCAGGGATCAAACTCACATCCCATATAGTGACAGGCTGATTCTTTACCACTGAACCACCAGGGGAGCCATGTAGTAGCAGTAGTAGTAGTAATAACCAGTAGTAAAGAAAGAGGAACATCATTTTGTGAGAATTTATCAGGCAGAGTTGTAGGTACATTTCATGTGTTAACTTGTCTAATCCTTATAAGAAGCACACAAAGTTAGTAGATCTTGTTGACTGTGGGAAGAAGGCCCTGGGAGGAAGAGAAAAGGACCATCATTTTTTAACTGGATTTACTTTGAATCTTTAAGAAGAGCTCAAGGATGTCCCTGTTGGTCCAGTGCTTAAGAATCCACCTTGCAATGCAGGGGACATGTGTTTGATCCCTGGTTGGGAAGCTAATATGCCACATGCCACAGAGTAGCTAAGCTTGTGTGCCGCAACTAGAGAGTCCATGCACACAAAGGTCCCATGCACACGACACTGCGTGCCACAAGTAAGACCCAACAAAATCAAATCAGTAAGGGTTTTTAAAAAGGAGAACTCGAAAATCCTATCTAATTCATGAATTTGGCCTGAATGATGATGATGACAGTGATGAACTGTGACTGTGAAGTAAAGTAGGATGATCCAAAGATAAGTTGCAACCAATCATTTACTTGCAAGCTTCATTATCACATCCCAAAACATCAGGATGAAATATTTTAATTTCCATCTAATACATGAACATTTGCAAAGATCTCTATGTTTAGCAACATACAGAGAAAAATTCCAAACATTTGACAGTTCTTCACTTTCCACTCAGTTGTTTTGGGAACCATGTAGTGTCTCTCTCTCTTTCTCTTTCTCTCTCTCTCTCACACACACACCCACACACCCCACCACTATCTCAGCCAGAGTATCCTGCCTGAGCCCCAGCCAACCTGACTCCTGGTTGCCCTTCCTCAAAGATCCTGGCCTGAGGTTTATGGTAGAAGTTGGGCAAAGCGACTTAGAATCTGCACCAGGATAATTGGTGATGAGCAGCCTTGGCAACCTAGACTCCCCCAACATTCCCGTTATACTTGAGATGAAAGGGGAAATGCTCCTGACCTGGCTGCTTTCTACATTGGCCTCACAGGTCAGAGCATTGAAACCTAAGAGCATCAACCAGATGAGGACTGGGCCTCTCATCTGGTGCTGTTGTTCAGTCACTCAGTCATGCCTGACTCTGCAACCCCATGGACTGCAGCACTCCAGGCTTCCCTGTCCTTCACCAACTCCCAGAGCTTGCTCAGACTCAAACCCTTTGAGTCAGTGATGCCATCCAACAATCTCATCCTCTGTTGTCTCCTTCTTCTCCTGTCTTCAATCTTTCCTAGCATCAACATCTTTCCTAATGTGCTGGCTCTTTGCATCAGGTGGCCAAAGTATTGGAGCTTCAGCTTCAGCACCAGTCCTTCCAATGAGTATTCAGGACTGATTTCCTTTAGGATGGACTGGTTGGATCTCCTTCCAGTCCAAGGGACTCTCAAGAGTCTTCTCCAACACCACAGTTCAAAAGCATCAATTCTTTGGTGCTCAACTTTCTTTATAGTCAAACTCTCACATCCATACATGACTACTGCAAAACCATAGATTTGACTATATGGACTTTTGTCAGAAAAATAATGTCTGCTTTTTAATACACTGTCTAGGTTTGTCATAGCTTTCCTTCCAATAAGTAAATGTCTTTCAATTTCATGGCTGCAGTCACCATATGCAGTGATTTTGCAGACCAAAAAAATCTGTTTGTCACCATCTGTTTGTCATGAAGTGATGGGACCAGATGCCATGACCTTCATTTTTTGAATGTTGAGTTTTAAGCCAGCTTTTTCACTGTCCTCTTTCACCTTCATCAAGAGGCCTTTAGTTCCTCTTCACTTTCTGCCATAAGGGTGGTGTCATCTGCATATCTGAGGTTACTGATATTTCTCTCAGCAATCTTGATTCCAGCTTGTGCTCCATCCAGCCCAGCATTTTGCATGATGTACTCTACATATAAGTTAAATAAGCAGGGTGATAATATATAGCTTTAACTTCCCAATTTTGAACCAGTCCATTGTTTCATGTCTGGTTCTAACTGTTGCTTTTTGACCTGCATACAGGTTTCTCAAGAGGCAGGTAAAGTGGTCTGGTATTCTCTTTAAGAATTTCCCACAGTTTGTTGTGATCCACACAAAGGCTTTAGCATAGTCAATGAAGCAGAAGTAGATGTTTTTCTGGAATTCTCTTGCGTTTTCTATGATCCACTAGATGCTGGCAATTTGATCTCTGGTTTCTCTGCCTTTTCTAAATCCAGCTCGAACATATGGAAGTTCTCGGTTCACATACTGTTGAAGCCTAGCTTGGAGAATTTTGAACATTACTCTGCTAGTGAGCATAGAAACTTAAGAGGATCAACCAGATGAGGATTAGACCTCTCATGGTGGCAGCCAGTGAGGAGAGGAGGGACCTGTCCTTCCAGATGACCCCCCTCTGGGAACTCCAAAGTGGGAACTCAACTCCCAGAAAACAACTGGCAACAAGGTAAGGCCTCTTTATTTACTCTGAACTTCTCAATTCTGGAGCTATATTTCCCAGAGTAGGCGCTGGACCACCTGCAGCAGAATTCCCAGGAAAGCTTGTTGAACCTATGGATTCCTAAGCCCCATTTCAGACACCGTCGGTCAGCTCCCTGCACTAGGGTCCAGGAATCTGCATGTTGAAAGGGCTCCATAATCAGCCTTATGCTCCATTAAGACTGAGAACCACTTTTTTGGGGGGGCTGCCCTGGGTCTTCATTGCTACACCCAGGCTCTTTGTCACAGCACATAGGTTTTCTCTAGTTGCAGCACATGGAGGCTTCTCCAGTTGTGGAGTACCGGCTCTAGAGCACACTGTCTCAGTAGCTGCAGTGTGCAGGCTCTCCAGTTGGCAGCGCTCAAACTTAGCTGCTCCACGACATGTGAGAACATAGAGTTCCCCAACCTGGGATGGAACCTGCACCCCCTGCATTGGAAGGCAGATTCTTAACCACCAGACCACCAGGGAAGTCCCTGGAAACCACTTCTTCAGAGATGTATTTCACCAGGTTGTAGTTTCATCCATTTCTACAGGTTTCATGTTTCACTCTGCTTCAGTTCAACAAAAATTCATGGAGAGCCTGCTCCAGACCAGACGTTGTTCCAGGCACAGAGTGGGCAGCACTGTCAGGGACCCTTCCTGGGTCCTGCCTTCCTAGAGGATGCAGTGATTTCAGTCTCATGACAATGCCAACAGCCCCAGCACGCTAGGACTCTTTTTTTTTTTTAACAAATGAGAAAACAGCACTTAGAGTGTAAGCAACTTACACGGACTGCTAAGTGATGTTTCTAGAGCTAGAATCCACTGCCCTCATTTCAGACCCACATGCTTTGCACTGGCCCTCAGAGCATTAAAGGCTCAGCTGGTGGAGTGAGAGCTGCAAAGATCCTTAGCAGACAACCAACTGGAATATACAAGAGGTTTTAATTGTCATTTCAACTCTAACCAGTTGCCCCTACATGTAAGGGAAGGCTCTGCAACTATCCTAAGATCATGGCATCCAATCATGGACGAGCTGACTCATTAGAAAAGACTCTGATGCTGGGAAAGATTGAAAAAGGAGAAGAAGGGGACAACAGAGGACAAGATGGTTGGATGGCATCGCTGACTTGATGGACATGAGTTTAAGTAAGCTCCAGGAGTTGGTGATGGACAGAGAAGCCTGGCGTGCTGCAGTCCATGGGGTCACAGAGTCAGACACAACTGAGCGACTGAACAATAATAACTGAACTACCAATACAACCAGGATCAATGAAAAAGCTGCTGCAATTGGTTAATCATGTCTACAGGGGGTATAGAACCAGGGAGAGGCTGCACGGACTACATATGCACACTGGTCCTGTATATGCACAAACCCTCCATTCTTATGTATGTATGTACGTATTTATTTTTGGTTGAGCTGGGTCTTCATTGCTGTGCACAGGCTTTCTCAAGTTGTGGTGAGGCGGGCTACTCTCTAGTTGCAGTGTGCGGGCTTATTACAGTTGCTTCTCTTGCACAGCACAGGCCCTAGGCACTCACGCTTCAGCAGTTGCAGCACGCAGTCTCAGTAGTGGCGGCTCATGGGCTTAGTTGCTCTGAGGCATGTGGAATCTTCCCAGGCCAGGGATCCAACCCATGTCGCCTGCATTGGCAGGTGGACTCTCATCCACTGTACCACTGCTGCTGCTGCTAAGTCGCTTCAGTCGTGTCCTACTCTGTGCAACCCCATAGATGGCAGCCCACCAGGCTCCCCCGTCCCTGGGATTCTCCAGGCAAGAACACTGGAGTGGGTTGCCACTTCCTTCTCCAATGCATGAAAGTGAAAAGTGAAAGTGAAGTCACTCAGTCGTGTCCGACTCTTAGGGACCCCATGGACTGCCCACCAGGCTCCTCCATCCATGGGATTTTCCAGGCAAGAGTACTGGAGTGGGTAGGGAAGTCCAAATCCTCCATTTTATAGATAAGGAAACTAGGTCCAGAGAGAAATGTTATCCAGGTCTCAGACCTGGGACTGGACTTGAACCAAGGTCTCTAAAATTATAGTCATGGGCTCTTTATACTATCCAGTGCTGTCTTTCCCATGCAGCCAAGATAATTAAACTGAGAAATGGATCAAAGCGTCAGGAATCAAAGACTTTCTGGTACTGGTGCCAAGGGTCCTGTGGAGGCCCGAAGACGGACGAGGCTGAAATGGTAGGAGATCCCAACAGGACCAGCAGGGGGGCTGCTGCTGCTGCTGCAGCTCTTTAGTCGCTCAGTCGTGTCCGACTCTGTATGACCCCATGGACTGTAGCCCTCCAGGCTCCTCTTTCCATGGGATTCTCCAAGCAAGAATACCAGAGTGGGTTGCCATTTCCTTCCCCAGGGGATCTTCCTGACCCAGGAATTCAATCCGTGCCCTCTGCTTGGCAGGTGGATTCTTTATTGCTGAGCCACCTGGGAAGCCTAACTAGGGAGGCAGTCCCTCCCACTTCTGCCCTCCCAGCGAGGGAAGGAAGAAACCCACATTACTGAGCCCTCACCTGTGCGAAGCGCTGTGCTAACTACATCATCCCCTTTAATCCTTTGAATCACCACATGAGGAAGCTCCAGTCAGAGGAGGAAACAGAGTTGCTTGGGGGGCGGGGGGGGGGGGTGGTTAAGTGACTGAGCCAAGCTCACATAACCCAAACCAGGGCAGGCTGCCAGGTATTGGTGGCTCTACACCCCACCTATGACCACACGGGGGCTTAGAGCTTTGGGTCCAAAAGACCTTATTTTGAGTCCCAGCTCTACCACACGCTGGCTCTGTAACTTTGGCAATGCCTTGACCTCTCAGTCTTTGCATCTGTCAAATGGAGAGATAGCAAGCCTTAGCTCAGAAGGTTGCTACTATGGTATTAAAAGAAAGCATATAGGAAGCACTAAGCCATAGAATATAGTAAATGCTCATTAAACGCTAGCCCTTGCTGTTGCCCTCACCACTGCCTTGGGCAGGCCACCTGAACACCTGGCACCCAGTGCTGGCCTGGATGTCTTTCTGGAGAAGGTCTCATCTTAAGATCATCTTGTTCCTACAGCTGGAGTTAGCAGCCCTGCTTGCAAATGTATTCAAGTATCATACAAATCACAAGGGAGTGAGTATGTGGAGAAATTGCTGCTGCTGCTGCTGCTGCTAAGTCACTTCAGTCTTGTCCGATTCTGTGCGACCCCACAGATCGCAGCCCACCAGGCTCCACCGTCCCTGGGATTCTCTAGGCAAGAACACTGGAGTGGGTTGCCATTTCCTTCTCCAATACATGAAAGTGAAAAGTGAAAGGGAAGTTGCTCAGTAAGTGTCCGACTGTTTGTGACCCCGTGGACTATAGCCTACCAGGCTCCTCCGCCCATGGGATTTTCCAGGCAAGAGTACTGGAGTGGGGTGCCATCGCCTTCTCCGCTGTGGAGAAGTTAGGAAGCCCATTACGCACAGACAGACTCACCTCAGAACAGCTGCCACAAGATGGCAGCCTGAGAAGTGGCCGTAAGTCAGCAGAGCTCTTCCAAGTCAGGCCACACCCTGTCAGACGGGGTCTCCCCCAGCTCTGTTCACACTCACTGTGATGAGCAAGGACCTCTTCAGGGTACTTCCTGAGGTGGTCACTGCTTTCCTGACCTCACTAGGGACTATTAGGACATCAAAGAAGGGTGTTTGGGGTTTTAACCTAAGATAGTGAAGCGTGGTGCTTCTATTTACTAAGAGTAAATAAAAGTGATATGTTTCTTTCAGATGACTCTTTGATAAACGTATGGTTACCATGGGAGAAAGCGGGATGGGGTGAGGGGTAAACTGGGAGATTGGGATTGACATATACACACTACTACGTATAAAATAGATAATTAATAAGGAACTACTGTACAGCAAAGGGAAATCGACTCAACCTGTAACGGCCTATATGGAACAAGAAGTTACACATATGTATATGTATATGTGTAACTGATTCACTTTTCTGTACACCTGAAACTAACACAACACTGTAAATCAATTATACTCCAATGTAAAATTTTTAAGAAATAAACAATAAAATGCATTTTTTCAATTAAGGTCCCCAAAACTGTGGTGTTGGAGAAGACTCTTGAGAGTCCCTTGGACTGCAAGGAGATCCAACCAATCCATTCTGAAGGAGATCAGCCCTGGGATTTCTTTGGAAGGAATGATGCTAAAGCTGAAACTCCAGTACTTTGGCCACCTCATGCGAAGAGTTGACTCATTGGAAAAGACTCTGATGCTGGGAGGGATTGGGGGCAGGAGGAGAAGGGGACGACAGAGGATGAGATGGCTGAATGGCATCACTGACTCGATGGATGTGAATCTGAGTGAACTCCGGGAGTTGGTGATGGACAGGGATGCCTGGCATGCTGCGATTCATGGGGTTGCAAAGAGTCAGACACAACTGAGCAACTGAACTGAACTGAACTGAATAATATACCTAAGTAAAAAGTGTTACTAAAAGGCAGTAGTTTCCATTTTGTTTTTGGAAATCAGACCCAAAGAAGTCATGAACTTAGAAGGCCTGAGATGCACCCCCCTACACACACACACACACACACACACACACACACACACACACACACACACACACACACAGTTGGTCCCAGTATGTGCCGTACCTCCTCTGATCCCCTGATTCAAGGAGGAGGAGCACCCTCAGCCTCATTCATTGCACAAACTAACGTTTATTGTGTTTTATATGCATTATCTCATTGACTCCTCCTCACAAAACCTTATACAAGTAAGATTGCATCATTATGGTCCCCATGTTAGAGGCTCAGTGATGTTAAGTAACTTGCACACAAAGTTCTCAGTCACGAGTGGCAGGTCCAGAAGGCAGGCGTAGTTCCTCCTACTCCAGTACTTGACTTCTAACACCTCCAAGATCAGACATCTCCTGCTGCTCAAAGAATTCCTCAGTCAGTTCAGTCACTCAGTCATGTACGACTCTTTGTGACTCCATGGACTGCAGCACTCCAGGCTTCCTTATCCATCACCACCTCCCGGAGCTTACTCAACCTCACGTCCATTGAGTCGGTGATGCCATCCAACCATCTCATCCTCTGTCATCCCCTTCTCCTCCCACTTTCAATCTTTCCCAGCATCAGGGTCTTTTCAAATAAGTCAGTTCTTCACATCAGGTGGCCAAAGTATTGGAGTTTCAGCTTCAGCATCAGTCCTTCCAATGAATATTCAGGACTGACTTCCTTTAGGATGGACTTGTTGATCTCCTTGCTGTCCAAGGGACTCTCAAGAGTCTTCTCCAACACCACAGTTCAAAAGCATCAATTCTTCTGTGCTCAGCTTTCTTTTTAGACAGACTCTCACATCCATACATGACCACTGGAAAAACCATAGCTTTGACTAGACAGACCTTTGTTGGCAAAGTAATGTCTCTGCTTTTGAATATGCTGTCTAGGTTGGTCATAAATTTTCTTCCAAGGAGCAAGGATCTTTTAATTTCATGGCTGCAGTCACCATCTGCAGTGATTTTGGAGCCCCCCAAAATAAAGTCTGTCACTGTTTCCCCATCTATTTGCCATGAAGTGATGGGACCAGATGCCATGATCTTCGTTTTCTGAACGCTGAGTTTTAAGCCAACTTTTTCACTCTCCTCTTTCACTTTCATCAAGAGGTTTTTTAGTTCCTCTTCACCTTCTGCCATAAGGGTAGTGTCATCTGCATATCTTAAGCATGCATAAAGCCCTAGACAATGAAGGTAGGAAGTGGAAAAATGCATGGTCTCAGACCTTGCGTGCTAAGTCACTTCAGTAGTGCGGAACTTTTTGTGACCCTATGGGCTGGAGCCCACCAGGCTCCTGTGTCCATGGGATTTTCCAAGCAATAATCCTGGAGTGGGTTGCTATTCCCTTCTCCAGAGGATCTTCCTGACCCAGGGATCAAACCCAGGTCTCCCACATTGCAGGTGGATTCTTTACCATCTGAGCCATCAAGGAAGCCCCTCTCTGCCCTCAAGGGCCTTCAATCTACTGAAGGCAAGAACAACAGTCAGAATTGCCACCATGTGGCTGGGATAGTTTTCTTAGAGAAGAATCTTAGGAGAAAAAGTTCTGAAACAAAAGCTTTCACCAAAACCCCGGGGCCTAGGGTTTCTTCACATGGCCCACTTCCTCCAGAATCCCAGAAATCCTTCATTTTGGCTTGTGCTTAACTGGAATAGGCAATGGGGGAAGGCTGGGCCATGCTCTGATGACCAAGCTGTCATGATGTAACCTTGACTTGACCTTGCTGTCTACCCACAGATGTCCTGGTCTGGAGGAAACACAATCTGTCATTTAGGCAGGAGCCGATACCAAGAATGGGGCTGGAATCATCGTGTTTACCCCTGTGAACTGCAGTCACATAGAAGCACTTTCAAAGGGCAGCTGATAAAATTGCTGTTTTGACCCTCCTTTTAGCTGAAAACCAGACACCGTCAAAATAGCTTTTCTTTTTATTAGCTACATTATTGGAGAAATGGTGAGGGATTGATTTCATAATTGATTCTCCAAATAAAGATAATGTCTGTAGAGCAAACAGGCAAGAGCTGACCAAGGATGGATACACGTGTGTGTGTGTGTGTGTGTGTGTGTATCTGCCTAATGTGCAGCTATGTCTCATCTCAGCACATGTGGTCTGCTCAGACTCTGTTCATCCTCCACAGATAAGACCTCTTTGCCCCCAGACCTCATGGAGTGCAGTCAACCAGGCTGCCTGGAACCATCCCTGATTTCAGTTTGAAAAGTAGCAAGCTCTAATGGAACAGCCCTTATATCAACAGTCTCTAGAATGAATTAAACACTTAAAATAAAGTTATTCATTTAAGTATTCAACCAATATTCACTGAGGCCAAGGTGCAGGGAATACAAAAGTCATCAAAAAAGCTAGTTCCTGCCCCTGGATAAGCTAGTAAGGGAGGCAGACATAAAACAAATAGTTATGTAAGCAAATATAAAGTGCCATTAAATTACAAATAAAAAGAATAAATTATCAGAGATGATAGTAGCTTGGCTGAAGGGGTGGCAACAGAGATGGACAGGATGGACAGGCCCATAGAAGCTGAGACTGAGTGCTGACTGTAAAGATAGTTCTCCCCTGTCCCTGACCTAGAACTGCAATATTCTGTGGTTTACATCTTGTCAGTCCGTTGTTTATTCAGATTATTTTAAAATCATAGAATCTTAAAGACCTGCAATCTTTAAAGTCATGGAATCTTAGTTTTTTTTTGTTTGGGTTGTTTCTTTTTTTCTTGTGGGATCTTAGTTTCCTGACCAGGGATGGAACCCAGACCCTGGCAGTGAAAGCACCAACTCCTAACCACTGGACTGTCAGGGAATTCCCAAGGAATCTTAACTGTTAAACTGTGGTCCCTAGGGCCTCAGGTTTCTATGGGACACCCTGATATGCTCTGGGAATCTGAGACCTGTAGTCCTCACTTTTAACCAGTGCAGTCCCTCTCATTTATTGGAAAATCACCAGTTTTACAGATGAGAAAACTTCCAGTTCCTTGGGGGCTGAAACCTCCTCTCTTCCTAGAAGGCACATTACTTTTCCAGTTCAGGGCACACTCCATCTTCCTAAGCCACCATTTTGCATCCGCAGGGCCCTTCCTCTGCCTGGTGGGCTGCCATTAGGACCTGGGGGGCAAGCCCACCCCACAGGCCATGAGGCCTCATGTGCCGTTTGTAGTCGCTTCTCAGGTCATCCCTGTCAAGCCTGTGGTGTCAGAAAGCACAGACCTGCACTGAGAGCCAGGTCACCCTGAGCTGTAGGGCCGCCGGCCAGAGGCCCCTGTTTATTTTCCTTCCTGGACACACCGGTGACGCAGTGTTTGAAAAGCTCCAATGAGGCTGGAATGAGAGTCCACAGGAGAATGGACAGTCACCTCACAGAGGCCTGCTGGTGATTTGGAATGTCCTTCAGAAGGCTTTTTAATAAACTTTGTTTGTGGTCTGCCTTGATGAGGAACACATTTGCCTGGGATCGGCAGGGATGTTTGGTTTCTAGGCTTCCCTTTCTTGGCCTTAGAAGTTCTTGGTGGCAGTGGCTGCCTGCAGGCCCTGGGGACTCCCCTGTGGAGGGCTGACCTGCCTCCAGCTTTGTCCCCGTAACTTTAGTCCTGCTACACTCCTGGCCCCTGGTGTCCCTGATAAACTCCAGAGCTCAAAGTGCAGGGTCAGAAAGGTTTGAAAGTTCAACAGGAAAAAAAGGTCCCATTACCTTTTCTAAGAACCTTCCAGGCTCAGCACTGGAATTTGTTTTTTTTTAATCCATCAAATAATGTCTCTTTTCCTCCTGGCTCTCCCTGTTCCCTGCTTTCCCAGCCTACATCAACTGTGAGAATTAGTTTCAGTAGCTTACACACATAATAGTTCCTGGCCAAGAATCCCCACTAGAAAGAGGAAAACATTTACAGGCCTGCTCCTCCAACTGGGTTTATCTGCCAGGCAGGAGTAGGCAACAACCAGCTGCTTTCCTAGACACCCCATGTGTGCTAAGTGCCCTGAAACTCTGTGCTGAACTGTTCTATTTGGCCAAAAAGGGATGAGCACTCAGCCCATGTGCTCTGTGGCCTGAGATACATGCACATAGATGAACCTCCTGGAGAAGGGGTACTTCTTATTCCCATTTGACTCAGCGGTGCACAAAGCAAAAAGTGGTCCAGGGAAGACAGGTTTGCAGTAATCTGAGGTCAGGGGACAGGAAGGAGGCAGCAGGGCCATGATCCTGCTCCATTTATTCAGGGTGACCTCCACACAGCCCAATGGAGCATATGCCCACACTGACTGAAACATTTGCCAAAAACAGTAACAGCATGGAGGAGGGGCAACAAGAAAGCAAGCTGTAAGAAGCACACTACAATTGACTAACAGCAAAGTCTGTGACCTGCTAGGGGTCAGGGCGGTGCCCAGGATAAGGGTTTCCTGCTGCTCCCTGGAATCACACAAACTGCCTACAGTGGATTTAAAACCCAGCTCTGCTGTGTGCCCTGGAGCAAGTTGCTTAGCCTCTCGTCTTCAGTTTTCTCCTCTGTGCAATGGGGATGACAGTACTTTCCTTGAAGAGCTGTTTTTGTTCATTTTTTTAATTTGGCTGCTCCGGGTCTCAGTTGCAGTATGTGAGATCATCAGTCTTCACTGTGACATGTGGGATTTGTAGTTGCAGCATGCGAACTCTTAGCTGTGGCATGCGGGATCTGGTTCCCTGACCAGGAATTGATACCAGACCCCCTGCATTGGGAGCGCAAAGTTTTAGCCACTGGACCACCAGGGAGGTCCCAAAGAGCTGTTTTTATGGTTAGAAAATAATATATGATGTATATATGTATACAAACGCATAGAAAGAAAACTGAAAGGATAAATCCCTAAGTTGGGAGACAGGCAAGAGAGTGGGGAGGGAACTGAAGGTGGGAGAGAAGGAGGGGCTTCAGCTTTCTTTCACCAGGCAGATAAAGACAGCGTGGGGGGAGAGAGAGAGAGAAAAAAAACGGTGATTCATTTAATAATACGCTTAGCGCATTGCACACAGTAAATCCTTAATAAACAGTAACTCTTGGTACTCACCTTTTTCTCTAGAGTCTTAGATCCTTATGTGGTAAAGGACCTGTCACCATGAAAAGTCCCTTGTAGTAGTCCCTTTGGATTCTGACCTGGGGCAGAGGAAGGAGTGGTGGTCAAAGGGCCCCTGATCCTTTCTTTATTTTGGTTCAAAACCACCAACAGGAGAGGAAGCTGGATGTGTGGACACCCCGTGGGTTACTTTCTTGTTATGAAATCCGAGCGAGAGCAGTTCCCGCCTGGCTAGAAAATGTGCGGCCTCCCTTCCGGCCTCGGCTGGAGCCCCTCTCAGGCTGTGCTCTTGCCAAACCCAGGCGGCCCCCCTCACAATACCATCCTGGAGGGGCAGCCCAGATATGCAGTACAAAAACACCCCCGCAGCAGCCCATTTCATAACATCACGTGTCCAAATAAATGGAGCTGTTGACTCAGGCTAATTCAATGAGGGGCCTTTCCTAAAGAGCAATCTGTGTGAAGCTAAGAAAAACAGGATTCTTGGTGGACTTAGGCTCCTAATCCCCAGCTTCCCCAGCAGAGCCATGGCCTGGAAGAGCTGGGGGGCCTCCCAGAGATGCCCTGTGATGAGCAGGCCAGAAGGCTGCATTCTTGTTCTGCTGCCTGCCTCCAGGCTTGCTCATCCCTACAGGCTAGTTCATTCTGCCAGGGCAGGAGGATGGGGGCCTCAAGGCTGCAGTGGGGCCAGGACCCAAGCTGAGGGCTTCCCTGGGGCTGCACACCTGAGCTGTGGGCAACTGGGGCTGGTGAAGGCACCCCACAAGCCCCTCACTGTTACCTCACATGGGCTTACTTTAACCCTAAGAGTTGGGTACCATTCAAGCTGTGATTACCCAGGCTTACTTTCCAAGGGGAAATTAAAGGGAGAGATGGGTTTATGGGGAACCCCCCCTCCACACACACACACACACCAACACACAAAAGAAAAAGGAGGAAAACAAGAGGGTATGTGTTATAAGCATCTGCAAAGGGGCTGGCCCCCTGGCCAGGCCCACACTATCTTGCATCCACATCTCTTCTGTGAGTGCCTGTGAGCGGGGACCCTGTTCAAGACCTCTTTCCAAGTCACCTGGGGGTCAGTCAAGATCCAGGGCTTGTTGTGAGGAATAAATCTTGAAACTTGTGCCAAGGGCTTGGCCCCTCGCCCAGCCTGCAGCAAATGCTTCATCAGTGGTCTAGCCCTGCCCATGAGTCTTACAGGGCCGGCAAAGAGTGGGTTGGAGCTGTGGCTCCTGCCAGAACATGGGGAGTTTATAAACAGGGTAAACAAGACAGACATTAGAAAAGGGCCTGGGACCCTCAGCTAAGAACTAGGAGAACTGGAGTTCAGAGCATAGAGCAAGATTACAGAAAGGGCCAGAGAGGGCTTCCTGAAGGAGCTGAAATTCCCAGAGGGGCGATGTAGGGACAGGCAGGATTTGGGCCCATAGAGAGGACAGAGGATGACATTCAAGTGCGGAAACAGCCAACACAAAGGTGGGAAACCAGAAAGGAGTCCAGCAGGAGCAGAATGTCTGCAGGGGGCCAGTGGGAGAAGAGGTTAACATTTCAGAGGAGACGCTGGACCTCAAGTGGCCAAACAAGACCCTTAATGCAGGGATGGGGCCCAAACAGGAAGTGCTGCAGATAAAACAGGAAGCTTCACCTTACTGACTGCCCTGTACAGCCAGCCAGGCCTGCCCCCTCGCCTCTACTCATGCAGTTCCCTCACCTCTCTCACCTCCTGGACTTATCCTCCCATCTGCCCTCATACACACTCAAAACTCGCCCTCCCCAAGAAGCCTTCTGTAAGGGTTTGGGAGTCAGACTGGGGTTGAGCAAGTCACTCAACTTCAACAGACCTCCTCTTTATACTCACACTTGCTTAGCTGTGACATGGGAAAAGTACCTACTTCTGTGGCTATACTGAGATGAAATTAGATAACATACGTAAAGTGCCTCATAAGTGTCTGACACATAGTAAGGAGGTTCTCAGTAAACACTGGTGTTCTGAATGGGTTTCAAGCCATGTAAACTCCAACCTTTCCACCCTGTGAAGCCCTCTAATCTTTCCTTTTCTCCTCACACTTGTTGGCATAGCCCCCCACCCAGAACACCTTCCCTACTCTCAGCCTAACACAGTGCCCCACAGAGGCCCAGCTCAGCATCCTCAGGCCTGACATCACATGGTCCTAATTATGCACACCACATTATTGACTGTTCCCTCAGAGGTCAGACCTAGTTGTCCACTCCTTGGAGGCAGAGAACAGTCCACCTTCCTTCCACAGTAACCAGGATAAAGCTGGGTACATGCTGTGTGCTGGGCAGGGACTGCAGCTCAAATATCTTCAAAGACCAGGCAGGTCACACAAATGAGGGATGCAAGCCTGGTGACATACTATAGGGCATGGTGGGGCCTGTGGCAACCTGGCCAGCCTTGCTGTGTGTTGATTGGTTGACCAAGTTGCACAGGGAAGAGGCTCTTTAGAGACAGAAGTCCTGGATCTGTTGGTGGACAGGTGACTATAAGCCAAGTGGCTTCCCTCTCTCTGGACCACAGGGACACTATCTGTCCAGAGAAGCCAATAAATCCTTTCAGGAAGTTCCTAAGCTATGAAAAAGATCAAATGAGTTGGTGTTTCTGAGAACACTTTGAAAGCCTGAGGCCCCATGGGATCTGAGGGACCATGTGCCGAAGTCTTAACATTTTCCCCAAACCAGGCCCCATATCTCAGATGATCAGGAACGGGTGTACTGTTAGCAGAGCTTAAAAGGCCCCTGCTGCCCAGCTGGGAGCCGCCTCCTATCTCCCCAAGATCTCTGGTGGCCCTGGCTCCACAAGAGGGTGGTAATTGGGTCCCTCTGGAAAACAGCAGAAGCGGCTTAAGGCAGCTGGAGGCGGCAGAAACCCTATCCCCTCCAGAGCCCTGACATTCTCATCAGCTCCCTTCCCACCCACCAGCCATGGCTGCAGCTTCCTGGGACCACCTGGCTTCCTGCCTGCCTCTGTTCCCATGGCTCCCTACAGCTCCTCTCCACTGCCTTGGCTGAGGCCAGTGACTGGAGCTGCTCCAGGGCTGTCTTCACTCCAAGGTCTTGGTGGCAGCTGCCAAATGGCACAGTGACCTCCTCAACCCCAGTTCCAATGTCGCTCACTTTCTGAGGCAGGGGGACACTGAGCCCCAATCTTCAGCCCAGCCTGACCCCAGAGGCCAGCTGTCACTGGCCACAAGGAGCACAAGCTGCCCATGAACAAGTGCATTCCTGGCTTTGTATCAGAGATGTACTATGATATTAGGTTGGTGCAACCTTAATTACAGTTTTGAACTGTGAATTTTAAATCATTATAACTAGGTACAAACACATCTTTATTTATCAAAACAGGAGCCATTACAATTAACATGTTTTTTATGAATAAGAAATAAGTTTGTTTATTCCTGTAGCATAAAAATCTGTGCTTCGGAATTTGAAAAACTCTTGGAAAGCATTCTCTGCCTCCTGCTGGTTGTGGAAGTGTTTTCCCTGCAAAAAGTTGTCAAGATGTTTGAAAAAGTGGTGTCGGTTGGCAAGAGGTCAGGCAGATGAGGCAAAACATCCAGCCCAATTCATTCAACTTCTGAAGTGTTGGTTGTGTGATGTGGTTGGGCATTGTTGTAGAGAAGAACTGGGCCCGTTCTGTTGATCAATACTGGCTGCAGGCATTGCAGTTTTTGGTACATCTCATCGATCTGCTGAGCATACTTCTCAGATGTGATGGTTTCTCCAGGATTCAGAAAGCTATAATGGATCAGATGGGCAGCAGACCACCAAACAGTGATCACGACATTTTTCTGGTGCAAGCTTAGCTTTAGGAAATGCTTTGGAGCTTCTTCTCGGTCCAATCACTGAGTTGGTCTTTGCCAGTGGTCATATAAAATCACTTTTCATTGCACGTCACAATCCAATTGAGAAACGGTTCACTGTTGTTGCATAGAATAGAAGACAACACTTCAAAACAATGATTTTTTTTCCAGTCAGCTCATGAGGCACCCACTTACCAAGCTTTTTCATCTTTCCATTTGCTTCAAATGCCGAATCACCATAGAATGGTCAATGCTGAGTTCTTCAGCAACTTCTTCTGTAGTTGTAAGAGGATCAGCTTCAATGATGGCTCTCAATTGTCACTGTCAACTTCTGATGGCTGACCACTCCACTCCTCATCTTCAATGCTCTAATCTCCTTTGCAAAATTTCTTGAACCACTACTGTACTATTTCTTCATTAGCAATTCCTGGGCCAAATGCATTGTTGATGTTGCTAGTCTTTTCCACTGATTTACAACCCATTTTGAACTCAAATAAGAAAATTGCTCAAATTTGCTTTCTAACACCAATTCCATAATCTAAATATAAAATAAACAGTAATAAATCATTAGCCAAAAAAGAACATAAAGCAAGAAATGTACCTTAAAATGATGTATAACATAACCACATTTATTTAGAATGTACTCCAATACTGAATGGCAAATTTCAACAGTGCAAAAACTGTGATTATTTTTACACAAACCCAGTAGTTTCCAGGGCTCGTGCATGCATGCTAAGTCACTTCAGTCGTGTCCAACTCTTTGTGACCCTATGGACGGTAACCTGCCAGGCTCCTCTGTCCACGGGGTTCTCCAAGCAAGAATGCTGGAGTGGGTTGCCATGCCCTCCTCCTCCAAGGGATCTTCCTGACCCAGGGATTGAACCTGCATCTCTTCCGTCTCCTGAATTGGCAGGCAGGTTCTTTACCACTAACGCTACCTGGGAAGCCCTTCCAGGCCTCAAGCACCAGCTATTTACCCAGCACTTCCCATGTCCTTTCAACAGCTCCAAGAGGCGGTATTATTATACCCATTTTTCAAAAGGGAGAACTTCAGCTTGGAGAGGTTAGGTAACTTGACAAGATACAGATATAGAATTTACCCCCAGTTCTCACTAAAAGCTATTGTGTGTGTGTGTGTGTGTGTGGTGTGTGTATACATATACATATACACACACATTATCCCTCACCCATGAACATCCCCCTAGTTACTGCTCTTTCTCTCCCCACTTTTTATCTACTCATCTTAAGAAAATAATCTGGGGAATGCCCTAGTGATCCAGTTGTTAGGACTTGGTGCTTTCACTGCCATGGCCTGGGTTCAATCCCTAGTTAGGAACTAAGATCCTGCAAGCCACACAGTGTGACCAAGACAAAGAAAATTTTCTTTGCTCATTTTCTGCACTTCTTCACCTCCCTCAACTAACTTCAATCTGGCTGCTACACTATTTGCCTCACTCTCGTGTCATAAAATAATATTTGTAAAACGTTCCTAGCAGGAGCAATATAAGGATAGGGGATTCAGACGTAAAAACTATTATATATAAAATAAGCTACAAGGATATATTATACAACACACAGTATATAACCAGTATTTTATATAATAACTGTAAATGGGGTACATGGGCTTCCCAGGTGGCTCAGTTGGTAAAGAATCCACCTGCTGATGCAGACAGAGAAGGCAATGGCAACCCACTCCAGTACTCTTGCCTGGAAAATCCCATGGACGGAGGAGCCTGGTAGGCTGCTGTCCATGGGGTTGCACAGAGTTGGACACGACAGAAGTGACTTAGCAGCAGCAGCAGCTGATGCAGAAGACACCGAGTTCAATCCCTGGGTCAGGAAGATCCCCTAGAGAAGGAAATAGAAACCCACTCCAATATTGTTGCCTGGGAAATCCCATGGACGGAGGAGCCTGGTGGGCTACAGTCCACAGGGTTGCAAAAAGTCAGACATGACTGAGTGAGTAAGCATAGCATGTAAGTGGAGTACAAACTTTAAAAATTGTGAATCACTCTAATGTACACCTGTAACTTATATAATAGTGTGTATCAGCTATACTTCAAAAATAATAAGTAAATAAATAAATATAATCATTTTTAAATGTTCATATTAGTTTTATTAGGGCTTACCAGGTGGCTCAGTGGTAAAGAATCCACCTGCCAAGCAGGAACCCCACATTCGATCCCTGGATAAGGAAGATCCCCTGGAGACGGAAATGGCAACCCACTTCAGTATTCTTGTCTGGAAAATCCCAGACAGAGGAGCCTGGAGGGCTACAGTCCACGGGGTCACAAGAGTCAGACACGACTGAGTGGGAAAACAACAACAAACTCATCAGCTTTATTATGATATCTAAAAACTGTATGCAGCTCAGGTGTCTAACAATAGGAGAATGGATAAAGTAACTGTGTTATAGTCAAACAATTAAATATTACTCAGCAATAAAAATGAACAAAATATGATACACATACCCATACAATATGAGTGAATCTCAAGATTCTTTTCCTGAATGAAAGAATAATTACCCGAAAAAATACACCTGGTAAGAATTTCTGAAGGAAACAACAAAAGAGTCCCCTCTGGGCGAGGGCAGGGACTGACTGCGAGTGGGCAGGAGGGAACTTTCCTACAGAGACGATGATACTCTGTATCTTCATATTATACAGGTGGATACATCAGTCAAGACTCATGTGTGGTACATGGAGGGAAGAACCATAAATAAATATTCAACTCTATTTAATCATATGTATGGGCTTCCCTGCTAGCTCAGATGGTAAAGAATCCACCTGCAATGCAGGAGACGGGTTCAATCCCTGGGTTGGGAAGATTCCCTGGAAAAGGGAATGGCCACCCACTCCTGTATTCCTGCCTGGAGAATTCCACGGACAGAGGAGCCTGGCGGGGTATAGTCATGGGGTTGCAAAGAGTTGGACACAACTGAGCAACTAACATTTTTCCTTTCAATAATATGTATGCCAGGTAATTCCCTGGTGGTCCAGAGGCTAGGACTCAGCATTCTCACTGCCAGGGGCCCAGGTTCCATCCCTGGTTGAGGAACTAAGATCCCAGAAGCAACAAGGCACAGACAAAAAAAAATATATATATATATATATATATATATATATATATATATATATATATGATGAACAGGCTTCCCTGGTGGCTCAGACTGTAAAGAACCCACCTGCAATGTGGAAGACCTAGGTTTGATTCCTGGGTTGGGAAGATCCCCTGGAGGAGGCCATGGCAACCCACTCCAGTGTTCTGGCCTGTAGAATCCCCATGGACAGAGGAGCCTGGTGGGTTACAGTCCATGGGGTCGCAAAGAGTCAGACATGACAGAGCGACTAAGCACAGCACATGCATGCTGAACTGTTTAGAGATGATGTATATTGATGCCTGCAACTTATTTTGAAACTTATCAAAATACAAAAGGAATAGATGGATGACTAGAAGGATGGGTAAATGGACAGACACGTAATAAAGCAAATACAGCAAAACAACAATTGTAAACTCTGGGTAGATAGCATGTATACGTATTATGTTTGAAGATTTTTATAACGAAGTTGAAGATTTTTATAATGGGGGAAGGAGATCATTACCAATAACTTCCTAAAGGCTACATTAAATGAAATCAGAAAAACTGGGTTCAAATCTTGACAAAGCCATTTCCTACCTGTCTGATCTAGGACAAGACTTAAATTTGCCAAGTCTCAACACGGTAGTGCATAAAAAGAAGTTGATAAATAAGGTCTGTGTCACACAGTACTCGTGAGGATGACATGAGAGAACATATATGAAGATACTGGAAAGGTTCATCGTGACCTGAAGCTATAAGAGGAAGAAGGAGGAGAAGGAGGGAGGGGAGGGGGGAGGGAAAAAGAGAAAAAGGAGAGTCTTCTACTACAAATTCACAGAAACCCTAGATTTTAAAATAACTAATAAAAAAATAAAATAACTAATAAAAAAGATCCATTTTTTTCAACTTCTTGCTCTCAAGAAAGAAAAATCCCTAGACACCAGAAATAGAGGGAACTGAAATCCAGAAGAGCAGCACAAGAGAAGACACTGAAGGAGCCCCAGACAAGGGGCAGAGGGCTTGCAGACTGCAAAATCTCCTTAAAGGCGGGGTGCTGCAGTTTGAACCTTCTTATGGACACAAGAGACAGAGCTTTGGTATCACTCAAGGTAAATTAGGAGTGAAAGTCCTACAGAAAGTCAGGACTTGTGAAGAGCTGCACCCTTAGTATAAAGAAGCTTAGAAAAACTTCCCCACCAGCCCAGAGACATAGCAATAAAACTTGTCTCTTCCTGATCGCCCATAAGAAATCAAAACACCATCCTTTCACTACGTGATGGTTTAGAGGTGGACTTCTACCACCCGCATTGTATAGCAATCCCAACTCAAAAAATTAACAAATAAATTAAAAATAGATTCCAAGCTGCTGATGCCTCCAGGGTACCTGGCAAAACCAAAATAAAACCTCTTTTTGAGGTCATTCCTACAACTCAGGCAGTGAGTACAGGATTCTCACTGATAGAGAAATCACCAGTGAAAATGGCAGACAGTACAAAGAAAAGCTTACCATGAGCAAGTTTTTAGACACAAAAAAGCAGGATAAATAGCATCCCAAGAGCGTCTCATAGATGAACATTCTGAAAGACTATAAAATAAGTATGTTTAAAATAATAAAAGAGAAAAAGAGAAGAAACCAGAAACTATAATGAAATACCAGGCAGTTGTTTAAAGAACCAAACAAAATTTGTATAAATGAAAAAATAGTCATCAAAATTAAAATTTATTGGATGAGTAAAATCATATTTTAGATGGAGGTGAAAAGAAAATTACTGACTTAGAAAATAGCTATGAGGAGGTCACCCATAATATTGTACAAAGAGATAAAGCAATGGAAAGATAAAAGATAATTATATGAAAAAGAGAAGAAAATGAAAAAAATCCACAAATTTATAATAGAAAAGAACAAATAATGGGAGAAAAGATAATATTAATAGATATAACAGCCAGAATTCTCAAAAATGATGAATAATATGAATCTTCATAAAGAAGAAGCACTCCAATCCTCAAACAGAATATACAAAAATAATTCCATGCCTAGACATACCATATTAAAACTGCAAAACATCAAGATAAAATCTTAAAAACTGCTAGAGAGAACAGACACATTACCCACCAAGGAACAATTAGGCTTAACTCAACTCAGCAGACACCACAGACGCCAGAAAGTAATGGAACATTCCAAGTATCTTCCGTGTGCTGAGGAAAAGTAACTATCACCTTCAGTGGTCTATATCCAGTGATATTAACATTTAAGAGGGAGAATGAAATTTCTTAATTTCACCAGGATTTTCTACTCACAAACTTTTGGTGAAAGCACCATGAAACTATATACATCAGGAAGAAGGAAATCAAACTCAAAAGGAAGAAATGGGTGAACAAAGAAAATGCAAACAAGTAAGTGACTCTAAAATAAGCATTAACTGTAAAAACACACAGATAATTGTGACAGTCTTAGCACATAACAAGTGCTTGACTGATGTTTACTGGTTGGTGGTGATTCTTGACCGCATATACCTCTTCTGAGACATAATGCTACATATGTTTTGGGCACAAAACACTCAGAAGCACTTCAGCTTATGGTTGTCATATCCTATTCACTTCTTCATTCCAGGAGTATTTTATCACTTCTGATCTGCATTTATTTTTTTTTTCCATCTTCTGTTGATGAGAAAGGGAATTCCAGTTTGAGTTCACTCTAGTATTTTGAAACTCCACTCGTTAAATTTTTAATGAACTGAAAAAATTATTCCCACCCCTCTGATACTGCACCCAACAAGAAAAATCCTCACTGCCTGCCAAACTTCAGAAGAGTTAGATTCTTACATGGCGACTTGGGGCTCCAAGTACAGGTCTTTCTTTACTTACAATGGAGTTACCTCTCAATAAACCCATCATAAGTTGAAAATATCATCAGTCAAAAATGCATTTCATATACCTAATCTACTAAATATCATAGCTTAGCCTAGCCTGCCTTAAACACACTCAGAAGACTATAGTTGGGCAAAGCCTGTTTTATAATAAAGAGTTGAATATCCCATGCAGTTTATTGAACACTATATAGAAATTGAAAAACAGAATGGCTGTATGGGTACAGAATGGTCGTTAGTATATCAGTTAGTTAATCTCATGGTCCCGTAGCTGACTGAGAGCTGCAGCTTGCTACCACTGCCCAGTATCACGAGAGTGTTATACCACATTATCACCAGGAAAAGATCAAAATTCCAACTGTGAAGTTCCAGTTTCTACTGAATTTGTATCACTTCCACACCACTGTAAAGGCTAAAAACCAGAATTCAGGGACCATCTGTACAAGTGCTCCAGCAACCAAAACAAAGTCACACAATATCACTTCCACTGTACCATACTGGTCAGGGAAATCACACGAATCCCCAGATTCAAGGGGAGGGGACACAGACCCTACCACTTAAAGCGAGGAATGCCGCCGAATTTGGAGCTCTTATTTTAAAACTATCACCTGCAATCAGAACACAGCTGAAATTCGGTGCAATTAAAAGTAGGAGGCAGGCTTTACAGGTAGCTCTAGTGGTAAAGAACCCACCTGCCAACACAGGAGACGTAAGAGGCACGGGTTTGATCCCTGGGTTGCAAAGATCTCCTGGAGAAGGGCTTGGCAACCCCTTCCAGTATTCTTGCCTGGAGAATCCCATGCACAGAAGAGCCTGGCAGGCTACAGTCCATAGGGTCACAGAGTTGGACGCAAATGAAGCGACTTAGCGGGCAGTCACACAAAAGTGAAAGGTAAATAACCAGTAACAACAATGAGATCTGTAAGTTACTGAGCATATCCCATGTTCCAGACACTTCCATATTTCACTTACCTTTATGCTGAACCTGTGATATAGGTAGGACTAATACACCCCATCCTACAGAGGAGGATGTGCACTCATAGGGTCAATGCGAATGCCCAAGGTCCTAGAGCTAAAGAGTAGCCAGATTCAAATCCAGGACAGCCACAGGGCAAGGCCATCCTTTTACCCACCCTGCTATGCTAATTCTTAAAGTAATTGAGCAGGGATAGCATACTCCAGTCCTGGCTGCCTATGAGGAATCTGAGCTTGGAGCCAGCCATCAGGAGAGGGAGGTGGCACCCCAGAGCAGGGGCTTCCTGTATAAACAGGAGGTGCATGGGAAGCGGCACTGTGGTGCAGGGACAATGGGCAGTGAGCAGGCAGGGCCTCCTGTCTCCGGTGGGCGCTCAGGGCTGCGGGCGGCCGGGCAGGAACAGCTGGGGCCCTGACTCCCTGACGCCTGGCCCAGGAGAGGAACTGCCCCTCTCATGGCTTTCCCAGGAGGAAGTTCCCCACTGATTCTCGGGAAGCCCTTCCCATCCCAGGCCTCGGCTGTGCCTAGACCTCCTCTTTCTTCTTCAGGAGCATGTTGTCTTTAGGGCTAATCTGGGATACAGGCCTCCTCTGAAGTCCCCGTGGGCTGGAGGCTTGGAGGGTGTGGGCAAGCCAGGCCAGGTTCAGATGCCAATCTAGGAGGCAGCCACCTGTGAAACGTGTGCTAAGGGAAAGAGCATAGGGCAATTAAAGGGGAAAAAAATGGAATATGTAAAGCAAAAAGATCTGACTCCATATCGCAGCTACAGTTCTTACAGCTGTGTGACCCTGGGCAAGACACTTAACCTCTCTGAGCCAGTTTCCTCACTTGTCAACTCTGAAAAGAGTCATTTGAAACTTAAATAAGATAATTTGTGTAAGGTTACCAACACATAGTGAGAGTTACATAAACAGTATCTATGAGTATTTAAAGCACACAGAAAATGGTAAAGCTAAAAAAAAATAAATAAAAAATAAATTGACATATATTGTAAAAAAATAAAATAAAATAAAGCACACAGAAGCTCCTCCAACCTCTGCCCAACAACCAGTTTACTGTAGCATCTAAACTTTCACCATCAGAGAGACTGTGTCACCACTAAAATCACCTCATAGGAGGCAAGGCACCCCAAGTCTGGGAAGCCAGAGGAAGTGGGCTTGAGGGAGGGTCCCAAGCAGCCCCTCACCACTGCCTTCCCAAGGCTCCCCTTACACCACATTCCCCTGGTCACCCCCTCTTCTCTGTCAACTCCTGCTTTTCACTAGCTCCTCAACTCTACCCATCTCTTTTTTTTTTCCTCTCTCTCTCTCCACCCTCCTTGGGTGTATTCATCCTGTCCCATCTATAGGTTAGTGACTCCCAAACCTCTCTCCTGAGTCCACACCTTCACGTCCAACTGCCTCCCAAACACCTCTAGCTGGATGCCCCTTGGGCAGCTCAAATGCAACTTGCTCCTCACAGATAATCATCTCACCCAAGAAACCAGTGGGCCCTTCTCACCATCTTCCTGCTCCTTCCTTAGCAAACCTATCACCTCTCCCCTGTGTGCCTGTCACATCCTTCCATCCTCTAAGCCACAGTCAAAATAGGCTTTCTAACAGACAAACCCTCCCTTTCACTCCCATTTGACAGCCAAATGGCCTCAGGATAAAGTCCAAGTCCCTCAGGAAGGCACCCTTGGCCCTCAGTGATGTGTCAATGGGTAGAGCCTCATGGTCCACTGCCTGCCACCTCCCCCCCACACTGGGCACTGCCAAACCCAGCCGCTGGTGGTTCCCTGAGAACATCATTCCCTCCCTCAGCTCTGGGCCTTTACACACATGCTTCTTACTGGAATGCCTTCCCTACATCTTTCCTTAAGACTTAACCCCAGTATCACCTCCTCCAAGAAGACTCCCTCCTCCTTCCCCTATCAGAACTTATTACACTATACTGTATTTGCCTGTTTGCTTACACAACTCACCACGAAACTGTACTTCCTAAGGGCGAGAACAAGGCCTTCCTCTCTAGATCCCCAGATCCAGCACAGGACCAGCATGAAGCAGTGTCTGGATAAGTTCATTTGAATGCGTGAATGAATGACAAATTCTGCCCAACAATGAATGGTACCTAAAGGCAATCTCTGTGGGACAGCCAGTCTCAAGCAAACCCACATATGTCACAGAAGGCTCCCGGATGACTCATGTAGTTTACTTTAATTTTTGGCCACGCAGTGTGGCATGCAAGATCTTAGTTTCCGGACCAAGAATGGAACCCACGGCCCTTGCAGTGGAATGGGAGCGTGGAGTCTTAACCACTGGACCACCAGGAAGTCCCAACTCATGTAGTTTAAAGCTTGAAAACAATTTTGAGCCACAGCCCCAGAAGTCACGGGAATGATAAACATTCTGTAATGGAACTTTTTTAAAGACTCAAACTGGAGAGAAAACGGGTGGGTGTGGGGGAATGTGCGTGTTTGCACACACACGTGAACAACTGCATGTGAATGTGTGGGCACACTTGCGCAGAATGTATGTGCAATGGTGGGCACACACTCACCATTTGTGATTTGCTCTCCATTCATATACGCTACAGATGAAAGAAGGACCGCCCCGTGACATAGAAATAATGCCCCGGAACTTGCGAGCACCCATTTCTCAGAGAAAATGAGAGCGAAGGCAGCCGCGTCCGTCCCGCATGAAGCTCCAGCTTCCTCGCACAGGGGTTCCCTCGTCTGGACTTTACCTCGTCTCTAGTGTCGCCCCTGCCTAGAGACCGTCTTAGCTACGCCTTCTTGCGGCCACAGGAAGCTGCAGTGGGTCCCGCCGTCTCGGACGGATCCTCTCTTCCCTTCCCGGACGGGCCTCCGAGGCAGGGCTTAGCAGAGGCAGACAGTGAGGGGCCAGAGTCTCCAAGGACTCGAGGAGACAGGGAGATGGCGGGGCGACCGCAGGGCAGGCCCCAGCCGGCCCGGCCGCTCTGGGCGGGCGCGTCTGCGCTGAGAGCCCAGGGCCACGCACCACGCCCGGCGGAGGCCCCGCGCCCCAGGCGCCGGTGCGCTCCACACGGGCTTCCTGCGCCGCCGCGGGCAAGGATGACATGGTAGGAACGGCCCCGGCCCCCACCGCCGCCGGCCGCCGCTTCCGGCGCTGCAAAGCGAGGAAGCCCCCCGGCGGCGTCGGGCCAGCCGGCTTCCGGCCCGCGGGGCGCGCAACGCGGGGTCAGCGTCCTGCACCCTCGGCACGCGGCGTGCCTGGCACACCCGGAAGCTGCGCCTTCCTTCCTCCACCCGAGGGCCTGGGGAGACTGCCCACACAGCATTTGCCTTCTAGTCCTCCGGGACCCTCTCCCATCCAGCATTCCCTCCGCTTCATCCTGGCATCTCACCATCCATGAACAGACACGTTCGGACCCCAACTGTTGGCCTAGAGTCCCTCCCATTCCCAGTCTCTACCTCTCAGAACTATCATGAAATCCTGGATTGATTCATACTACAGTGTCAGTGACGAGAAACATTTGAAGGCCTCATCTTTCCCCAGACTAAATCTGCACCTAAGAGAAAGCAGCGCTAAACTTGGAATCTTAGACATTCATTCAACAAACATTTTCGGCACTTCAGGAACATCAGTAACTAAGAATACAAAGATAAGAACGCAGTCACCACCCTCAGGGAGTTCACACTCTAGGAGATAAACAAATTAAGAAATAATTGACAGCAGAGGGTAATAATTGCTGAGATAGAAGGAAGCACCAACAAAGTGCCATAGAAGCCCAAACACCCAGCCCAGCCTGCTGATGTAGATTATTGCAGTGGTTCCCAGCCTTTCTGGAACCAGAGACGGATTTTGTGGAAGACAGCTTTGCATGGACCAGGAGTGGTGGGGATGGTTTCGGGACAATTCAAGCACATTACATTTATTGTGCACTGTACTTCTAGTCTAACGCCTGCACTGATCTGACAGAAGGTACCAGTTTGCGGCCTGGAGGTTGCGTACCCCTGGATTACTGAGCCAGGGAATACCTCCCAAGAGAAGCCTATGCTTGAGCACACTTGAAGGATGAAGAGCAAGCAACTGAGAGGATGAGCAAGTCACTTTTACCAAGACCCACATGACCCAGGATGCACACCTCGTTTGGAGTGAGAGGAGGGGTGGACAGAAACACAGAGCACCCAAAACGTGGACATGCTGAGAAGGCCACACAGCCTGTTGAAGGCAGGGGGCATGTCCAACTCACCTTCAGTGCCCTCTTTCTGGCATAACATAAACACTTAAGAAACGTTTGTTGAATTACAACCAACAAGCTGATCTATTGTAGAGTCAGTGTGTGTTGTCTTTCTTCCCAATCAGACTGAAGAAAACTCTTCATGCGTAGAAACTAGGTCTTTTCCATGTCCACCATACCACTTGGCACATACCTTGGCACCTGACAGGCACAAAGCTGAAAAGCACCCCTTGATTAAGGCAGTAACATGCTGTTTTCTGCCCCCCCCCCCCCCCCGCACCAGCAGTGGCAGGGGGTGGGGAGGGCAACACAGCCTCTCCTGGGGGCATGACCTTTACCTGCCAGGCCTGCTCAGATTACCCAGCCAGAAATCTCTCCTTTCTTCCTCTTGTCACCTATGGCATTTGCATCTTGGGCTGGGGGGATGTGTACAGGCTGTGTACCTGTCACTTGGAACTCCCTGTGGGCAGAGAACACACATGGCTCTTCTCTGCATCCCCACACCTGGAACAGCCACTGCACAGAAAAGGGTCCAACACATGTGTGTGAAGAAGCAAATTAAGTGATTGCGGAGTTTGTGAATTTGTTCAATCTTTTTTTTTCTTCCTTTCTTCTTTTGGGTGGAATACACTCCTGATATCATCCAAGATGCACAAAAGCAGCTATTTCCCAAACGATCACTTAGCGTCCCATTGTCATTGTCATTAAATATAAGAAAAATCCATTATTCATCCTGCCTGTCCTTCACAGACGCTACCTCAGGGCAACCAAGTGGTTGATAAGGGGTTTCTCTTTATGGAAGAGCCCAGTTAATTAATGAAAAGGAACGACAAGATTAGAATATCACCATTTTGCAAATGAACCCTAAGGAATAAAGCCTCTAGACAGTGATCATCAATGGCTGTTAAAATCCAAAAGAGGAAAAACTAAACATTAGTGTGTCCTGATTGAACTATGGACTTCCCTGGCAGTTCAGACCGTGAAGAATCTGCCTGTAATGTGGGAAAACTGGGTTCAATCCCTGGGTTGGAAAGACCCCCAGAGAAGGAAATGGCAACCCATTCCAGTATTCTTGTCTGGAAAATCTCATGGAGAGGGGAATCTGGCGGGCTATGAACTATGCAACACTATCGGTGAAGTGTTCTTGCCAAAATATCAAACCTGATCTAACCAAGCCTCTAGATCTACTTGCACACAGGAAATACAGAGGACAGAGGAGCATGTTAAAGGATGCCACAGGGATGCAATCAGCAAAATCCAGGCTGTGAGAAGCCCTGTCCTAGAGGACGAGTGGTCCACTATTGTAGAGAAATAATGCATGGAGAAAGAAGAGATGTGATATCTATGGACAAAAAGACTTAGAGACATATTAAACAAATGCAGTAGTCCGTCTAGTCAAAGCTATGGTTTTTTTCAGTAGTCACATATGAATGTGAGATTTGGACTATAAAGAAAGCTGAGCGCTGAAGAATTGATGCTTTTGAACTGTGGTGTTGGAGAAGACTCTTGACAGTCCCTTGGACTGCAAGGAGATCCAACCAATCCATCCTAAAGGAAATCAGTCCTGAATATTCATTGGAAGGACTGATGCTAAAGCTGAAACTCCAATACTTTGGCCAGCTGACTCAAAGAACTGACTAACTGGAAAAGACCCTGATGCTGGGAAAGACTGAAGGCAGGAGAAGAAGGGGACTACAGAGGATGAGATAGTTTATGACATCACCAACTCAATGAACATGAGTTTGAGTAAGCTTTGAGAGTTGGTGATAGACAGGGAAGCTTGGCATGCTGCAGTCCATGGGGTTGCAAAGAGTCGGACACAACTGAACTGAATATATGGATAGGGCTTCCCTGATGGCTCAGCAAGTAAAAAATCTGCCTGCCAATGCAGGAAATACAGGAGACCCAGGTTCAATCCCTGGGACGTGAAGATTCCCTGGAGGAGGAAAATGGCGACCCACTCCAATATTATTGCCTGAAAAATCACATGAACAGAGGAGCCTGGTGGCCTGCAGTCCAAAATGTCACAGAGTCGAATACAACTGAGTGATTAAGAACACACACAAAAAAATATGGATATATGGACCTTATTTGGGTCTTGGCTCACACCAACTGTAAAATCCTTTTGAGATATTTAAGAAAATTTGAACATTAACTGTGTGTTTGATATACTAAAAACATCACCCTCAATTTTTAGACATGATGATGGCAGTGTGGCTATTTTTTAAGTGCTAATATTTTAGGGATATTGACTCTCATATATACAAGTAAAGTAATAGATACAATGTCTCTATTTGGCTTCAAAAGAATGGTGCTGCTGCTAAGTCACTTCAGTCGTGTCCGACTCTGTGCGACCCCATACACGGCAGCCCACCAGGCTCCCCCATCCCTGGGATTCTCTAGGCAAGAATACTGGAGTGGGTTGCCATTTCCTTCTCCAATGCATGAAAGTGAAAAGTCAAAGTGAAGTCCCTCAGTCATGTCCGACTCTTCACGACCCCACAGACTGCAGCCTACCAGGCTCCTCCGTCCATGGGATTTTCCAGGCAAGAGTACTGGAGTGGGGTGCCATTGCCTTCTCCAAAAAGAATGGTGGGGAAAGGGTAAAGAAATGGGTGGGGATATAGAGAAAACCAGATGGAGGTTCACTGTACTATTCTCTCTTCTATTTTATAGACTTGAAATGTGCCACAATAACAGGCTAAAAAGAGATCAGAGACATTGTTATAATCAGTATTATTACTATTACTACTGTATATTGTCACTCTGCTTATTTAACTTCTATGCAGAGTACATCATGAGAAATGCTGGGCTGGAAGAAGCACAAGCTGGAATCAAGATTGCCAGGAGAAATATCAATAACCTCAGATATGCAGATGACACCACCTTTGTGGCAGAGAGTGAAGAGGAACTAAAAAGCCTCTTGATGAAAGTGAAAGAGGAGAGCAAAAAAGTTGGCTTAAAGCTCAAAATTCAGAAAACGAAGATCATGGCATCTGGTCCCATCACTTCATGGGAAATAGATGGGGAAACAGTGGAAACAGTGCCAGACTTTATTTTTCTGGGCTCCAAAATCAATGCACATGGTGACTGCAGCCATGATTACTCCTTGGAAAGAAAGTTATGACCAACCTAGATAGCATATTCAAAAGCAGAGACATTACTTTGCCAACTAAGGTCCATCTAGTCAAGGCTATGGTTTTTCCAGTAGTCATGTATGGATGTGAGAGTTGGGCTGTGAAGAAGGCTGAGTGCCAACGAACTGATGCTTTTGAACTGTGGTGTTGGAGAAGACTCTTGAGAGTCTCTTGGACTGCAAGGAGATCCAACCAGTCCATCCTAAAGGAGATCAGTCCTGGGTGTTCATTGGAAGGACTGATGCTAAAGCTGAAACTCCATTACTTTGGCCACCTCATGCGATGAGTTGACTCATTGGAAAAGACTCTGATGCTGAGAGGGATTGGGGGCAGGAGGAAAAGGAGACGACAGAGGATGAGATGGCTGGATGGATTAGGGGCAGGAGGAAAAGGGGACGATAGAGGATGAGATGGCTGGATGGCATCACCGACTCGATGGATGTGAGTTTGAGTGAACTCCAGGAGTTGGTGATGGACAGGGAGGCCTGGCATGCTGCAATTCATAGGGTCACAAAGAGTTGGACACGACTGAGTGACTGAACTGGCTGACTGACTACTACTACTATTATTATTACTGGGTTTTTTAGTGCTTCTTCTTTAACAGATCCTGTGCTAAATACTTTTCACACAGTATATTATTTAATCTTCTCAAGAAGACTATCAGTTCAGTTCAGTTCAGTCGCTCAGTCGTGTCTGACTCTTTGCAACCCTGTGAATCGCAGCACGCCAGGCATCCCTGTCCATCACCATCTCCCGGAGTTCACTCAGACTCACGTCCATCGAGTCCGTGATGCCATCCAGCCATCTCATCCTGGGTCATCCCCTTCTCCTCCTGCCCCCAATCTCTCCCAGCATCAGAGTCTTTTCCAATGAGTCAACTCTTCGCATGAGGTGGCCAAAGTACTGGAGCTTCAGCTTCAGCATCATTCCTTCCAAAGAAATCCCAGGGTTGATCTCCTTCAGAATGGACTGGTTGGATCTCCTTGCAGTCCAAGGGACCCTCAAGAGTCTTCCCCAACACCAGTTCCAACGCATCAATTCTTCGGCACTCAGCCTTCTTCACAGCCCAACTCTCACATCCATACATGACTACTGGAAAAACCATAGCCTTGACTAAACGGACCTTAGTCGGCAAAGTAATGTCTCTGCTTTTGAATATAGTATCTAGGTTGGTCATAACTTTTCTTCCAAGGACTAAGCGTCTTTTAATTTCATGGCTGCAATCACCATCTGCAGTGATTTTGGAGCCCCCAAAAATAAAGTCTGACACTGTTTCTACTGTTTCCCCATCTATTTCCCATGAAGTGATGGGACCAGATGCCATGATCTTCGTTTTCTGAATTTTGAGCTTTAAGCCAACTTTTTCGCTCTCCTCTTTCACTTTCATCAAGAGGCTTTTTAGCTCTTCACTCTCTGCCATAAGGGTAGTGTCATCTGCATATCTGAGGTTATTGATATTTCTCCCGGCAATCTTGATTCCAGCTTGTGTTTCTTCCAGTCCACCTGAATACTATTATTTCTGTTCGCAGATAAGGGAACTGAAGCACAGAGAGATTGGGTAATAGTCCAAAGTCACACAGCAAGTAGATCCTGGAGCCAAGATTTAAGTATATATCTACTGAGATCCAAGCCCACTCTCTCCCATTCCACCATCTCACTTACCGACACTGGCTTCCCAGAGACCAGGCATCACTCTCTCTGTTTGACAGATGAAGAAGCTGACCCTCTGTTCAGTAATAACTAGCAAAGTTGAAGACACCTGAATCCTTTGATCCAGCAGTCTCACTTCTTGGTAAACTGTAGCACATGAGCACTGGCAGACATATACATGGACATCCATAGCAGACTAGTTGGTAACCTTAAAGAATAGGAAATTACCCAATGTCCCTCAACAAGAACATGGATAAATAAACTGTGCTGTGTCCGTACAATGGAATGGTGCAACCCAGTGAAAATAAATGGAGTTTGTCTTGTATCAACCAGGAACTTTTCTCAAACATAAAGGTGAATGAAAAAGCAAGCAGGCATCTTTCTGCAACAGCAGGATACTATTTAAATAAAGTTAGGAAACAGAGCAATACTAAGTATCGCTTAGAAATGGATACATGTCAAACAAGTATTAAAATAGCGGTGGGAATATTTAGCACCAAATTTACTGTAATCACTTCAGGAGAGAGGGACAGAGAAGGATCAGAGAGGATTCAGGGGAGTCCTTGACTATATCTTCAAGATTTCTTGAAAAAGTTTGTGGAGAAGCAGGAATCCCATTTGGGAGTGCACACTGCTTCATTCTATAAGGAGGGTAATTTGGCAACATCTAACAAGGTTACAAATGCACATACCCTTGGACACAACTCTGCATATTTAGAAATTTTTGTACAGATATATGCACACATCTACAAAATTAGATATATACAAGATTTCACATTACAGTAATTTTTTTCCTTTAATGAACCATCATAGGCTTTTGGTATTTTGTTTTTCATTTTTATTGGAACATAGTTGCTTTACAATGTTGTTAGTATCTATTGTACGGCAAATTGAGTCAGTCATACTTTTATATATGCGTTTGTATGTGTGTGTGCATGCTCAGTTCTGTCCAGCTCTCTGTGATCCCATGGACTGTAGCCTACCAGGCTAGTCTCTCTGTGGGATTTCCCAAGCAAGAATACTGGAGTGGAGTACCATTTCCTACTACAGGGGATCTTCCCAACCGAGCAATCAAACCACGTCTCCTGCATTGGCAGGCAAATTCTTTACCTGCTGAGCCATAGAGGAAGCCCATATTTACATATATCTATTCTTTCTCGGATTTCCTTCCTATTTATGTCACCATAGAGCACTAAGTAGAGTTCCCTGAGCTATACCGTATGTTCTTATCAGTTACCTACTTTATGCCGTGCTGTGCCTAATTACACAGCCATGTCCAGCTCTTTGTGACCCCATGTAGCTTGCCAGGTTCCTCTGTCCATGGGGATTCTTCAGGCAAGAATACTGGAGTGGGTTGCCATGCCCTCCTCTAGGGGATCATTCCAACCCAGGGATCAAACCCAGGTCTCCCACATTGCAGGCAGATTCTTTACCAGCTGAGCTACCAGGGAAGCCCTACCTAGTTTATACACAGTATCAGTAGTGTATATATATTCAATCCCAATCTCCCAGTTCATCCCATCTCCCTTTTCCCCCTTGGTATCTATATGTTTGTTCTCTACATCTATGTCTCTATTTCTGCTTTGTAAATGAGATCGTCTATACCAACTTTTCTCAGATTTCACATATATGTGCTATATACAGTATGGTTTATAAAAGCAAAGTATTTGAAACAAGCTAATATTATGCGGCTCTAAAAAGGGAATGCATTGATACGGAAAGATTTCTAAAGTGCAGAACACTGTGCACTCAATGCTTCCATGTGCAAACAAGTGAGGGAGGACTGGAGAATGCATGTTCAGTTCAGTTCAGTTCAGTCACTCAGTCGTGTCTGACTCTTTGCGACCCCATGAATCGCAGCACGCCAGGCCTCCCTGTCCATCACCAACTCCCGGAGTTCACTCAGACTCACGTCCATCGAGTCGGTGATGTCATCCAGCCATCTCATCCTCTGTCATCCCCTTTTCCTCCTGCCCCCAATCCCTCCCAGCAACAGAATCTTTTCCAATGAGTCAACTCTTTGCATAAGGTGGCCAAAGTATTGGAGTTTCAGCTTTAGCATCATTCCTTCCAAAGAACACCCAGGTAGTATGTTGCATATGCCCCAGAAGGCTACACCCTAAACTAGGTCACTTGCTGCCTGTGAGATGGGCGACAGGGAAAGAATTGAGAGACTTTTCATTGTAAGCCTTCTATTTTTTTTTTTTTAAATTTTGGTATATGTAAAGATATTGCCTGTTCAAAGAACAATAAAAATGTTAAAACTCTGAACCTAAGCAAGGTTTCATAATCTCCAAGGCTGATGTCAATAAGAATTAGGACAGAGGGGAATTCCCTGGTGGTCCAGTAGCTAAGACTCCTGGCTCCCGATGCAGGACCCCAGTTCAATCCCTGGTCAGGGAACTAGATCCCACATATCGCAACTAAGACCCAGCATAGCCAAATAAATAAATAAATAAACCATTTTTTTTTTTTAAAGAATTAGTGCAGAGGTCTGTGTTAACCACTCCACTACCGTGCCTCCCAGCCTGCAGTGGGAGGTGCAGCCTGCCATAGGTGACAGCACCATGCTCCAGGACCTTCCTTCCATCTACACTATTCCTGGGGCCTACATTGTGTATTTCTAGACCTTTGTTCCCATCACCCTTTTGAGGGGGGCCCCTGTTGTTCAGACATGCTACCAGTTCCCATTCCTCAGAAGTACTGCTTCCTAGCAAAAGGTTAAGGCCAAGAGGTACCTGGATAGAGCACACAAGAATCCTGACTGTTCCCACCCAAAGCCCCAAATTCCTGACCACAGTTTCCCCCAACAAAAGCCTCTTGTAGCACCACCACAGCAGCCTGCCAGCAATTACCCCCAATTACAAACCCAGAGCCCAGGAAGGCCTCAATTAGTCTAAAAAGGGGCCTGAGGAGGGGCCAGCCACACAGTGTAGTGCCCACGTATCACCTCCACCCACAGGGCAGCACATTCCTTTCAGTGAAGCCCGGGGCCTTGGTTACTTGGTAAACAAGTCCTCAGGATATGATCCTGAGAAGGCATTCAGCTCTTCTCCGAGTGACCATTCCCTGCAGGCCTCAGTCAAGCACTCTGTCCTGAAGTGCAGCCCCTCTCTGCACAGACTGCACACATCCTTCCCACTCCCCACTATCCCAGGCAGGGTTTGACATTTCCAGGTTATCATCCTCATCAACCCCAGATGAACATCCCTGGATGAACCTGCAGACAGAGGGATGCCCAGGGCTGATGCCTCTAAATCACCATGGTTAGGGACTTGGCTCAATGTGTTGGGAGGAGGACCAAATGCCCATCTCTTCCCAAGAAAGGATGGCCTCTGAATTCTTCTCAGGAGCATCCAGAAACAAACTTGTCCCTGGTCTAATCTTTTCCTGCAAATTCCCTGAGAGGAACACCATCAGGTTGCAGAGCCCTGGGCTTGGCAAACTTTGAGGGTTTCATGAATTAGCCCCCATGCCCGTCTTCTTTCAGAGGGTGTGCATGGCTATGAGAGTGTGTGCATATGTGTGTATACACAGATCTCAAGCTTAAGTGTGACTATGTATTCGGGGAGGACCAGAGGTTACAGGAAATAGGTCTCATAAATAATAGCTAGATTTGGTCAGATGGAAGGAAGGACTGCCTGACCTGGCAGCGACAGAGGCACACACAGAGCTCCCAAGTCAAACTGCCACTTAGTGACTGGGGGCCTCCAGCAACTTACTTAACTTCTCTGAGCTTCAGTTTCTTCATCTATCAAATGGGAATAGTACCAACATTTCAGTTTGTCACAAAAATGACATGAGAGAGACACAGTTTGGGAAAGATTCCTGCTATTCTCCTACTTGCTGCAAGTAATAAATCCTTCCTTATCTGGGAAAAAAAAATTAAATGAGAAAATGCATGTCAAGTCCCTGGTTCAAAATAAGTGTTTAATAAAAGACAGCCACTTTAACCCTTTATTATGAGGACAATAATAGCTGGAGGTACAAAGAGGTCTTCAGAGAATGCTTTCTAGAAGGAAATGTTTTCTAGAAGGCCCTGTTACAGCATGTCTGTCTGTCTATATAACACTGTAATTTGTTCTTCCACTTTGGAAAACTGGCAATTTCTACTAAAACTAAATAGATGCCCACTCTCCTACATAAGCATTCAAGAGTGACTATGAAATGCCCCTCACAAAAAGACATGTAAAAAAACATTGACAGCAGCTTTATTTATGATATCCCAAGACTGGAAATAACACCATCAATAGGTGAATGGATAAGCAAATTGTGGAATATTACACAGCAATAAAGAGAATGAATGTCTGATACATGCAACAAGATGAGTGAATAGCAAAAATATTTTATGCAGAAGAAATCAGACCCAAAGAGTACGTATTATGTACCCCACTTATGAAGCGGAAAGTTAATTTATGGTGATAGAAATCAGAATACATGTTACCTTTGTGAGTAGGTATTGATGAGGCTGGAATTTCTAAGAAAGGGACTACACGTGAAGAAGAGTGGCTCAGATCTTGAGCTGGCCCTGTGTGGTCCAGCCACCCTTCTTCACCTATAGTCCCTTTCTTAGAAATTCCAGTTATTCCCTCATAACTAGGGAAATGGCATCTCTCAATTCTCTGTGGAGCACAGCCATGTTCCAATTCCACTATGATACATTAAACCCATGCTGGTGGGAAACGCTGAGTGAGAAGTAGAGGACAGAGTTTCTGTCCATCAAGGTTTACAGTTTGGACACGGACAAAAGCAACTTTGGGTTTCCCTGGTAGCTCACTCAGTAAACAATCTGCCTGCATTGCAGGAGATGGGGATCAATGCCTGGGGTCAGGAAGATGCCCTAGAGAAGGAAATGGCAACCCACTCCGGTATTCCTGCCTGGAGAATTCCACGAACAGAGGAGCCTGGTGGGCTACAGTCCATGGGGGCCAAGAGCTGAACTTAGTGACGCAAGAGTTGAACTTAGTGACTAAACCACCACCACCACCAAAAGCAACTTTAAACAACACATCAGCTCCCTCCACCCTAGACTTCTCTCTTTGGGGAGCATTCCAGAGGACTTTGGAAGAGAGAAGTCCTGACATGGCCCAGGAACCAGCCCTCTCTGCCTTTTCAACCCTGACCTAGGCTCAACCAGGGAAAAGGTCTACAACTGCTCTGCAGTCTGCCTGGTACAGGGGAGGGCATACACTCCTTGGGACAAAGAGGGGCTGGTGGACTTGAGGCTCAACATCAGTAAGGTAAGGAGGGACCCAGAACTCTGGCCTGCTGCCTCCCAGCTCAGCTATCCACAGGGTAGGGTGGGCAGGGAGGTGGAGGTGGGGGAGATTCAGCAAGACACTTACCAACTGGAAACAACTCTCAGCTCTGTTTGTAAGTTCTTCCCCAGAATGGGTAATGGCTTCTCTCTCTCTCTTTCTTTCTCTCTCTCTCTCTCCATATCCTTACTCTTTCTCGCTCACTCTCCCAAGCACTTATTTGGATAAGTGACTCTGCTAATCCTAACCAGGCAGAATAATACCAGCTGGCCTGGAGCCTGGTGCTGGGTGAATGTGTGCACAAGAGAGAACCACGCAACCTCCTCTGCAGCCTGTCGAAGTTCAGCTACAGGACAGAGATGAAGCCTGTGTGAGGAGCCTGCATGTATTAAAGCGCGTCAGGGGTCTGTTCTGTACCTGAGCTTCTCTAAAGAACTCTAAACAGCGATCTTGCCATGGGAACATCCAGGTGGCAACCCAGTCACATGAAACACAGGCCAAGGACATCAGAGAATCAGCAGGCTTCTGGGAGTGTCAGACTTGCAGACACGGAGCCAAGAGATCAGCCATGGGATAGCTGGGTGTGGGAGTGTGTGAAGAGGCTTAAGGTGCCAGCCTCAGACTGGCAGGTTTTCCACCAAAATGTGCAAGATCCGAGCTAGTATATGTGACAGGTGAGTGTGAGAGAGTAGTGGGGAAAAGGGGAACTGAGCGGGCGCAGGGAGGATACAGGAGCTGACAGACAGATGGATAGAGGAATGTGAGCTGGGGAGAGGGCCCTGGAGTCCGCTGGGCGGGAGGGACCTGGGCGGCTCTAACAGCTGCTGAGGCGTAGAGTCGCGTGGGGATGTGTTAATCAACACGGATACTCAGGCTTCCCTTTTCCCGCCGGCGAAGCACAGCAGAGAGCTCCCTCTTGTCCCGCAGGAGTGGGGAGCGGAGGGTGTTGGAGAGCCCCGCTGGCTGTGGCGCGGGACCCGCTGAGCGGCGCGGGGTTAGCTCTGCCGCCTCGGGCCGCCGCGCCGCTCGCGCGACTGTGGCAGGACTCCCTGCCGCGGGGAGAGGAGCGCCTCGCCGCATGAGAGCCGAGGGCGCCGCTCGCGCTGCCTGTCGGGGCCTCCACCGCGCCGCGCGGGCGCGGGGCCCGCAGCCGTGTTTGGTCAGCGGTCTCATTACCGCTGCTCCGGCGGGAAGACCGGCGCGCAGCGGCGGGCCCCTAGGAAAACCGGACAGGAGAGGTTGGGAGCTCCGCCCGGCCCCTGGACGTGGGCACCGCCCCAGGGTCACTGAGCCGCAGCCCTGCGTCGCCGCGACGCCCTGGGCCCCACACAAGCCTCGGCGCGGTCCACCCTGCAGGCGGGATCCCGACCTCGCTCGGAAGTGGGGCCCTCCCCAGCCTGGCCAAGAGGGTCAGAAGGGAACGAAGGCGCGCCCCACGGCTTCCTGGAGAGATCAATACCTGCAGGCAGGACTCCTCTTCCTGCCACTCAGAAAATCCTTTAGAGCAACCCCTTCCTTTAACCCCAGCCCCTACACACACATACACACACACACACACACACACACACACCACACACACACACACACACACCACACACACACACACACACTCCTCAAAGGCTGAAAGAGAGCTGAGCTTGGAATTCGGGGAAGTGATGACACACACAACAATGCTGTCACACCTGGCTGCTGCAGGCCAGCAGCGGAAATGCCTGCAAGGGGGAGAGAGGCAGAGAAAGAGGACACCAGCCTGGGTGGTCACAAAGAAATAGAGGACAGAGCACCCACCCCCAGGTAGGGACAGACCCAGCTGCTTTTGCCTCTGTCAAAGCCCTGGGGGAGGATGGGCAGTGGGGTCCATCTGTAGCAGCCCTAAGCCCAACTCACACCATTCCTACCCAGAGCCTGGCCATAAATGGGGTAAGCAAGAAAAAAAACACCTTCACTCCAGCTCAGGAAACAACAGCAAAAGTTCTGAAGAAGACCCACTTGCCTCCGTGTATGCTGGAATCAGTGAAAAAAACAAGACACCTTGGGATCTTTTCAGTGGCGGGTGGAGAATGGTATTTAGTGAGGTGAGTTTAGGAGAGCCCTGCTTCCTCTTACTGTGGTGCTCAGGCCACACTGCCCTGCTGACCTCTCTGGAGTCGTCTTCAAGGTGCTGAATTCCAGAGAGCCCGATCACCATGTCCTCTGTTCTTTTCATTGCAGAATGCAGATCAGGAGCCTAAGCGGGAAGAAGCACCTCGTGAGGGTGGCCCGTGGATGCTGGGGAAAAGGCCCAGAGGCCACCAATGGCTCTTCCCCAGAGATTGGGCAGCTTGGGAGGAAGAGGTAGCAACAGGCATTGGGCCAGTCAATCCAGACATGCCAACCAGTACACACAAAATTGCATGCCATCCATTCAGTTCACCTTCCTGCACAAAGGACCCTGGCTCTGAGTGGGACAGGGAGTTTGGGGCATGAGGACTCAAAACACCGGCCATCTCTCTCACACTTTATGTGACTGCAGACTTTTTGTTAAGGCCAAGTTAACCATTAAAAGGCACACTTGAGTATTTTTCCAGCACTGATTTCCCCCAAGACAACCTCCATGCATGCAACTGGGTCCCAGTCAGATTTATGCTGAACATAGATGAGAACTCACCCCCCAACACTGGAGAAAGATCAGCACAAAGGTCTTGTCCAGAGAGAGATTTGAACAAATGCCTCCCTCACAGCCTGTTGTTTTTCTTTCTAGGCTGTGACAGAATCTGTACACTGGCAGGCAGGCCGGGAAGGAAGAATTGAGAAAGAAAAGAAAAGGAGGGAAGAGGGAAGGAGTGAAGAAATAAAGGAGGAGAGGAGAAAAGAGAAGATGAAAAAGAAGATACAATATTCATGAGTCACATTTACTCTGATACATGATATTCAAATGTCATTATGCATCTATAAAGCATAAACGTGTTTTACCCCATAAATATAAATCTCACATCTTATATCTGTGCATACCTGTTTCTGCACACGCACATCCGAACAGCTATCTCACGTGTCACAAGGACAGACCCTGCCCATGACTTCTATTTGTGATACGAAGCACAGACGTAAACTGTCCCCCAAAGCCCCACGACAACTTTCGCGCCTGTGTCGGAGTAGAAGCAGAGTGGGGTCTACTTGGTGTTTTAAAGCGTACGTCCAACCCGTAGGATTAAGACGCGGATACTGAGTAGGTATCATAGGTCCAGGAGCAGCGCGAGGAAGAGCGGGAGCTTCAGGCGGAGCCCCTGGGCTTCTTCTCCCAGCGATCCTCTTCTCCGGCTCCGTCCCGGCCCAGACAGGCCAGGCCGAGGTTTCTTCGTTCAGTGACACGCGTTTCTGGGCTGATTTTTCCAAAGCCACCGCTCAGCCCTCTCTACCCCACCCCCGTCCGGCCCCCTCGCCGTTCCGCCCCTCCCCCGGGCCCGAGCTAGTTTAGCCCCGAGCCAGCGGCGAAGGGCAGAGCAAAGGAGCCGTTTTCTTTCACCTGGACGCTGCGAGGAGGCTTGGCACGCCTCTCCGCGCTAGGGCCCGAGTTCCTCGCGCGCGCGGGCCGAGGGCGGACGGACCTCGCCGGGGCCCTCGGCATCTCCCGGCCCAGTCCGCAGAGCGATTCAAGGGCTTGTGAAAGCGTGAGCGCGGCTGTCCGCCGGGCTCCCTAAGCTCGCTGGGAGGGGGCAAGCCGGTCCGGGCTGTACAGGGCGTTTACAAAAAAGTGACTTGGAGATGAACTCTCCCGTGCGCGACTGGCCGCCCCGCTATAGGGGCGAAGGCGCCTGACGCAAGCGGAACTCGGCGGAGCCCATACGAATCAGAACAGAGCGAGGCTCCTGGCGCTCTGGAAACTCCAGGAGGCAGCTCCGCCAGAGACGCGGGTCGTGTCTCGGGAAACCGGAGGGTGGGGGGAGGGGAAGAGCGCAGAAAAGAAAACCCACCGAGGCGGGGACTGGCCTGGGCGGGGAGGGGCGGCGGAGCTGGAGCCCCTCTCTGTTGGGCGGACTCCCCATGGCCAGAGGCTAAGCTCCACTCCCGCCGGCCGCTCCCTTGGGGAAGGGAAAGAAGAGGAGAGAGGAGCGAGAGGCCGCCAGCAAGAGCGCGGGCGGCATCCGCGAGTCTGCAGAAGTTTGAGACTCGGCCGTGAACGGACTTGTGCGCCCGGATTCTTTGCGGCGCCAGCGGAAAAGAGCAGGGACTGCCCGGCCGCGGCGCGCCGGCTTTGTCATGATGGCCAGCTACCCCGAGCCCGAGGACGCCTCGGGGGCCCTGCTGGCCCCGGAGACCGGCCGCGCAGCCAAGGAGCCCGAGGCGCCGGCGCCGCCCAGCCCGGGCAAGGGCGGCGGCGGCGGTGCGGGGGCAGCCCCGGAGAAGCCGGACCCGGCGCAGAAGCCCCCATACTCTTATGTGGCGCTCATCGCCATGGCGATCCGCGAGAGCGCCGAGAAGAGGCTCACGCTGTCCGGCATCTACCAGTACATTATAGCCAAGTTCCCGTTCTACGAGAAGAACAAGAAGGGCTGGCAGAATAGCATCCGCCACAACCTCAGCCTCAACGAGTGCTTCATCAAGGTGCCGCGCGAGGGCGGCGGCGAGCGCAAGGGCAACTACTGGACGCTGGACCCGGCCTGCGAGGACATGTTCGAGAAGGGCAACTACCGGCGCCGCCGCCGCATGAAGCGGCCCTTCCGGCCACCGCCCGCGCACTTCCAGCCCGGCAAGGGGCTCTTTGGGGCAGGAGGCGCTGCGGGTGGCTGCGGCGTGGCGGGAGCAGGGGCAGACGGCTACGGCTACCTGGCGCCCCCCAAGTACCTGCAGTCCGGCTTCCTCAACAACTCGTGGCCGCTACCGCAGCCGCCTTCGCCCATGCCCTACGCCTCCTGCCAGATGGCGGCCGCCGCCGCGGCGGCTGCGGCGGCCGCGGCAGCCGCGGGCCCGGGCAGCCCTGGCGCGGCCGCGGTGGTCAAGGGGCTGGCGGGCCCGGCCGCCTCGTACGGGCCGTACTCGCGCGTGCAAAGCATGGCGCTGCCTCCCGGCGTAGTGAACTCGTACAACGGTCTGGGAGGCCCTCCCGCCGCGCCTCCGCCGCCGCCGCACCCCCACTCACACCCGCACGCACACCATCTGCACGCGGCCGCCGCTCCCCCGCCGGCCCCTCCGCACCACGGGGCCGCCGCGCCGCCCCCGGGCCAGCTCAGCCCAGCCAGTCCGGCCACTGCCGCGCCCCCGGCGCCCGCGCCCACCAACGCACCCGGCCTGCAGTTCGCCTGCGCCCGGCAGCCCGAGCTCGCCATGATGCATTGCTCTTACTGGGACCACGACAGCAAGACCGGCGCGCTGCACTCGCGCCTCGATCTCTGAGAGTGCAGCGCATGAAGGCTGCGAGGATGCAGGGACCCGCGACGCCCGCCTTGGCCGCAGCAGCCGGCCAGACCGCGCGCCCGCTGGGGCCCCCTGAGCCAGCGCCCACCGCCCCTCTGCGCCTCCTCGCACTCCTCGGCTCCTCTTGCTCCTCTTTGTCTCCGCTTCTCCCCGTGTTCGCCTCCCTGCCCTCTTTGCCCTTTCGCTCCTCTGGCCTGCAGGCCGCCTCTCCACGCGTTTTCCGCAGGCCTAGCCTTCTCCGGGCACCTCAGCGTCGGGGCTAGACACCCGTCGCCAAAATTCACGGCGGAGAGGAAGTGCCCGGGGCCGAGGTGCAGCCGGGCTTCGGCTGCGCAGACCTCCTGGCCTTTTCTCACAGGTCGGTGCACTCGCACTCGGCCCTCCGCCGGGCTGCCGCGCCATCCTTGGCTAGAAGCGCCGGCATGGGCCGGCAACAAGACCCGCGCCGCCCGAGAAAGGGACAAACGGATGTTTGCTCCGCGTACCCTTTTGGAGCTATTCAGAAGCCCCTTCCTGGGGCCCACTGGGCAGGGCGGGGATTGGGCTGGATCAGGGAGCCGGGTCTGCCTCGCTCGGCGGCCTGTACCCGGGTTTACAATAGCATCCCGGCTCGGAGAGAGACTGCGTTTCCTCCGCTCTCCATCCCGGCGCTTGGGGCCCCTTCAGGCACGGGCGGCTGGCTCATGTTTTGCTAAAAAGATCACGAGGGCTATTTTAGATAATATAAAAAAATATATTTTTTAAAGGAAAAAAATTCACCGGAAAACCGGCGAAGTATTGTGGCCTTGGAGTTTGCTAAAGCAAAACATGAAAATCTTTTGCAGGAGATTTGAAGAATTCCTGTCGGGCCTTCAGAAAGCTATGTTCAGAGAGGTAGGAGTATATGCCCAGTATCAGATGGTTTCCTTTACAAATTAGAGCATTTCACCCCTCAACCTATCTTTTTTTTAAAAGTCGAAAACAAATTTCCCCCTATCTTCCGATGCCAGCCCTGAGCGGGGAGATCACTGTCTGCCTGGCCGAAGCTGCAGGGTCGTCTCATTCCCTCCCTGATTTTTGTTTTTCAAACGTCTTGCTTCTCCCACTTTGGACAAGAGAAATGTGAAACCCGGCAGCAGTCGGACCAGGCGGGCTTGTGGCTCCGAGCCTACCGGCCCACGACTCTAGACCTGGTTGTTTTGTAGTGTGTCGTTCGGAGGACCAAATTTTTCTAGAAAGAACTAGAGCACTTTTGTTCTTTTGTTGTTTGTTTGTTGTTGTTGTTTTGTCTTGTCAATTCTCGAATAAATTTTTTGTTCTTTCTTTTAACACGGACTTACATTATTTACATGGCGCCTAACTTTGTTCTGCAGCTAGTTAAAACAGGGAGATTTTCAGCAAAAAATGTATCCTTTCTCAGATAAAGGAGGGTTGAGGACGGCCAGAGTGGGGGGCCTTTGTGGTTGTTGCTGCCGCTTTGTTTTCCCGGAATTGTTTGTTTTGTGTGTCATCGCTGACTTGTTGCGGCTGTTTCACGTCATGGGAGAGGCTTTATCTGCCGTGGTTCTTTCACAAGGCCCACTGTAGGTAGGATTTGTTCTATTTTTGCATCCATGCAAGTTTGAACTTTACCTCTTACATAGCCATGCTAGGTGTATGGGTCATGTTTGTATTATATTGTCTTTATGCTATTCAGTTTTTCCAGCTATATCTAACAGAATTTATTCCAAATAGATAAAATCTTCGTTGTGGTCATGCTCTGTAAGCTGCAAACCTCTGTACAAGTGCAACGAGTGACTGGTTGCCTTATTTTTAATAGTCGGAATTCATTTACCTTGACATATGTGTAAGAGATTTGGGGATATCAGAGAGAGGTGGCTATAGAAATTTAATCTTTTCTCTCTTTTTCTTTACTGAGACTCTTCAACGAATTAAGACTGGCGCTTCTGTGCAGGCACACAGGCAGGCATTTGACTGGATTGCAGGCTGCTGGAGGGATTATGCACTGGAGAAGGCAATGGCAACCCACTCCAGTGTTCTTGCCTGGAGAATCCCAGGGACAGGGGAGCCTGGTGGGCTGCCATCTGTGGGGTCGCACAGAGTCAGACACGATTGAAGTGACTTAGCAGCAGCAGGGGGATTAGAGGTGGTCAGCATTGAGTCCTCTGGTAAGATGACAATATTATCCAGCTCTCACCCCCTCTTCGGTTCAGCTTGAGCAGGACCCGGTACCCAGCCACGTGTTGCTCTCTGCCCCTCACCTAGCCTGTACAGCAGTGACCACAGGTCTAGGCCAACCAGTAACCTGGGAGGGGCTGCTGGCATCTTCTTTGGGCATCCTGGGGAGGCTAGAAGGTGGAGGATGAAGCTGTGCGGCTTCTGAAAGGCATCACACTGAGACCAGGACTGGAGCCTGCCAGGGCCAGGAAAACCAGAGCACACTGCAAATACGACTCAGCCAGCCGGGGCAGGCAAGAAGCCCAAGAAGCTGATCAGGCTTGGTGTCTGAGGGTTTCTGGCAACCTGTTGCAATTTTGTCTGGCTGACTAAGGTGAGTAGCAGAAAAGAAAGTGGACTGCTGCATACTTGTCTTTGCTTTCCGTGGTGTGAACAACTATCTCATGGGCAGTCATATAGTCTATACCTCCTGTAAATGAGTGTGTGTACGGTGTAAGTTGTGTCCTGGTTACCGGGAGGGCAGTGTCTATGTCTGTCACTCACCTTCGGAGAAGGCATGTATTTTAGGCATTGTACTAATCGTATCACTAATTCAGGGAATTCTTCCTGGGACCACAGTGTGTGTTGCATTCAAAAGTCATTGGTAACATGTGCAGTTATGTTCTGGGTATGTAATCTTGGTTTGCTGAATGAAAACAGAGTACACACAGAGCCTTTGCTTCAGCTGGTTGAGGCTCTGTTCCAAGGCTAACTCCCAGCACCCTATAACTGCTATTCCAAGCAGAGAAAACAGAGGAGGGAAATCTGGGTAGAGGCCCTGGTGAGGTGGGAAAGTGTCCTAGGCCTGCACTAGAGGACAGACCCTCTCTCGGTTCCCCAAGAACTGAGAGGCGAGAGGCACCCATGACTGGAGAAAGAGCAGTAGCCTCTCCCAGTTTGGAGGATGAGATGAAGGAATCTGGGAGGGATTCGGGGTCTACACAGGGATTGGAGGAGTTGAGAGAAAGAAGCCAAATCATACCCCACTTCCCCATGGATGCCCACAGGAAGACATCTGTCTCTAATTCCAGCCCCAGGAGTTTCTGCAAAACTCTATAGTTTGGTCATTTCCCCCCAGTGTTACAAGTTCGGGGCAATGGTTGACTTTCTTCATCTCTCATTTCCTTTCTTTCCTCTCCCTCTTTGAACTTTTGAGTTTCTGTTAGAGAAGATGATCTAAGGAATTCTCTAAGCAAGGACAAAAGTATTTAAGAGAGTTCTTGGTACGTAGCAATTATGCCTTAGCATATACAGTCTGGTCTAGATGGCCAGACCACGTGGGTATATGTATATAAGTCTGCTAGAGTATATTGTAAATACTACGTAAATAGTTTGATACAAATACACTGCCAATTTCAGCATGTCCTGGATAATGAGTTGCTACACATGGCATTGAATGAGGAGTACGTGTGTACTTATATGCATGTAAATATCCTCACACTCAGCACTGACAAGATGAGCACCCCCCTCACATTTACACACAAATTCTTGGTCAACCCCACACCCTAGAAGTGCTCAGCCAGAGTACTTGGGTTCTGGTGGGGAGCATCCTGCTCTCAGAGGGAACTGGGAGAAATCTTTCCCAGTGCAGTATATGTACCAAGGGACTGTAAGGTGAGGACCTAGGGGGTTCCCTGAGATGGCCCTGCATCCTACTTTAGAGGCTGTTCTGGACCTGTTTCCTCCTTTCCTAAATAAAACATTCACTGCTGTGCATCCTGGGTTTAGGTGGGCAGGAGGCCCAAGACCTTTCACCTTAGGGTTAGGTGCCCTCCGGTCCTTGTCTGGGCTGCTCACCTTGGGAGGCTGGAGCTACAGATTGGGAAGAGCCCCCTGGTGGTGGGTGGAAACCAGGGGCAGACCAGGGCTTCTTGCACCCACAGGGGCAGGAGAGGATGGGCCAGGAAATTGGGTCAGACCCAACACCATCTGCCTGTGAATAAGCTCTTCCCTTAATGGAGCTTTGGAGCACTGGAACTGCTGAGCCAGGCTCGTGGTCTCCAGGAGCAGGTCAGGGGCCAGGAAGTGGCCTGGTCAGGCTCAGGAGTCCTGCAGTGCTCCCACTCTGTAAGCCAATGTCTTGCTGCCTCCACAGGTCAGCCCCTACTTCTGGGTGTAGCCTGTGGAACCTGTAGGAAGAGATGGGCCCAGGAGCCCTCACCTCTCTTCTGTGGTGGGGACCAGAGGCCTGGAGTGGTTGGAAATGGTCTTCATGCCCCAAGTCTGTGTTAGGGAGTACCAGAAGTGAAGGATTCTTAAAACCAAGTGGTCTGATTGGCTTTCTGCTTTCTGGAGAGATGGCTCCACTGTGTCACAAGAGTGTCTGGGCCCCAGAAACCCCAAATCTTGTTTACATTTAAGGAATCTGGGGTCCTGAGAAGAGAAGGGGCCAGCCAGAGGTCACCCAGCTGTCTGTGGGACAAACAGCCTCGGAAATTTTAAGGAGACCTGAGAGTTTTGAGCCCAGTTCAGCCCTGCTGACTGTGTTGGAGAGCTAAGTGGGTAAAGGGGAAGCCAGCCAGAGGAGAAGGAAGCACAGGGTTGGATCTGAGCCGTGGACTGACTGTACTCTGGAAACTTCTGTTGTGCCAGCTGTCTGCTGCCCAGGCTCCAGCTTGGTGGTAAGCTCTCACAAACCTGTCCTGGGACCAGGTCACCCGACAGAGGCTGTTCAGCCTGGAAGGACTAGTGTGGAGGCCACTGACCTTTAATAACTGTAGGATGTTGGTTAAAAAAAATAATAATAATTCTGAATTTCAGTTTTATCATCTGTAAAATAGAATATATATATACCTTGCAGGGTTATTGAAATAATTAAATGTTCTACTGTCAAAATGCCCAGTTTACAGTAGATGGTCAATATGGTTTTCCTTCCCCTATTGAAAGAGGAATGTAAGAAACAGAATGGATGGAGAAAAGGAAGAAAAGGGGAGGGGAGGAGGCGGAAGGGAGGAAGAAAGGAAAAGCCTTAGGTAGTAACTCTGTGGGGTCTGACCTTCAAAAGCAGCGGCTATGGCCACCCAAACGTGCCCCAAGAGCCCGGGCCACCGATGACCTTCCCGCGGCGGGGCTCGCCGACTGCTTCCACCCTGACCCAGCCCTGGGGCTGAGCCGCGTGCTGTTACAGGAATACCCGAGTCTTGAGGGCACAGACCGAGAGCCCAGTTCGGGGCTCCCCCAACCGCCCTCTCTTTTCTCCTAAGGCGCTCTTCGATACATGAGGTTTTCTCTGAGAAAGGCCCGCTGACCTGCGAAATGTCACTGACTCAGGCGCTTGGGTCCGGACACAGCCGCCACTCTCAAGCTCTGGGGCAGACCCCTCCCGCCTTCAGGCACCTCCCTCTAGAACGCGAGGCTGTTAGAAATTTTCTCCTTTTTTTCAGAAAAACAATAGGTAGCCACCTGGCGGGAGCTGGCGAAGATCAGCTTGCAGCAGAGGCTGCCCTCGGTCTTTGCGGAGACACGGGAAACCTGAGGGTAAACGCAGGAAGCGGGTTGGTCGAGCTTCGGCGGGCAGACACGCTGCCCGCAGGTGGCAGCGAGGACCGCATGGTGCCGCGGATCCGCAGACCAGCCCCGGCGCCGGAGCCTCCTGTTTGCGGGCCTGGTGGCGGCGCTGCAGGCGCGGATAGTCAGGAGAGAATTCGGCTCCATCTAGCAGTTTTAAACCAAATTCGGGGAGAAGGGCTAGGCCCGTCCGACCTCAGGGTGCTACCGACGGCAGAGCCGTCAGGGGAAGCCCAGAAGGCCCTGATGGTCCCCGGAGGTGGCTAAGCGCACCCGGCATTGGCCGCCAGAGTTCCCGCCACGCCGGGAGACCGACTCCGCTTCTCCTTGTTAGGAGCACAACCTGACCCCTCGTCCTTAATAATGGCCCTATCAAACCGAATAAAATAAAACCTTTCCCAAATTCTCCACGGAAAGTTTTCTTTAGGCAGACAAAGAAAAGGACAGAATCCCGGGAATATTAATGGACAAACAGGGAAGGGGAATGTGCTGCTTGCTCTTTTGTTTGTTTCTAGGGAGAAAGAAGGAAATTCGACACATATTTTTAAAAGTCTCCCCGCAACAAGCCCTAAAAGTCTGAGTGTGAGCAGAGAGTCAGGAAACCGAGCCCCCGCCTGCAGTGACACCGGGCCTTTGTCTTCTTTCCTGAAGCCCCCATGACTGCTGACCGCGCCAGGATAAAGGCCAGGTCAGAGCCCTGTGGAATCCCGAGGGAGGGGGCCGTGGGGCCATCCACTGGCCACTTCCAACAGGCCAGCCTTGCTGGAATGGGGCTACTCGGCCAGGGGCTGCTCCCCAACCCCCAGGCCCAACTGAGGCATGGACCTAAGTTTCTCAACCTGCCCTGCGTCTTCAGCCACTAAATTTCCTGGACCCAGCCCCACCAGCATTACATTTTCCTACTTAAGGACTCCAGGAGAGAGGTGAGGGCCATGCCCGCTCCCCACCCAGACGGACTGTTCCTGACTTGATCCTCTGGAGTGGACTTGTGAGCAACTTCTGCTGCATCTCTGGCGCTTGCGGTCGCTGGGCTCGGTTGATCCACAGGATCCGAACCCGTGCCCTGCCTTCGCGGCGGAGCCTCTGTGCCACTGTCTCAGGTCTGGGCAGACCTGAGGCTCCTCTAGCTCTTGGCCTCAAATTTTCTGCGTCATGCCCTCCTGTCGGCGGAGCTGGTCTGCGGTGGTGACGGGAGAGCGTTTGTGACCTTATTCTGCTGCTCTCTCTGTGATCTGAAATGTGGGTAGCAGCGGAGCTCAAGCCGCGGCGATACTGACTTTGCAAGGCGGCGGCCTCGGGCTTTCCAGGGTACTTGCTTGGGGCCGTTTCTCCGCAGACACTCGCAGGTGATGGGAGTGCCTCGAAGCTTAGAACTATTCCGAAGAAAGAAGGGGAAGACGAGCCTGGCAACTGCATGAGCAGATAGCAGGGTCTCCAGCAGCCACGCTGCGCGCCTCCCATGAACACCAGGTTGTGCCCTGGGGCCCCCGGCCAGTGCTGCAGCTGCACGTTTTCCCAAGCTGATGACGAATCTTCGGTTCCCCTCCCTTCATGATGGCTTGTGGAGTAGGGGCCTGGGCCGCCTTTCCAGAGCCGAATGGAAGATCCGGGCCCCTCTTTAATCTTCTACAGAGACGCAACCTGGAGAGGAAGAGGAAAGGCGACAGACCAGGGAAGTGAGGTCCCCAGGCTTCGCGTGCCGGAGTGCCCTCCACCTCTTCCTTCTCTCCACCCTTGCTCCCTCCAGCCGACTCGGGGATCCTGGTCCCTATTGAAACTGGAGCTGGCCACCGGCCGTCTGATGAGAGATAAAGGAGCTCCAGGGCGCCGAAGCACTGACCGGATGCGGGCTTTCTCACACCCAGGAACAGCACCTGAGATCCTACTTCCCCAGGTGGCACTGACTCAGTTTGAGAGAAACAGTCAGCTGAACGACGTGCACATTCTGCCTTCAGACGCAAACAGTAGCGTCGGCATGCGGAGTGTTCACAGACACATCTACACGAGAGAATCCCATATCTGTGCGCATGTACATGCACACGTGTGTGCATCTGAGCCTAGAGAGACAGACACATCTACATACGTGTGATATACCTGTGCATATATCTGAACACTCATCTTGCCTCTGTCCTGTTCGTGAGCTGTGCAGACGCTGATGGAGCCGGCTGCTGGTGAGTGGCAATTATGCCTCACATTTACACAGGCATTGACAGTTTCTAATCAGGATTTTTACAACTCACGCGGAGAATATTGCCCTTCCGAATTTTCGATGGGGAAACAAGCCCAGGCAAGTTAATGGGTGCCGTTTTCACACAGACCCTGAGAGACCCGGGCCAGCCAAAGACCTGGCCAGTTTGTTAAAGGTGGATGTGTTTGCTAGAGGTGCACCAAGGTTGGCCTGTTTAGCTCACTAAGCTACCCCCAGGCCCGGCTGGCCTTGGCCCTTGGCCAGGCTTCCCGGGAAACCCACCGCGCCGGGTTTCTGGTCTCAATTCGTTTGATGGTAAGTGCGCTCTGCCGGAGCTCGGTGGCCCCGGTGCCCAGGGCAAGGGAGCTTAGGGCTCGCCGGAGTGCCGCGGAAGAGCGCCGAAGATTCCAGGGCTGTGACAGCCCACGCCCAGCTGGGTCCCCAAAGCCTGGCGGGCCTGCGTCCTCACGACAGCCACAACAGGCAAATGCGCGATCCTTTCACCCCAGCCGCAAGCCCATGAGCCCTGAGTTGTGCCAGAGCAGGAACAGTAACGAACGAATTCTGCTGTCTCAAATCCAGAATGGCCCTGCAAACCCTTGAGCCCACCATGCCCAATTTACAGAAGTGATTAGTCGGAGGCAAGAAAGGTACAGTAAGTTGCCCCAGATTCAACAGCCGAGAAGTGGCCGGGGTCGGGGCGGAAATCCCCAGTTAGCCGAGTCTAGATCCTAATGAGCGGTTCCTCTGCTTCCAACCGGGATCGCCAGGTCCCTCCTTGCGCCAAGTCTCCTGCGCGCGGTTCGGAGTCGCCCGGCTCTTAGCCTCTGACTTCCCTCACCAAGGACGCAAAAACTATTCTAGCTCTCACCCACATCACTAAAAAGGTTCCTACATGCTTGTAACATGTTGCTTATATAGCAACATCCCTGTGTGTGTCGGGCTTTGCTTCTTCTCCTGGGTTATCTGGTTTCCCGGCCCCAAGCCTTCGCACTCCTGAGACTGGGGTTGTCCGAGGGCTGCAGCTTGACCACATCTCGTCGGGTGCCCTTGGGTCCCGGAGCCCGTCTCCGGCAGGCTGAGGTCGCTGGGCTCCGGGCTCCAAGGCCGCCCGCACCCCGCCGAGTCGCGGCGCTGGAAGGGAGCCTGCGGCGTGGCGAGGTCGCCCGGCGGCCTCACAGCCTCGAGGCTGCCCTCTGCTGGCCTTAAACGACATCATCGCCGCCTCCCTCGGCTGCCCCGGACCTGAGCCGACAAGAGGGGCTAGCGCAAGGCAAGACAAGCCCACACCGCCGAGTGGGTGACACCACTCTCGCCGGATCCCGGGAGTGGCCGACGCGCCTTCAACCACTGCCGGTACCCTCTGATACCTCTCAGCTTCTGGTCCCTGCTGCCCGCTGGCACCGGACACTCCGCGTGCTCCAACCCGGAGCCGCTCAGAAAGCCAAAGCTTTGTGCTGGCAATCTAACTGACCTGGGGTTTCTGCCCAGATCCCGAACTCACCGTCCCTCCGGGAAAGCGGGCTGGGGTTCGGGGCGGGGGGCGCACGCCGCAACCTACAGGCGCCCACCAGGCGCGTCACAGCAGGCCATTGGCGGACTCGGAAGAGTCCAGACTGTGCTCAGGCTCCTTGATTTTCGGCATCATGGCATTCATTGGCACCCCTGGGTCAAGACCCAGAAAACACTGCCCTCCCACTCCGCTCGACTTCCAACTCCACTATATAGTCGCCCTGGCGCCTGGCTACCTCTATTTCTCTCAGTGCACTTGTCTCCTCAACCAAATTAGGGTGCTTCAAAGAACCGAAAGGACCAGGACCGGTCCCCAGCCTATACCGCGCGGCCTTGCCTGGAGTCTGCCGAGCGGAGACGGAGCTGCCATCCTTACTCTTGAAAATAAGCCCTGGGCAGTGCGGTGGGAAGCCTCTTGCGCCTGCTGAAATCCAAGGTGGGATAAAAATTATTCAGTAATCATACCTGTGCCCTTCCCTTCCAGTGCTACATATCAGGACTTTGCATGTTTTCACTTTTTCTCTCATTTATAAAGCTAATCCAGATTAATGAAAATTGAGAAAAAGAGAACAAAAATTACAGTGATCGCACCCCTCCTCCTCTGTGTAACCACAGTTAATATTTTGATGACTTTCCTCTGATCTTCCATCTATTTTAATAAATCTAATTTACATAATTAAAAGAATATATTTTATATGGAATTTGCCATTTTGTATAGTACTTCTTTTTACCTTTCACCAAGAGGGTTTCTCCACATCTGATCCTTTGAAAGAGGATTTTCAATGAATGTTTAATAATCCATCAAATAGGTGAGCCATAATTTTTTAATATAATGACACTAATCCACTTTGTTTTAGGTCTAGGAAACACACTCTCTTGGTCATTAAATATAGAATCAATTGTTGATAAAAAATCTTGAGTCCTTTGCTAGCCCAAAAAGGGGTGTTGTGGTTCCACTCTCAGGGCACAAAGGATCCACCCAGAAATTTGAAATTGCGTTGAGCTGGGAGAGAGCCTTCCACAGCCTGCTGACAGCTATTTTCCTCTGCTGGAGACCAGCAGAGCTGGGGTGCTGGTTGAAATGTTCCAAAAGAAAACAGGGATGAGGAATGTGTCTGAAAAGCTGCCCTGGACTGCTTCTAGGACCAAAGCCCTGAATCCTCAGCTAGCACTCAAGAAGGTAGCTGAGACCTGGGTTTCTGTGTGCAGTATCTTATAACAGGAGTCAAACATGCATTTATCTGCATCCTGGGTCTTCCCTTAGAAGCTGTGTGACCTCATAAAAACTGCTCAACTTCTCTGAACCTCATTCAAAAAATTGCAATAATAATGCTACCACACTGAGATTTTTTTAAGTATTCCACTAAATGATTACATCATTTAGCCTGGTACCTGAACCAAGAAAGTCTCAATACATAGTAGCCACTGCCTCTGCAGCTGCTGCTGCTATTGCTTCTGGCATTTACTTTGGTCTCAAGGATCACTGCAGTTGCCCTCTCCCTCAACTCCTGACCCCACTGCTACTGTTAAACACAAGGCTGAATCCTGGCACTAAGCCGGGTCCAGGTTCTCAGGGCTGGAGTTTCCAGCACTCTGGTTGGGCTGCTCAGGACCTACTGACAATCAGGCCTGGGCTTGGGCTGTTTATACTAGAACCGTTAAAACAGGAAAATATGCAAACCCTTCATTCACAAGGATCCGGCTATTGTTGGGTCAGAAATGACATTTTTGTTTCTAAAATAAAAAGTACATTTGCTGCTTTACTCACACATACAAATGCTGTGTGTGTGTGTGTGTGTGTGTGTGTGTGTGTGTGTTGGTGGGGAGGGAGTTGTGTCTACAGGCAAAGTAAATGATCTAATTCGTTTGACCAGTTCAACAAGCCTGAACTTCACTGGGCTCTGTTCTGTCCGTACAGGATCTTATCCATCCCTTAAACAAAACGACTTCAAAAGCCATCTCCCAGACATGATGGGGGATACCACCTCCAATTAGAAAAGAGGTTAAAAGGGAATTTCATAAGTTACATTAATTCAGCCAGCCTGATGCCAGTAGATGCAAATACATATCAAAATCTCACAAAGAAAGATTTTAAAGGGCAGATTTCATGATGCCCTTCATACTGGGCAGCTTTTGCTTCCCTGAGGCTGGCGCTTGGTGATCTATGCATGTGCGTCTCTAAGTCAGCTTCTCCAGGTGATTCTGATGAAGCCAGTGGAGCCACATTATGGAACCACTGCTGTTCCCAATTGAATTGAAAGCTGAGGTTTCTCCTAGTGGACGCCGGAAAATACAGATTCCAAAGAATCTTCCATTGGGACCACATGGAGTTACAAAGAGCCTGATTCAAACACCGGATGTGTGTGTGTGTATGAGTGTGTGTGTGTGCGTGTGTGTGCATGTGTGTATATGTGCGTGTGTGTGTGAGTGTGTATGTGCGTGTGTGTGTGAGTGGGTGTGTGTGCATGTGCATGTGTGTGTGTGTGCGCGCGCGTGTGGTGGGGGGGTGGGGTGTGAATACATGTTTGTTTTTGTGGGCTTTTGTTGTACTGTTGCCTGTGCGTGTGTCGGGCCTCTTTGGTCATAACTAACATAAACCCACTGGAGCTGGCTTAAACCAAACAGAGGGGGTGGGGTGAGATTGTTAAAAAAAGAGGCTGAGGTGATGGCAAGAACCCAGGTAGATTTCCTCTACAGACTGACTTTTCTTTTTGCTCTGAACAGGCCTCTCCTCTGCTGTGTTCTAGAGAGGAGCCTAGTCATAGCTCAAATCTCTGAATCCCAATTCTCTTTTCCTTTGAAAGAGAGAGAAACTGGCCTACCAGTGTTGGGTCCTGTCAACTAGAACTGTTGGTGAGGGACGGGGTAGAGGGTGGGGGCGTCTGATAGTTTGGGATGGTTCCTCCCTGCAGGGAGAGAGCAGTCATGATGCTCATTGTAGGCTAAGCAGACACCCCCCAAAGCCTAATTTGTTTCTTGGCCCCTCCAACCACTCAATCAGTAGCTCAGAGCTTTTGCACTCCAAAAATCACCCAGAGAGCCTTAAAAAACATTGTGTCCAGGCTCCATATATGGGATGTAAGCAGGGCATCAGGAGTTTTCAAAGCAACCCTGGTGATTACAACACATAATAGCTATAACTAAATAGGGAACCTAGAGCCAATTTAGCCATTTCCTAAATCCACAGTTTCAAAGTACAACTCATTAAGAGGAAAAGTATGAAAACCTAATGGGTGGCTGCTGCTGCTGCTAAGTTGCTTCAGTTGTGTCCGACTCTGCGTGACCTCATAGATAGATGGCAGCCCACCAGGCTCCCCCATCCCTGGGATTTTCCAGGCAAGAACACTGGAGTGGGTTGCCATTTCCTTCTCCAACACATGAAAGTGAAAAGTGAAAGTGAAGCCGCTCAGTCATGTCCGACTTCTAGCGACCCCATGGACTGCAGCCTACCAGGCTCCTCCGTCCATGGGATTTGCAGGCAAGAATACTGGAGTGGGGTGCCATTGCTTATTTTCATCTAAATTGGAGACTGACAACCTAATCCCAATGTTAAATGCCATGAGTATTCACATTTGACATTCTCTAAACCTCTTGGTGCAAATGTTGTTACATTCCTAAGGAAACTTGCCTTTTCTGGAGATCCTGAGCAACAAAAAGCAAAGGATGCCTCCTTGTGGCTTTGGTTGACCCCCGCCTCCCAGGGACTACCTACCCTTTCTTTTCCAAGGTCTCCAGCTTGCTGGGGCAGTCTCAAAGCTCCCAGCACCGAAGTACACTGACCTTGCTGGCTCCCACCCCACATCTGTGCTTCAGGGTTCCCACCTAGGAGCCTCTGACACAGGAGACTATAAAGGAGAGACCTTGCCTCCTTAGCCAAGCTGAAGGATGCTGATCAAAACCTTGTCCTAGGGAATTCCCTGGTGGGCCAGCGGTTAAGACTTGGCACTTTCACTGCAGTAGGCCTAGGTTCAAATCCCTGGTCCAGAAACTGAAATCCCACGAGATGTGCAAAGTGGCCAAAAAAATACCAATCACCTTGTCCTAGTCCATGGAAAACTTGAGGCAGGTCTTCATTTTGTTTTGTTTCTCCTTCTGCTAAGTTTCCCTAAACAGTTAATCAGCTGAACAGCAAATATTTCATAAATCGCTATAATGTACAAAGCAGGGGAGGGAAAAGTGTCACTCTCCAGACATTCTGTTGCTGGCAGAAGAGCAACAGCGACCCCTCTGGGCCTGGCCTTGCATGGATCCAAAGGAATACATTAAAGGGCCCTTTCCAGCCCCTGCCTCCACCCCAACTAGGACTCAAGCACATCTAGAGGGTGAGGGATAGCAGGAAGAAGGGAGCTGTGGTACCTGGTTGTGTGCAAGAATGGGAGTGGGGAATGCTGCTCTTCCCATGCCTGAATCACCCTGAGAACTGTTTCCTGCCCCAAGAATCAGAGAGCACAGAGAATAAGACCAAACTGCTTCTGAAGGCTGGAAAGGCAGTCAACATAAAGGCCAGTGACTGATGAAGGATGTACAGAGGGTGGGGCTGAGCACATATACCATGACCATTCTGTAGCTACAGTAAGGGCTTTGTTGCTATTATTGTTCAGTCAATGTCACATCCAACTTCTTTGCAACCCCATGGACATGTAGCCTGCTTGGCTCCTCTGTCCATGGAATTTCCCAGGCAAGAATACTGGAGTGGGTTTGCCATTTCCTTCTCCAGGAGATCTTCCCAACCCAGGGATAGAACCTGTGTCTCCTGCATTGGCAGGTGGATTCTTTACCACTGAGCCACCTGGAAATAAAGCCTAGGGTAATGGTTTTCAAAGTGTGGAACCCAGATCATCAGCATCACCTAGGACCTTATTGAAAAACCCATTGAATTAGCAACTCGGGTGGGGATGGGAAGCAATCCAAGTCCTCCAGGTGACTGTGGTGCACTAGAGTTGGAGAATCAGTGGGGCTGCAGGCACTCTTTCCAGACTTAGTAAGTCTAACTCTTCCAGGTCTCTCAATGGTTTCCATGAAGCCAGGCAGGACCTCAGAGATATCACCCCAGTAAGAATTACTGCTCCTGTCCTCTCCAGTATCCACCTGATCACCCCGCATACTCCACTCCCCTTCCCACACACACACCCTCTACTAGGAACCTCTGGCCCAGGCAGGACAACACAGAGCCCAGGAGCTTCTCTAGAGGCCAAGAAGCTGGAACAGAAGCATCATCCAGAGAAGCTGCCTAGAATCCTAGAGCTGGCATCAGTTTCTTTCAAAGGCCTTTGGCAGTTGCCCACTTACCCTCACAGGCTGCTGGGAAATTCCAGACAGGGAGCTTTGGAGCAGGACTTGGTTGGTTCACTTTTGGACAGATGTCCTTTGAGCAGTTCCTGGATAGTTGACCCCCTGTAGACCTCTGTGGGACTCAGCCATCTGAATGTCATATTTGTCCAATGGTTCTCAAAGTTATGTGTCTGGACGAGCAGCACCAGCATTACCTGGGACATGCAAATTCTCAGACCCCACCCTACCTGAACCCCACCCTATCTGAAATTGTGCGGTAGGGCTCGGCAATGTGCTTTTTAACCAGCCCTCTGGAAGATTCTGGGATACCCTAGCCCAAGTTTGAGGATCACTGGCCTGAGGGCGATTTCGGCTCAACCGGCAGCCCACCCAGAAGCGGGGTGCTCAAATGACAGGAAGGATTCGGAGCCCCGCGGGCCAGGACCCCCCTACCCCCATCCCCGCCGCAGTGCAGGGGGCGAGTAGTCCCCCAGTGCACCGTCCCTGCGAAGCTTTGCGGGGTCGTCAGGCCCCGCGGCCGCCGGCAGAGGCCTTGCGGGTTGGAATGACGGCCGTGAGACTCCACTCTGATTTGCTTTGTTCCGTTCCGGGAGGAATAATTTGTTTCGTATTGGAATCAAAGCGCCTCTTGCGGCGCTTCCGTTTTATCTCAGAGGCTCTCGGCCGGGGTGCGGCGGCTGCTTCCCATTAGGGCTGGCATGGTCCCCATTACGCGCTGATCCCGTCCCGCCAAGGGTACTGACGCTGACCCACCCCTGCGCCGCGACATCCAGAGACCCACCCTCTACCCCGTTACAGATGAAGAAGAGAAGTTGGAGCCGACCCTGGCAGTCCCAAGAGCTGGCCTCCGCTGCTTGGCTGCCCCGCCCCTGCAGCTACATCGAGAGGGCATTCTTGGGCTCAGGCTGTGCGTTTAGTCGCTTAGTCGTGTCCCGACTCTTTGCGACCCCGTGGACTGTAGTCTGCCAGGCTCCCCGGTCCATGGGGATTCTACAGGCCAGAATACTGGAGTGGGTTGCCATTCCCTTCTCCAGGGGATCTTCCCAACCCAGGGATTGAACCTAGGTGTCCTGCATTCTGGGCGGATTCTTTACCTTCTGAGCCACCAGGGCTCAGGTCGTGGTCCAAAGCTGCAGGTACAGGCCCCTAGCTCTTCAGTGGAAGGAAGTTCAAAGGGCTCTCAGATTTCAGACACGGGCCTACCGAAAGTGTCCCCTGAGGGGGGAAAGCTTCACAGGGATTCCCTAGGTGGAGAGGGAAAGGTTTCCAGGTTACCTGTTTAACAGCACCTAAGCCCAGGCCCTACACAACTGCTCAGGGAAAACAGGTTGACCTGGTTTTCTCCTACTTTGGTATTCATTTTTCCCTGGTGTCTCAGCTGGTAAAGAATCCACCTGCAATGCCAGAGACCTGGGTTCGATCCCTGAGTTGGGAAGATCCCCCGGAGAAGGGAACAGCTACCCACTTCAGTGGTTCAGCCCGAAGAATTCCATGAACCATCCATGGGGTCTCAGAGTCGGACATGACTGAGTGACTTGCACTTTACAAACAGTATAGAACCTCACTGATAAGAAGATTAAGAAGGAAAAGCCACAGTCAGTCGCCCTGCCTTAATATCCTCTGCAGACAAGGGGGACCTTGAAGCTTACCACCACCTATTTAAGAAGAGATGGGAGCCAAATGAAGTGGTTGTGCCTGCCACATCCTGGTGTCCCCAAGGTGACAAAAGTTCTGTGCTGGGGACCTGCCAGTGCTTGGGAAAGAGCCGGACACCCCGACAACCACCAAAGTGTAACAAATGGCCACCACAGTCCCGTTCAACTTCACATTTATTTTCTTTGATCTCATTTCTTTTTTTATTGCACAAACAATATTCTAATAATCACGACAACTTTAAAATAGGATGGAAAGCCAACAGTCATCCAAAGTCTGACCACTAACAAAGCAATTCTTTTCATTTTTCCATTTTGCTACACATTTCACAACTATTTAACAAGTGTGTGATATTCAGCCATGTGGATGTGGTATAAATTATTTTACTCTGCCATTTATGATGGGCCCAAGTTTTTCACCATTATAAAAAGAAAACACTGGTTGAAGAATAATAAAATAGAATAATAAAATGTATAGTGTATTTTAATAACGTTTATGCAATTAGGCAATGGATTTTTTTACAGGGAATTTGAAAAGTTCAGAACGTTATAAAAATCAACTATTCGGAGTTCCCTGGTGGCCTAGTAGTTAGGATTCCAACCTTTCACTGTCATGACCCGGGTTCAATCCCTGGTCAAGGAACTGAGATCCCAAAAAATGGGCAGCTCGGCCCAAAAAAAAAAATCAGTTGCAATTCCAAATCCCCTTTTGTTCATCAAGTTTTTCTCATCACTGAGCACATGTCCCTGTACTCCTACAACCTCACACCCTTTCATTTGTCAGGTCTTGCTTTGTATTTAATGGCTGTTTGTCTTTTCCGTAGTCTTTGATTGTAATGCTACTGAAGCAAAGATTTATACCCTTTTCATCTCAATAATAATCGCAAGAGCTAGTTTTTACTGGGTGCCTAGTCTGAGCCAGGAAGGCTGAACCCTAAAGAACTGATGCTTTTGAATTGTGGTGCTGAAGAAGACTCTTGAGAGTCCCTTGGACTGCTAGGAGTTCAAGCTAGTCAATCCTAAAGGGAATCAACCCTGAATATTTCCTGGAAGGGCTGATGCTGAAACTGAAGCTCCAAGACTTTGGCCACCTGATATGAGAAGCTGCCTCCTTGGAAAAGACCCTGATGCTGGGAAAGATTGAAGGCAAAAGGAGAAAGGGGAAGCAGAGGGTGAGATGGTAAGATAGCATCACTGACTCAATGGACATGATTTTAGCAAACTCTGGGAGACAGTGGAGAACAGAGGAGCTTGGCATGCTACAGTCCACAGGGTCACAAAGAGTTGGACATGACTTAGCAACTGAACAACAGTCTGTGCCAGACATAATACATTATCATACTGAATTCCCACTCTTATACTTTGTTTCCTTTTACTCTATGAGGAAAGTGAGGCTGAGCAAGATTAAACAATTTATGCAGGGTCGTTCAGCTTGTAAATAGCAGCCCTGGGAGAGAAACTGACTTCACATTCATGCCCTTTCCATTGTGTGAACTTAAGAGCAGAATTGTATTGGGAGACAGCTTCTAAAATCTTTACTGGTTCAGGATTATAGTAATCTGGTTGTTATTAATAATAACCTGTTGTATCTTTGCATCAATTACAATGTTTTTGGATTTTTTGAAAAAAGAACTTTAACGATGAGGTCTTTATTATCTCATGAAAGAGAAGACTCAGAGATTAGTGGCTCCTGGCTATGAGTAGCCACTCAAAGATTTGAGTATGAGTCCTGCTCCTTGTCATCTTTCTCCTTTGTAGACTGTAGCTGGTCCAAGCATCATGTTATTTTTAAATGTCCGTGGGAAAAGGAACCGTTTCTTCCAGGTTCTTTCTTAGGACTCTGGACCACTTACCCAGAAACCCTCGGTAGACTCCCCACTCATCTCATGGGCCACATGCTTGTTCCTATTTGCTGACGAAAAGATGAGCGCACTGTGACTGGCCCAGCTAACTGTGGTCTGCCCAGGAGTGGGGCCAGGGTCTCAGCAGTATCTGAGTTACCTGCATCACTGAAGAAGGAAGAGAGGGAGAGATGGCTGTTAGAGGGGCAGCTAACACAATAATCTGAAAGGGAAATGTAGGACTTTCCTGGTGGTATAGTGGATAAGTTTCCACCTGCCAATGCAGGGGATGCGGGTTCAATCCCTAGCTCGGGAAGACCCCACACTCCATAGAGCAACTAAAGCCCCTGTGCCACAACTGCTGAAGCCCGTGGGCCTGGAGCTGCTGCTCGGTAACAGGAGAAGCCATGGCAACGAGAAGCTTGTGGACCACAAAGAGGAGGAACCCCCACCCGTCGCAACTAGAGAAAGCCCGCGGGTGCAGTGAAGATCCAGTGCAACCAAATAAAAAACCAATTTTTAAAAAAGAAACGAAAACACTGAAGGGAGGACTTCATCTTCCCCATTGTTTAAAAAAGGGGGAAATATACATTAATATAAATTAATGTATGTGAGCTAAAGTGAAATTAATTTGAAAATCTCCTCCCTCCACTTGGAATATTATTATCTGGTTTTAAACTTGTAAGTATTAACAAAACGGTTAAACATAAACTGTCAAATGACTGTGTTTGAGTTAGACTGTGAAGTGACCGGGGAAAGAAAAGGGGCTCAGTGGTGTGGTCTTGAGACTGAACTGCTGTCTGGATCAGCGGCTCCTCTGCTCTCTGACCCCGTCTCTCTCCTCAGCTGCCTAGTCTCTCCCAGCATCCCCACCACCTCCACTCTGGCTTCCCTTGCAAGTCCCCCCTCCCTCTCCTTATCAACTGCTCCCTTGAGCCACTGGTTCGCCTCCTGGATTTGGTGGCCACTCCCACTGCAAATTAACAGCCTCTCTTGAAAATTCCTACTCCCAGTCTCGAAGAGAGCGACTGTTTGGGCTGCTCATCCTGTCAAGACAGCTACCTCGGAGGTTGCTGACCTGGCCGACATCTGGAGTGACCACCGTGGGGTCACGAGCTACCCTAGGTCCATCTGGCTGACCAAGGAAGGAAGCAGGGTCACTTGTTAGAAAAACTGACTGCTGAGATCAGCACCTATGGGGAGGCCTCAGCTGTGGGGTGAAGGTGTGATGAGATGGGGGTGGGATGGTGAGGCTGGGCACATCCCATTAGAAGGTCTGACCCTTGGAGTTCATTTTGCTTTTCTGTAGCCGAACCTACACTCCTGGTATGTCGGGAGCCCGTGTTAGGCATTACTGACAAAATGGAGGCACAGCCCCAAACCCCTCTCCTCATCCTGCAGGCACGGTCCCAGGATGAAGGAGTTAGGCCTTGTGATTCTGACTTGTTCTTTCCTTTCTTCGGTTGCTGGAAAGAATGTTAAGGTGCTTGAATAAATGCTGGAGAGGATGTGGAGAAAAGGGAACCCTCTTACACTGTTGGTGGGAATGCAAACTAGTACAGCCACTATGGAAAACAGTGTGGAGATTCCTTAAAAAATTGCAAATAGAGCTGCCTTATGACCCAGCAATCCCGCTGCTGAGCATACACACCAAGGAAACCAGAATTGAAAGAGACACATGTACCCCAGTGTTCATTGCAGCACTGTTTATAATAGCCAGGACATGGAAATGACCTAGATGTCCATCAGCAGATGAATGGATAAGAAAGCTGTGGTACATATACACAATGAAGTATTACTCAGCCATTAAAAAGAATACATTTGAATCAGTTCTAATGAGATGGATGAAACTTGAGCCGATTATACAGAGTGAAGTAAGCCAGAAAGAAAAACACCAATACAGTATACTGACACATATATACGGAATTTAGAAAGATGGTAATGATGAACCTGTATGCAAGACAGCAAAAGAGACACAGATGTATAGAACGGACTTTTGGACTCTGAGGGAGAGGGAGAGGGTGGGATGATTTGGGAGAATGGCATTGAAACATGTATACTATCATGTAAGAAACGAAGTGCCAGTCTATGTTCGATACAGGATACAGGATGCTTGGGGCTGGTGCATAGGGATGATCCAGAGAGATGATATGGGGTGGGAGGTGGGAGGGGGATTCAGGATTGGGAGCTTGTATACACCCGTGGTGGATTCATGTCAATGTATGGTAATACCAATACAGTATTGTAAAGTAAAATAAAGTAAAAATAAAATTAAAATAAATAAATAAATAAAATAAAATCCACATACTCTTTAAAAAAAAAAAAAAAAGAACGTTAGGGTGCTTGAGAGAAGCATGAGAAAGCACAAAGCCTTCTGCAGTTGTGCCCAGAAAATAATCTACAAAATAACCATTGACATTTGCTCAAGGATCTTTACAAAGAATGTCCCAGGATGAGCACGTAGGCCGCAGCTTGAGGTGAAGTTACTCGGTCATGTCCAACTCTTTGCGACCCCATGGACTGTAGCCAACTGGGCTCCTCTGTCCATGGGATTTTCCAGGCAAGAATATTGGAGTGGGTTGCCATGCCCTCCTCCAGGGGATCTTCCCAACTCAGGGATCGAACCCAGGTCTCCCACATTACAGGCAGATTCTTTACCATCTAAGTCACCAGGGAAGCCCAGAGTACTGGAGTGTAACCTATCCCTTCTCCAGGGGATCTTCCTGACCCAGGAATTGAACCGGGGTCTCCTGCATTACAGGCAGATTCTTTACCAGCTGAGCTACCAGGGAAGGGGCTGTTATAGGCCACTCTGTATCCAACTTTCATGTGCATGCAAATGACCTGGGATTGTTAAAAATGCATATTCTAATTCGGAACAGCTGGGGTGGGGCCTGAGCACTGCATTTCTTACAGTCTCTTCTTCAGGCTCACAGGAGGCAGCCCCAGCATACCTATGGCAGAAGGTTGTAGAGGACCTCAGGATTTCCTTTCAGCCCAGATATCTATGGTTTTAAGGTTCTGTCAGCATGCACCCTCCCCTCCTGCCAGGCTGCCTATGACCTGCCCCCACTGACCAGATACTTTCTCCTGCAGTACTTTCGCTTGGGCATGTCCTCTGCTAGGAATGCCCTCCCATGGTTCCATGAGCTCCACTCTACCTCAGCGCTACTGACATTCTGGACCAGGTAATTCTTGGTTGTGAAGGGCTGCCCTATCTGCTGGAGGGTGTTGAGCAGCAGCCCTGGTCTGCACCCCTTAGATGCCAAGAGTCCCCTTCCTCAGTTGTGACAACGAAAAATGTCTCCAGACACTGCCAAAGTCACCCCTGGCTGAGAACCACTGACCTAAGACCTTGAATCAGAATCTACATTTTAACAGGGTCCCAAGTGATTCACATGTATGTTCACTCTGTCCTCTGAGCTCTCAGAGTCCTCGCTCTCTGTCCCTCTCATTTGAGGGGTCCTCACCCCTCATCTCCACTAGTGTTTAGCGGGAGCTGGGACCCCAGCATGACCCTCAGTCGCTCCCAATGCAGGGATGCAGGTGGGCCTGGGTGTAGAACACACCTGAAATTTTGGTCCTTCCTGGCATTTGTTCTCCTTTCTCCTTCCAAGAGAACTTTGATTTTTCTGGGGGAGCCACCTCTCCCTCACTCTCATTCCAGCAGTTCAGAGGGAGCCATACACACTCCACCTCCACTCTCATGGGAGGGGATGTATATTTCACCCCCCATCTCCCACAGGGATTGCTTCAACGGCAGACAAGTGATTTAAGGTAAGGAGACCCGATTCCAGAAATTTGTAGGCACTGAGGGCAAAGAGAAGCTTTCTTTTCACCAAGACTGATAGCTCTAGAGAAGACATAAGCCTGGAACTTACGCAGACACGCAGTTGGAGAAAGTCTGCCTGAGAGTGAAGCCAACACAATGGAAAGCAAAATAAACAGAAGAGACTGCATTCCAACCACATTATTTGAGTCCCTGGTTCAAGCCATGCCTGAAGACTTGCGATGAGTTTTCAGTGACCTAAATCAATAAATTTCCTTTAAAAACCAAGAAGGCAGCTTGAGTTGAGTTTCCATCAATTGTGAACACAGACTCATGACTAATATGTGACTAACAGCAGTTCAGTTAAGTTCAGCCACTCAGTTGTGTCCGACTCTTTGCGACCCCATGAACCATAGCACGCCAGGCCTCCCTGTCCATCACCAACTCCTGCAGTCCACCCAAATCCATGTCCATTGAGTCAGTGATGCCATCCAACCATCTCATCCTTTGTCGTCCCCTTCTCCTCCTGCCCTCAATCTTTCCCAGCATCAGGGTCTTTTCAAATGAGTCTAACTTTCTTAGGAGTTAGGTCATCATGACTGTATAGCAGGGTCCTACGGAACCATAGACTGAGGCAGTAGAGTCCTTCTCAGAAGGGTCCTAAGAACCCAGGACAACAGTCAGCACTACATCCGTGCCCAGGTCACCAGGTGCAATGCAGACCAAGCGAGGGGGCAACCTCCCACCTCTGCTGAGGTCGCTGCCTGGCTGCAAGGAAACCACAACTGTGTGGACCCCTAGATCCTCAAGGTCTGCAGCTTTGAGACGCTGGTTGATGCCCCCTGGACAGGAGACGAGCCTCTCAGTCATCGCAGACTTGGGCAGCAATGGCAGTGAAGAGTTGCCACCCTGAAGTGGTTTCTCAGGCAGTCAAATTCCACCAGGGGGCGGGGCAGACCTGAGTATAAGGTGAGAGCAACGTGTGAGCTCTCCTGAAATGTTGCCTGGCAACCCCAGCAGCAAGAAAAACTGGCAATTTTGCAGCAAGTCAAGGTCTTGCATCCCACAGATGGAGAATGTAGCCATCCAAGTTGGAGTCAGACCTGAGTACCCTTAGCTCTCACACATAGGAAAGGCTTCGTGGCGCTAAGTTTCAGTAAGTTTCCCTGAAGATGCCCTGAGGAGGCCGATGACCACAGGCTACATCTGTGACTTGGGAACTGAGGTTCCCAGCTTCACCAACATGGCACCAACAAAGCAGAGATGCCAGGCCCAAAGGGACCGTGCAGCCTGAGAGAGCAAGCAATTTGGCGGTAACTTCTGAGAACTGATGTACCAAGACCCCGGACATCAGGCAAGGTAAAGGATTAGACAGAACTGAAGAGGACCACAGGTTGCGCTGTTTCTTCCACACCTGAATTTGTGGAAGAGCATTCCATTCTCTCTGTGTGGTTTCTGCCTGTCTAGGGCAAGCTGTCAGGGAAAGAAAGGTCCCTGAGCACCTGAGCAGATGGGAAGGGGATCCCAGCAGGAGAGACCCCTAGAAGTCCAGGTTCCCTTATGCCAGGGCCCCTGTCCCTAGAAGCCTGGGTGTGAGGCCTGAAGCATCCTTTTTAGCCAGGATGGGGTAGCCATAATTCAGTCACTCGGGCTCTCTCCTGAGCTAAAGGGCAAGTGCCCCAACCTGCAACCACCTGAGGAAGCAGAAACCAAATTCCAGTAATAAATTAACAGAGTGGTAGGAAACCTGCTCTGCACATGGAAGCATCAGGGGAAATTCTAGATTCAGAGGCTCTGAGATGGAAACCTTCTCACGCATCACCAAGCCCAACCCACTTAGGAAGCTAAAAGCCAAAGAAGGCAACGGACTTGCCTGAGATCATGCAGAGAGTTGGTGGCCCAGCCAGGAGCCAAAACCAGGCCTCCCAGCCCCAGATCTGGGGCTCTGTGGCCCAAGCTTCAGGACACCCCCTCCCCACTCCAGGGAATCTCCATGTTTCAGAAGAAGAAAGAGACAACGCCATCTAACTGAGTTCTGGCTAAGGCTGGTTCCAGGCAATAAATAGCCAGAATTCAGTTACCTGGTAACAACAGCAACTATCATTCATTGAGCACTAGTATTAGTCAGGATACTTCAGCAAAATAGAACCAACAGGGAGAAAGAAGGAGAGGGAGAGAGAGAGATTGATTTTAAGGAATTCAGTTTAGTCCAGTTCAGTTCAGTCAGTCATGTCCAACTCTTTGCGACCCCATGAATTGCAGCATCTGTCCAGCACCAGCTCCTGGAGTTCACTAAGATTCATGTCCATCGAGTCAGTGATGCCATCCAGCCATCTCATCCTCTGTCATCCCCTTCTCCTCCTGCCCCCAATCCCTCCCAGCATCAGAGTCTTTTCCAATGAGTCAACTCTTCACATAAGGTGGCCAAAGTATTGGAGTTTCAGCTTTAGCATCAGTCCTTCCAATGAACACCCAGGACTGATCTCCTTTAGAATGGACTGGTTGGATCTCCTTGCAGTCCAAGGGACTCTCAAGAGTCTTCTCCAACACCACAGTTCAAAAGCATCAATTCTTCAGTGCTCAGCTTTCTTCACAGTCCAACTCTCACATCCATACATGACTATTGGAAAAACCATAGCCTTGACTAGACGGAATGTCTAGTCAAAGTAATTACTTTGTGTTGACAAAGTAATGTCTCTGCTTTTGAATATACTATCTAGGTTGGTCATAACTTTCCTTCCAAGGAGTAAGTGTCTTTTAATTTCATGGCTGCAATCACCATCTGCAGTGATTTTAGAGCCCCCCAAAATAAAGTCTGCCACTGTTTCCACTGTTTCGCCATCTATTTGCCATGAAGAGATGGGACCAGATGCCATAATGTTCGTTTTCTGAATGTTGAGCTTTAAGCCAACTTTTTCACTCTCCTCTTTCACTTTCATCAAGAGGCTTTTTAGATCCTCTTTACCTTTTGCCATAAGGGTGGTGTCATCTGCATATCTGAGGTTATTGATATTTCTCTCGGCAATCTTGATTACAGTTTGTGCTTCTTCCAGCCCAGCATTCCTCATGATGCATAGAAGTTAAATAAGCAGGGTGACAATATACAGCCTTCTGCTGCTGCTGCTGCTGCTGCTGCTGCTGCTGCTAAGTCGCTTCAGTTGTGTCCGACTCTGTGCGACCCCATAGATGGCAGCCCACCAGGCTCCCCCGTCCCTGGGATTCTCAAGGCAAGAACACTGGAGTGGGTTGCCATTTCCTTCTCCAATGCATGAGAGTGAAAAGTGAAAGTGAAGTCACTCAGTCGTGTCCAACTCTTAGCGACCCCATGGACTGTAGCCCACCAGGCTCCTCCCTCCATGGGATTTTCCAGGCAAGAGTACTGGAGTGGGAGGATTTCAGTGGCAAATCTGAAATCCTAATATGCACAAAGTATGACAGCAGGCTGGAAATTTCAGCAGGAATCCACGTTGCAGTCTTCAGTCCAAAGACAGAATTGCTTCCTCTCAGGAGGACTTCATTCATTCCCCCTCAAGGCCTTCAACTGTTTGAAGGCCACTCAGACAATGAGAGGTAATCTGCTTTATGCAACTCTACTGATTTAAATGTTGACCACATCTAAAAAATAACTTCATATCAACATCTAGACTGGTGTTTAACCAAAAAATCACCCAGATCATGACACATAAAACCATCACTTAGACCATGACACATAAAACCAACCATCACAAGCACTTTGTGCCAGGCACTCAGATATTTCAAACAACGCTATGAGACAGCCAGCATCATCCCCATCTCACAGAAGAAAAGCCAGGGGATAAGCCCACAGAAAACTGTGGACCATGCCTGGAACCCCAGTCTCCCTTGCTTGTTCACAACTTCCCTGTACCTCATCGTTTCCTCTCACTCAGTTGCTAGAGCACAAAAAGGTGCTCCTAGGCTTCAGGCTCTCAGTCACTGATGCACTTTAGAATCACCAGGGAAAACCCCTTTAAAAACCAAAGATAACACACTACTGTATGTAAAGCAGATTATGACAAGGACCTATTGTACAGCACAGGGAACTACATGCAACGTCTTATAATAACCTATGGTGGAAAAGAGTCTGAAAAATAACTGATATATATATATCATACATGTATATCACTAAATAATAATTGAATCACTTTGCTGTACAGCTGAAACACTGTAAATCAACTATACTTCAATTTTAAAAAAGAAAGATACAACATTGTAAATTAACTATACTCCAATAAAAAATTAATTAAGAAAGAGTTTTAGGGATTTCCCTGGCGATCCAGTGGTTAGGAATCCAACTTGCAGTGAAGGGGATGCAGGTTCAATCCCTGATCAGGGAACTAAGATCCCACATGGTGCACCCTGGAAATACTGAGCCTGTGCGCCACTACTTGAGAGTCTGTGTGTTGCAACGAAAGATCTCACATGATGCAGTAGAGATCCTGTGTCCTGCAACTAAGATCTAGGGCAGCAAAATAAAATTTTTAAAGAAAAAAAATTTTGATTTTTCAATTATTTTTGAAAATTAAAAAAATTTCTTTAAAAAATTAGAAAAAAGAAACTGTGAGGCTGCACTTATATTCTAGATTTCCTCTTCTGTTTCCCTGTTATGTGTATTTCTTAATCCCTCTGGGAGCTAATCATTTAAAAAAAAGTAAAAATAAATAAATTTTTTTTTTAATTCAAAACAAATTAAACAAAACCAGAAAGAAAAAAAATAGTCAATGCTCAGACCCCATTCTGGTTCCACTGGTCAGAACTGAGCCCAAGAACCAGTATTTTAACTCCTTCCTATTGGTTCTAATGTGCAGCAAGGCTGAGAATCCCTGTTCTAAACGGTGTCACAGTGAAAGGCATGAGTTCCTCTTGGTTTTGGAGTGTAGGTTGCCCAACAGAAAATATACAGCCTAAAAGGAAATCAAGTAGCTATAAAATAGCCTGCGGGGAAAACTAGCAACTATATTTCCTCTCTCAGCATGAAATTAGCCATTTCCCCTCTGATTTTGAAGTAGCTTACAGTGAGGACTTCCTTAATTATTTAATTGGAAATACAAAAGAGTGAAATGGACTCTAACTCATTCGGGCAATAAGCATTTGGTGAGCACCTGCTGAGAGCTGGGCACAGCGCCGCCAGGCAGCCAGCAGCCAGATCTAATGCAGCTCCTGTCTTTAGCCAGCAAGCCTTTGAGTGGGGCCGTCAGAACAGCAAAGCAGTGTGCAGAGGGCAGTGACAGACAGCTGTCCCAAAGGTGCCAGAGTCCAGAGATGGTGGGTGAACTGCCACAGACCTGGCAGGTGGAACACTGCATTTTATACAGTGGTGTCTGTGTTCTCAGAGACTTACACCCTGGGTGGATATCCCTTCTAGATCAGCAAGCCCGCAGGGGCTCAGGTGAAATGGAAAAGGGGCTTGGTAAAATGAGAAAAACTTCATGTTTTGAGTTTTCTCAAAACTCTTGGGGTTAAAATATCCTTTCTTTTCTAAACTGATCATAGAATTTTGTTTTTACAATATCAACTTTAAAAAAAGCACAACATGAGAGTTGTGAGTTAAGTTTTATTTGGGGCAAAATGAGGACTGCAGCCTAGGAGACAGAACCTCAGATACCTCTGAGAAACTGCTCCAAAGCGGCAATGGAGACAGTTTAGTGTATATATACATGATTTTTGTGAAGGGGGAATACATGCAATCAAGCACTTATTTTTCCGAACGTTTTTTTACTAGTCTCATGAGGCTTTTGCTAGTCACAAGGAACAGTCATCACCACGAAGAATTTTAGTGGTTTTCTAGATATGAGGAGATACAAGAATTGGGCTCATAAAATCAGCTCCTGAAAATATCTAACTATCTGAAGACCTGTCTTGCCAGTTTTTCCCTGAGCACAGAGTGCCTTATTTCTGCTCTCCACCCTTCAGGGGGTGTTGAAAATCAGCAGCTGCAGCAGCATATGATTTAATCCTTGTAGAGGCAGATGGCAATTGACAATTGTAGTTGACACTAATGTCTTGATGTACCAAAACAACAGGCTTCCCAGGTGGCACTAATGGTAAAGAATTCACCTGCCAATGCAGGAGACGCAAGAGACATGAGTTCCACCCCTAGGTAAGGAAGATCCCCTGGAGAAAGGAAATGGCAACCCGCTCCAGTTTTCATGCCTGGGAAATTCCAAGGACAGTCAAATCTATATAGTTTCCCCAATAACTTTGGGGGATATTTCACTGGTTTCCAAAACCTGGGAACAACCACTCTAGGACAATGACCTGGGGCCACATATGAGCAGGAATCTCTGGAAGTGTCACCTTCTGCACCCAGGCTTGTCCCCACCCTGTCCACCCACAGGCTCCTGAATGAACTACGTGATACACATAAGCTGTCAGCTCTTTGAAAGAGGATATCTGTTTTGGAGCATTGTTGCTGTTTGTTGTTCAGTCGCTTTGGAACCTCTGGACTGCAGCACACCAGGCTTGCCTGACCTTCACCATCTCCTAGAGTTTGCTCAAACTCATGTCCATTGAGTCAGTGATGCCATCCAACCATCTCATCCTCTGCTGCCCCCTTCTCCTTCCGCCCTCAATCTTTCCCAGCCTCAGGGTCTTTTCCAATGAATCAGCTCTTTACGTCAGGTGACCAAAGTACTAGAGTTTTTGCTTCAGCATCAGTCCCACCAATTAATATTCAGGACTAATTTACTTTAGGACTGACTGGTTGGATCTCCTTGCAACCCAAGGGACTCTCAAGAGTCTCCTCCAACACTACAGCACAGTTTGAAGCATCAGTTCTTCAACGCTCAGCCTTCTTTATGGTCCAATTCTCACATCCACACCTGACTGCTGGAAAAAACCATAGCTTTAACTAGACGGAACTTTGTTGGCAAAGTGATGCTTTTTAATACATTGTCTTGGTTGGTCATAGCTTTTCTTCCAAGGAGCAAGCATCTTAATTTCATGGCTGCAGTCACTGTCGGCAGTGATTTTGAAGCCCAAGAAAATAAAGTCCATTGCTGTTTCCATTTTTTTCCCCACCTATTTGCCATGAAGTGATGGGATCAGATGTCATGATCTTAGTTTTCTGAATGTTGAGTTTTAAGCCAGCTTTTTTACTCTCCTCTTTCACCTTCATCAAGCTGGTACACTGAGACGACCCAGAGGGATGCTACGGGGAGGGAGGAGGGAGGGGGTTCAGGATGGGGAACACGTGTATACCTGTGGCGGATTCACATTGATGTATGGCAAAACCAATGCAATATTGTAAAATAAAGTTAAATAAATAAATTTATATTTTAAAAAAAAAAAACAAAAAACAAAAAAGAAGCTCTTTAGTTCCTCTTCCCTTTCCACCATTATCTGTTCAGAATTGCTGAACTGGGTATTTTCAGGTGTTTATTGGGATAAAAAAAAATACAATTTTGTACTATGTAAAGTAGAAAATGAGCATAATTTTGCTACTAATGGAACCTGGACTTCTGGGGCTGGACACCCTTGACTAAACCAGGAGAGGAGGCTACAGAGTTGGCCTTTGCCACCCTACATATGCAATGCTGTCCCATCGCGGAGGTGGCCCTTTGTAAGTAATTCAGATCAACTGAGAAAGGGGTTCACGCATGGCATTAGTGGCTGCTAGTATATCAAAATAACACTACTTCAATAAAAAAAAAATCTCCTTGAGTAGGTAAGAACCTGACAAGGACAAAAAAATTTATAATCAAGTTATGAAAAAAGAGAATAGTAGGAAACCCGAAGAGATGCCCCTGCCTTTTCTCTGAGCGCCACCAGGCTCTTCCAGTGCTACCCCCCCTTTTTTTCTTGTGGCCACTCCTCTAGTTCCACAGCTGCCTCCAGTGTAGTTTCCAGCCCCGGGGGCAGATGGACCAGCCCTACCAACACCTGGAAGGAAATGTAAACTCTGGATTAACAGTCCTGGAGTTAACAATCCATGGATGGAGTCTTCACACCATCCATGAAGGCAGAAAATTTGAGTACCAGCACCAAAAGGAACCATCCATTCAGTAAGTCAGTGCTCAGTTGCGGATGTGTCTTGTGGCAAAAGTAAAGTCCAATGCTGTAAAGAACAATATTGTATAGGAACCTGGAATGTTAGGTCCATGAATGAAGGCTAATTGGACATGGTCAAGCAGGAGATGCCAAGAGTGAGCATCGACATCTTAGGAATCAGTGAACTAAAATGGACAGGATTGGGTGAATTCAGTTCAGATGACCATTGTATCTACTACTGTGGGCAAGAATTCCTTACAAGCAGAAATGAAGTAGCAAAAGTCAGCAAAAGAGTCCAAAATACAGAACTTAGGTACAATCTCTAAAATGACAGAATGATCTTGCTTCATTTTCAAGGTAAACCATTCAACACCACAGTAATCCAAGTCTACACCTTAACCACAAATGCCAAAGAAGCTGAAGTTGAATAGTTCTAGGAAGACCTACAAAACCTTCTAGAACTAAAACCAAAAAAAAGATGTCATTTTCACCAAAGGGGATTGGAATGCGAAAGTAGGAAGTCAAGAGACACCTGGAGTAACAGGCAAGTTTGGCCTTGGAGTACAAAGTGAAGCAGGGCAAGGCTAACAGAGTTTTGTCAAGAGAACACACTGGTCATCGCAAACACCCTCTTCCAACAAGACAAGAGACAACTCTACACATGGACACCATCAGATGGTCAATACTGAAATCAGATTGATTCTATTCTTTGCAGTGTGTTCTCTTGACAAAACTCTGTTAGCCTTTGCAGCCGAAGATGGAGAAACTCTATACAGTCAGCAAAAACAAGACCTGGAGCTGACTGTGGCTCAGATCATGAGCTCCTTATTTTAAAATTCGGCCTTAAATAGAAGAAAGTAGGGAAAACCGCTAAGCCATTCAGGAATGAGCTAAATCAAATCCCTTAAGATTATACAGTGGAAGTAACAAATAGATCTGTTAGACAGAGTGCCTGAAGAACTATGGACAGAGGTTCATAACATTGTACGAGAGGCAGTGACTAAAATCATTCCAAAGAAGAAGAAATGCAAGGAGGCAAAGTGGTTGTCTGAGGAGGTTTTACAAATAGCTGAGAAAGAAGAGAAGCAAAAAGCAAGGAAGAAAGAGAAAGATAAACCCAACTGAATGCAGATTTTCAGAGAAGAGCAAGGAGAAATAAGAAAGCCTTCTTAAGGGAACAACAAAAAGAAACAGAAGAAAACAACAGAACGGGAAAACTAGAGATCTCTTCAAGAAAATTGGAGATATCACAGGAACATTTCATACAAAGATGGGCATGACAAAGACAGAATCAGTAAGGATCTAACAGAAGCAGAAAAGATTGAGAAGAAGTGGCAAGAATACAGGGAGAAACTATACAAAAAAAGGCCATAATGACCCAGATAACCACAATGGTATGGTCACTCACTTAGAGCCAGACATCTGGGAGTGTGAAGTCAAGTGGGTCTTAGGAAGCATTACTACAAACAAAGCTAGTGGAGGTGATGGAATTCCAGCTGAGCTTTTTCAAATCGTAAAGAGGATGCAGTTAAAGTTATATACTCAATATGTCAACAAATTTGGAAAACTCAGAAGTGGCCACAGGACTGGTCAGGTTTCATTACAATCCCAAAGAAGGAAGACACCATAGAACATTCAAACTATTGCACAATTGAGCTCTTTTCACATGGTAGCAAGGTAATGTTCAAAATCCTCCAAGCTAGGCTTCAGAAGAACATGAGCTGAAAACTTCCAGATGTACAAACTGGGTTTAGAAAAGGCAGAGGAACCAGAGATCAAATTGCCAACCTCCATTGGATCATAGAGAAAGGAAGGGAATTCCAGAAAAACATCTGCTTCATTGACTACGTGAAAGCTTTTGACTGCGGATCACAACAAACCGTTGAAAATTCTTAACAAGATGGGAATACCAAACCACCTAACCTGTCCCCTGAGAAACCTGTATGCAAGTCAAGAAGAAATAATTAGGGACCTCCCTGGCAGTCTAGTGGTTAAGACTTTACCTTCCAATACAGGGGGTGCATGTTCGATCCCTGGTTGGGGAGCTAAGATCCCACATGTCTCATGGCCAAAAAACAAAACATAGACCAGAAACAATATTGTTAACAAATTCAATAAAGACTTTGAAAATGGTTCACACACACACACACACACACACACACACACAATATTAAAAAAAAAAAAAGAAATCGTTAGAACTGGATATAGAACAATGGACTGGTTCAAAATTGGGAAAGGAGTATGTCAAGGTTTATATTGTCCCCCTGCTTATTTAACTGACATGCAGAGTACATCATGCGTAATGCCAGGCTAGATGAATCACAAGCTGGAATCATGATTGCCAGGGAAATATCAACAACCTCAGATGAAACCACTCTAGTGGAAGAAAGTGATGAAGAACTAAAGAGCCTCTTGAGGGTGAAAGAGGAGAGTAAAAAGGCTGGCTTTAAACCCAACATTCAAAAAACAAAGATCATGACATCTGATCCCATCACTTTATGGCAAATAGATGGGAAACAGTGGAAACAGTGACAGATTTTCTTTTCTTGGGCTCCAAAATCACTGCAGACAGTGACTATAGCCATGACTACAGTGACTGTAGCTTGCTCCTTGGAAGGAAAGGTATGACAAGCTCAGACATACTAAAAGCAGAGACATCACTTTATAACAAAGATCTGTCTAGTAAAAAAGCTATAGTTTTTCCAGTATTCATGTATGGATGTGAGAGTTGGACCATAAGGAAGACTAAGTGCTGAAGAACTGATGCTTTCAAATTGCTAGAGAAGACTCTTGAGAGACCCTTGGACTGCAATGAGATCAATATAGTCAAACCTGAAGGAAATCAACCCTGAATACTCATTGGAAGGAACGATGCTGAAGCTGAAGCTCCAATACTTTGGCCACCAAACATGAAGAGGTGACTCATTGGAAAAGACCCTGAAAAGACCCTTTCCCAGAAAGATTGAGGGCAGGAGGAGAAGGGGGTGACAGAGGATGAGATGGCTTGATGGCATCACCGACTCAATGGACATGAGTTTGAGCAAGTTCCAGGAGATAGTGTAGGGCAAGGAAGCCTGGCGTGCTGCAGTCCATGGGGTCGCAGAGTCAGACACGACCTAGCAACAACAGCACCGAATACCACCTTAACATGCCTATTCCAAATGATCCAATCACGAAGTGAAATAGACCCAGGGATCCTGTGTTAACGGCAGGAGGGCAGAACCTGGGAAGTGACGCCAACACCGGGATCCCTGTGCTCAAGGAGCCCCTCAAGGCGGTGGTGGCGCCAGTGGTAAAGAACCCGGCTGCCAATGCAGGAGAGGTAAGAGACATCCCTGGCCGGGGAAGATGCCCTGGAGGAGGGCATGGCAACCCACTCCAGTGTTCTTGCGTGAGGAATCAAGTCAGGGAAGACTGAAGCGACTCAGCAATGCACGTACAAGGCGCACATGGGCTGCGGGACGCGGGCTTCGGCCGCCAGGTGGCGTCCTGGCCTCGGCTCGTGCAGGCTCTTCCTTCCCAGGAGGTCGTAGGGCAGGGCTTCCACCAAACCAAGCCCGAAGCGACGCGCCCAGTGCCCGCCGACCGTGGAGCCTGAACGCAAACACGGAAGCCCCGCCTGCGTGATCTCAAAGCCCAGGACAATGCCGAGGGACTTCGTGTCCCAGGAGGACATAAGCACGGCACTCGTCTCCGCCTTCTGACCTCGCTCCTCGCCTCGCGAGGTGTGGGAGGAAGGGAACGAAGATGAGACTCGAAGGGGTCCGGAGGAAAAGCAAGGATGTCCCAAAATGAGGGGACCTCGAAACTGAATAAACATGTCTTGCGGATGACGCGGAGGAAGAAGTCGTCAATATTCTGACCTCCCTTCCAATTCCCTGTCGGCCCCGCCCCTCACTTCGCCCTTCCCCAGTCCTCCTTCCTCTTTCCGCCACGGCCGAAAACAGAAGTATCTGAAAGTCGGGAAGAAGCGGCCGGAGAGCTCGCCGGGTCCCCAGTGCGCAAGCTAGAGGGAGGTCCCGCCGCCGCCCCGCGCGGCTCCTGCTCCGCCTGCAGGGAGGCCGCCAGGAGGCGCTGTGGGGCGGGCGGGCCGCGTCTCTGAGAGCACTTGCTGCCTCTTCTAGAAATTTCCTTAAAAGATCCAAGTGACCTTCAGCCCCGCCCCGAGAGCATCTGCAGGCTCCTAGGCCCAGTCAGGTTTCCTGTCGGGCCTTGAGGGCAGGTCCTCTGTCCCACTGGCTGCTGCAGCTCCAGCTCCTGGAACAGAGAAGAATAAGCGCCATCTTCACCAAAGAGTGTCTGAACTGCTGGTAAGGCCAGGAAATGTCCTTGGCACTGATGATAAATGAGTGATCAAAACAAACAAAGCCACTTCCTTTGTGAAGCTTATATTCTGTTGTGGAAGAGAGAAGGGGAGACCAAGGAGATAAGCAATAAAATAGAAGTGGTAAAAGTAGTAAATAGGTGTCAGAAAGGGATAGGTACAATGGAGAAAAAGCAGAGTAAGAGGATTATGGAACTGTAGGGTGATGTGGGGATTCTTGTTTTATACAGGATGGTCACAGAAGGCCTTTCTTATCAGAAGGAAACACGTCATCAGGGGCAGAGAGCAGCCACTCTGAGGTAAGAAGAGAAAAATAAGGAACACTTCACACTTGTATTAAATGAATTAATATTCAAGGCAGGATTCCCTGGTGGTCCAGTGGTTAAGATTTCCCCTTTCAGTGCAGGGGGTACAGGTTCATTCCCTGATTCGGGAGCTAAGATCTCCCATGCCTCCTGCCAAAAAGCCAAGAGGCAAAACAGAAGCAATATTGTAACAAATTCAATAGACTTAAAATGTCCACATCAAGGCAAGACCCCACACTGGGCAATGGCACTCCTGATGTGATATAGGTCACACCTGTCTGCCCCACTTCATCCATCCAATCATTTTATTTTATTTTATTTTTATTTATTTGGAAGCACTGGGGATCTTAGTTCCCCAACCAGGTACCAAACCTCTGCATTGCAAGGCGGATTCTTAACCACTGGACCACAAGGGAAGTCCCAATGATTCCTTTGGTCAGCAGCCCTCGGTCACCTACCTTCTTTATGCTGGACCTTATGCTGGGTGTATTGCATTTCTATATATCCAAACCCAGGGTAGAAAAATGAAGAAAACATACTCCTTGGAGGGGAAAGCGACCGTCACGCTCACTCTGGTAGGACCAGAGAATGACACAGCCTTCTTGGGAAGTGATTTAACAGCATCTCACTTTTAAATGTGGGCGCACTTTGAACCAAATCCTCAGCCTGGGACTCCAGGCCAGGCCTCTCAGCATGGCGGTCAGGACCACTGACTGGAGCTGGACTGGCTGGACTTTAACTCCAGCAGCATCCTATCTCAGCTTCCCAGGTGGCTCACTGGTAAAGAACCTGTCTGCCAGTACAGGAGACGCAGAAGACACGGGTTCAACCCCTGGGTCAGGAAGACCCCCTGGGGAAGGCAATGGCAAGCCACTCCGGGATTCTTGCCCAGGGAAATCCCACAGACAGAGGAGCCAGGTGGGATACAGTCCATGGGGTCGCAAAGAGTTGGCCACAACTAAGCTCTACACACTAACGTCTCTTATCAGCCCTAGGACCCTGAAAATACTCCTCACCTGTGCTTGAGCTTTCACATCTGTAACTCTAAGCTAATAATAATATTAGCCAGCCTTTAGTAGTTTTCAGAAAATACATCACAAACGGCTTAGAGCAGTACCTGTCTTATTGCAAGTGTTCAATAAATGTTAGCCATTATTATTTGCTTAAGCAACTGTTTGCACACAAATGCAGGGTTTTTTTGTTTTTTGTTTTTTGTTTTTTTTCAAAGTCTTTATTGAATTTGTTGCAATGTTGCTTTTGTTCCATGTCTTGGTTTTCTGCCCAAGAGGTATCTTAGCTCCCTGATCAGGGATCGAACACTCACTCCCTGCATTGGGAGATGAAGTCTTAACCGCTGGACCACCAGGGAAGTCCCAAAAGTTCAAGGTGACTTCTTCACCACAATCCTCTCTGCAGTGAACTCCAGATTAGAGCAACCTCCGGAGAAGGCAATGGCACCCCGCTGCAGTATTCTTGCCTGGAAAATCCCATGGACGGAGCAGCCTGGTAGGCTGTAGTCCATGGGGTCACTAAGAGTCCGACACAGCTGAGTGACTTCCCTTTCACTTTTCACTTTTCACTTTTATGCATTGGAGAAGGAAATGGCAACCCACTCCAGTGCTCTTGCCTGGAGAATCCCAGGGACGGGGCAGCCTGGTGGGCTGCCATCTGTGGAGTCGCACAGAGTTGGACATGACTGAAGCAACTTAGCAGCAACAGCAGCAGCAGCAGTCAATATCCAACTGTAGGGAGATGACTAAGCAGATTATAGTACATCCATTCTATAGAAGAAAATGTAATTTTAGAAAGATTGTGTCAAAGAGAGACATCATATCATATCAAATGTCAAAAAGTGTTGAGTCTTCTGGAATGCTGGGATGTGTATCATGGGAGGACTGGGGAAGACTTGGCTCTGGGGATCTTAGTTCCTCTGATAAGAGCTAATTTGATCTGTTACATGAATAGTCCATCAATATCAATCCAAAATTTTAAGTGCAAATATCTTTTGACCCAGAAATTCTACTTCCAGGAGCTTATCCTGGAAGGTATACTTGCAGGTATACCTATCCTGAAGGTGTACTTGCACATTTACACAGACTCATCAACAAGAAGGTTTGTGGCAGCATTATCAAAGACGGAAACAACCTCATTGTCCATCAACAGAGGATTAGTTAAATAAATGGTGATGCATCCATCCTGTGAGAGATTGAGCAGCCATTAAAGTTAATGAAGCAGATCTGTATGTGCTGAAGTGGAAAAATCCCCAAGATGCACTAATTTAAAGACACAACATGACAACGATGAGCTACCACTTCATACCCATTTAAATGGCTGAAATTTTAAAAACTGACTACACCTAACATTTATAAAACTGTGGTGCAACGAGAACCTACACACTCTGCCAGTGGTTGTATAAAATGACACAACCATTTTAGAAAACAGGTTGTATTTGTTTGTTTGTTCTTAACTAAAGTTAAACATACATGTAAGCAGAGATCTAGCAAGTTCACTCCTAGGTATTATCCAAGAGAAATAAAAATTTATACATATATTGTACACAAATGTTGATAGCAATTTTATTTGTAATAGCCTCAAACTAGAAACAACTCAAAAGATCATCAGGAGATAAGTAGGTAAATGGACTGTGTTAAAACTCTCAACTATAAAAATGGTATTCTGCCTCCAGAACTTCACCAGTGTGAACTTACAGCTCCCAGCCAACAATTAGAAGAAGAAGAACTGCTCATAAGCAACTGCATGCAAATGTTTGTTGCTCAGTTGTGTTCAACTTTTTGAGACCCCGTGGACTGCAGCCTGCCAGGCTCCTTGATCCGTGGAATTCTCCAGGCAAGAATACTGGAGTGGGTAGCCATTCCCTTCTCCAGGGGATCTTCCTGACCCGGAGATAGAATCCAATACAATCCTATTGTATTGCAGGCAGATTTTTTGCTGTCTGAGCCACCAGGGAAGCCCATGAAAATCATTATTCTGAGTGAAAGAAGCTAGCACAAAAACAATTCCATTTTTTGAAGTTCTATAACAGGCAAAACTAAGCTAAAGTGATAGAAAGCTGACCAGTGAATTGGGGTTGGGGATGTTTAACTGGGCCTCCCTGGTAGGTCAGATGGTAAAGAATCTGCCTGCAATGTGGGAGAGCTGGGTTCGATCCCTGGGTCAGGAAGATTCTCTGGAGAAGAGAATGACAACCCACTCTGGTATTCTTGCCTAGAGAATGACAACCCACTCCAGTATTCTGCCTGGAGAATCCCATGGACAAGGGAGACTGGTAGGCTACAATCCATGAGTTCAGAGAGTGGGACATGACTGAGTGACTAAGCAGCAGAGCACGTTTAAATGGAAAATCAACTGAGAACTTTCTGTGGGATTTGGATTATAAGGGTGTACACGTTATCAAAAGTCAGAAAACTCTCAAGATTTGTTCATTCTATTGAATGTAAAATTATTCCTCAGTTTGAGAAAAAGAAAAGAAAGAACAGCCTAGGCCTTCACAATGAGGGTCATCAAGAATTTGAGGGGAATGGGGCTGCCCTGGGGACCCCTGGAGGCGGTGTGCTGTCATAGTGCTGAGCTCCTGGGGGCAGAACCCATCAAATTCTGCTTTGTTGTTCTCTCCACCCTCAGTGCCCAGAACAGAACTGGGCAGGACAGGTATTTACTGAGCACCCCGGGAAAAGGGGCAGCATGAGACAGGCTGCAGGTCCTCTGAGCCTCACCATAAGCAGACAGGACAGGATCTGACAGGGCACCCCTTGGAGTGATGCCAGCGTGAGCTCTGTGAGCCTGCAAGCTGGCTAGGGGTGCAGACCCCAGGGCTCCTGTTCCTTGTCCCTGCTGGTGCTCAGGGCTGGGCTGCAGCAGCTAGTGGTAGATTTGGAGCAAACACAAGAGCTTAGAGGTGGCCTAGTACTCTTGCCTGGAAAATCCCATGGATGGAGAAGCCTGGTAGGCTGCAGTCCATGGGGTCGCTAAGAGTCGGACACGACTGAGCGACTTGACTTTCACTTTTCATTTTCATGCATTGGAGAAGGAAATGGCAACCCACTCCAGTGTTCTTGCCTGGAGAATCGCAGGGATGGGGGAGCCTGGTGGGCTGCCATCTATGGGGTCGCACGGAGTCGGACACGACTGAAGCGACTTAGCAGCAGCAGCAGCAGTTAAGACACACTGATCCATTCTTTCATGGCTAGCCCAGCCCTAGGGTTTCTAGGCTTTCTCACCACACATATGCTTTGAAGCTTCTTCTTGTCCTTCAGTCTCTAAGTCATGTCTGACTCTTTGCAACCCCATGGACTGCAGGCTTCCCTGTCCTTCACCATCTCCTGGAGTTTGCTCAGACTCATGTCCATTGAGTCATTGATGCCATCCAACCATCTCATCCTCTGTCACCCCCTTCTGCTTCTTAACTGGTTTCTATAAGTCTTGGCCTCCTGGCAGAGGGCCATCTCAGTTCCAAACACTCAGAACTTCCCCCTCGGTATCCTGAAGTCCATGAACTTTAAATGAAGTGAGGCAGATCCCTTGCTGCTGCAGTTTCCAGTCCCAGAGCAGTGATTCCCGAAATGACTGACTTCACCCAGTACACCTGCCCCAGTATGAGAAGCGATCACGACAAAATTCCCATATGATCTTGGAGGAGAAAAAGAAAAGCATTGCTAATGTTGACTAAAAAATAAAGTCACAACCTGAAAGTAGAGAGTTATTTTATTTGGTGGGAATGTTTAGGACTCTGAGCCTGGGAGAGGGAATCTCAGTAGCTCCGAGAAAACTGTTCCAAGGAGGCAGAGGGAAGTCAGGCTATATACAAGTTTGCAACAAAGGGAGCAGGCAGTCTGAACATCAAAGATCAGGTTTCAAGTGAAGGAATTTAACATTCTATGTACGGGAAGATGCAAGCCTTTGGGCTCACTGAATTCATTCCTTCTTACGCACCTCAGCTATCTGGGGCCAATCCTGTTTCCTTGCTCACCTTGCTTCTTGCATTTCCTTTGAACCTCAGCAGTTACCATGGGGGAGTTGGCAGCATTTGATGGATCACAGTTTTGGGAGCTCTCATTCACATTTGGAGGCCAGAAATCACTGATGGCTGCGACATTTCTTGTTCACTAATATGACAGGAGGTATTTTCATTTCACTCTAACTATGATTTGAATCCAGAAACCATAAAATAGAAGACTGATAAATTCAACTAAAATTTTAAAAAATTTAAATTCTTGATTGAAAACCTTGATTGTAAACAAATTCAGAAGACAAATAGCAAACTGGGAAAATATTTTTTAATTCATATAACAGAAGAAGAGCTTAATTTCTCTAATATAAAAAGAGATATTCTAAACTGGTAAAGGGCAACCCCTGAATTTTAAAATGGCAAAAGTTCTGAAAAAAGGTATAGATAAATGACTTTTTTAAAAATTGGGGTATAGTTGCTCTATAATGCGTTATTTTTTGCTGTATAACAGAGTAAATCAGCTGTACATGTACATGTATCCCCTCTTTTTTAAAAAAATTTCCTTTCCATTAGGTCACCACAGACCACTGAGTAGAGTTGCCTGTGTTATACAGTAGGTTCTCATTACATACCTATTTTACATGTGGTGGTTGTGATGATTTAGTCACGGAGTCATATCCAACTCTTTGCAACCCCATGGACTGTGTAGCTCACCAGGCTTCTCTGTCTATGAGATTTCCCAGGAAAGACTACTGGAATGGGTTGCCATTTCCTTCTCTGGGGGATCCACCCAACCCAAGGATTGAACTCCCATCTCCTGCATTGGCAGGCAGATTCTTTACCGCTAAGCCCCCAGGGAAGCCCTTTTTATACACAGCAGTGCATATATGCCAATCGCCATCTCTCAATCCATTCCACCCCCCATAAATAACTCAAAGATTAAAATATTCTCAATCTTACATTGAGAGAAATAAAACAACATAAAATTGCCAAGAGTCAACAATTATTTTTACCTAAAGATCACAACAATTTCATACAGCTAATATTAATACAAATTAAAACAAGATAGAGATACGGTTTTATCCTTTCCATTTGGCAAAGATGAAAAAGATTTGTAAACACCTTATGTTGGTAAAACTCTGAAATAACATGGACTTTGAAGGGCTTCCTTGGTGGTGCAGAGGTTAAAGTGTCTGCCTGCAATGTGGGAGACCTGGGTTCGATCCCTGGGTCAGGAAGATCCCGTGGAGAGGGAAATGGCAACCCACTCCAGTATTATTGCCTGGAGAATCCCATGGACGGAGGAGTTTGGTGGGCTACAGTCCACAGGTCGCAAAGGGTCAGACATGACTGAGCAACTTCACTTTCACTTTCACTTGAAGGCAGAAGGCTCACTTGTACAGTCTCTATGGAAGCAACTATCTCTCAAATGATAAATGTAAATACCCTTTAACGCAGCTATTGCTCCATTAGGAAATTATTCTACACATACCTGAGATGTACACAGTTATTCACCACACTCTGCAATCTCAAATGATTAGAAAACAACTAAATGCCCATTCATTGGTAGACTGGGTAAATAAATTATGGTACATTCACACACAAAAACAAAGCATCGCTAAATATCCAATGAAATGATCCCTAAAATACAGTGATAGATTTTTAAAACCGTACACACAAGGTTCAGAACAATGTGTATATTATGTTGCCATCTTGGTTAACAAATATAAATGTGTGCATTACAGTATCTGGAAAAACTGAAGGCGTTTGTTCTGCCTGGAAAGTGGAACTTGGGTGGTTGAAAAATAGAGGTAGTAGGGAAACATTTCACTGGATATTGTTTTGTAGCTTTTGGATTTTGAACCCTGTGAATAATTACCTATTCAAAACACAACAAACATAACAAGCAGCCCTGGCAGGGCTCTCAGTGTATTTCTATCAAATACCTCACTCTCACCAAAGTATTAACATAATAAGACTCAGACAGATAGATAATCTCAGCAATGGGGGGGTCCCTTCTCCCAAAGTCTGCTCTATTCTTATTTTGTGTATTGTCCCAGGACATTTTGACTGGCAAAGTTCGGTGGAGCCATTGGGTGACACTAGACTTAAAGTCTTAAACAGGTGCTAGTCTGAGCTTCCTGAGCTCCTGCTGGGCTGGCCCCGCCCTGAGGCATCAGTGAGGCAGGAAGCCAGGGACCTGGTGGCAGGAGCTTAGAGGCAGCCCGAGGAGTCGAAACTGCTTGAGGGGACACTGAGTTAACAGACAGGGTGAGACTAGGGTGCAGGTTGCCAAGAGGTAACTGACCAGCCAAGCTGGAGGAAGTGGTCTGTGGTGGACCAGAGGGTTCTGGGTCTGGGCCCCAAAGAGGGGAAGCAAGAGTGGTCCTCCCTACTCACCATCACTCCGAAGACCCACATTTGTGTTTCTCATGCCTGCAACTCTGGGCTCTAGAGGTTCTGACCCCTGAGAGGCTGCACTCTTGCCAGGGTATGTGACCAGGGTCTCACTGAACTACAAGCTACAGTTTCTCCTCCTACTGGCAAGAGACATTGACCCTGATGAGCAGAAGGAGGCAGAACTTCCTTTATACCATTATAAGCCAGTGGGGTGGGGAGGCGACACATGGAACCCACATGATTCACATCAGTGCCCCTTGGTACTCCCTATGAATGGATACAGCAACCCCAGCCTGAGAAGGTTATGATTATATCGACTGGAGAAAAAATGCAAAAAATCTTCAGCCCCAAAGTTGAGACTTATGTATTATTTGGTAAACTTTGAGGCCTTCAAGCCCAGGAGGCAGCTTCTCAGACAGCTCTGAGGGACTGCTCAGAAGAGGGAGGGGAGGAGCCAGGACATACAGGGGTTTTGCAACCGAAACCAGATAATCAGAACATCAAAAGATCACTATTCATTAAAGAAAACCAGACATCAAGTTAATGAATTTAGTGCTTTTATTTGTAAGGGAAGATGCAAGAGTCAGGACTCTGAAATCATTCCTTTGATATGCACCCTATCTATCTAAGGCATGTATCCTGTTTTTCCCATCCTGGTTTCCCTCAGGGTGCAGCTTTGAGGGCTGCTGCAGTGGTTGATACCTTGCTTGATGATTCTATGTCCACCCTGAGTTCCTTCAGGGCTCACCTTTGGGGGTGGGAGTACGTGTGGCAGCTGTAGTGACTGGGGGCTTGATGGGCCAACAACCTTTGTTGACTGATATGGCAAGTGGCATTCTTTGTCCACAGTTAACAGGAGTCATACAACCAGGTAAGCGACAACCTGCAGAGATGACCAATGAAAGTGAGTGAACATTACAAGTAGTGGAGCAGAGAGAAGATAAGTTCCAGTTGTAAACCAGAAATCAGCTCCATGAATGGGGCTCTAGTTGTCAGATAAGCTCCCTCTGTTTCCCCTCAGAAAGAGAGGCCTGAAGTAGCCATGCAGGAGCTGCCCCCTGGAACTCTGGGAAAGCATATTAGTGCAGTGCAAGGGGGTAGACTGAAGCAGCAAGGGGACAGTGCCTCTCAGGTCTCCACCCTGCAGGAGTATGTTTGACCGTAATGACTTCTCTCAGGCTGTCACAATCAGTAACTAAGCACCACAGGGACCTCCAGGCAGGGCTGTACCCTGGAGACAGGGGAGTCTTCTGACAGGCAACTTTGGCTCAAGGACTCCTCAGCAGCAGAGCTAAAACTTTTTTAGAAGTACACTGCACTCTAAGACTTCCTGTCCACCCTTCCCTCCCCTTCCCCTCTCCTCCTCAAGGCCTGAGGCTCTCTCAACCTCCTCTAGCTTCCTTACCATTTCCCTCTCAGGTCTTTTCCTGGCTAATCTCTTGGGATCTAACCTCATCTTAGCCTCTACTTGGAAGACCTGAACTAACACAAATGCTATCACCACTGTGTGTAAAACATTGTTCTGAAAATTCTCTGCAACCAAAGGAAAAAGCCTGTGTTATTGTGCGATAGTCACTACTGTTTTTCATCAAATAATGTTTTTCATCCACTTCCCCTACCTCCGGGCACACTAGTAAGATTGCTTCCTTGAACTAAGCTGCTCCAAGTCAGTAAGGTTCAAGGAATCCTTTTTAGAACCCTAACAATTTCCTGACTAATACACTTTGATTCTTTTACCTAATTCAGTGTTTGCCAATAGCCACACTATTGCCACTGTGGATCAGATCACTGTTTGCTGTGAGACACAGAACTTTGCATTACAGGAGGTTTAGCAAGATCACTGGTCTTCATTTATTGGATATCACAATTGTGATGACCAAAAATGTTGCCAGCCACTGTCAGAGGTCACCTAGGGAGCAAACTTACTGTCAATTGAGAGATCAGCCCTGGGATTTCTTTGGAGGTAATGATGCTAAAGCTGAAACTCTGGTACTTTGGTCACCTCATGTGAAGAGACCAAAGTCTCTTTTCTCATTGGAAAAGACTCTGCTGCTGGGAGGGATTGGGGGCAGGAGGAGAAGGGGACGACAGAGGATGAGATGGCTGCATGGCATCACTGACTCGATGGACGTGAGTCTGAGTGAACTCCGGGAGTTGGTGATGAACAGGGAGGCCTGGCGTGCTGTGATTCATGGGGAGGCAAAGAGTCGGACACGGCTGAGGAACTGAACTGAACTGAACTGAAAGAGTCGGACACGACTGAGCCACTGAACTGAAGTTAACTGACTGAATGTAACTAATAGCAGCAAAGCTTTTCTTCAAAAAGGGATAAAATTTAAAATGGAATTATATAAAATGCTCAGTTAAAATCAGACAGTAGGGACTTCCCTGGTGGTCCGGTGGATAAAACTCTGACCTGCTGCTGTAGGGGGCACGGGTTTGATCCCTGGTTGGGGACCTAAGATCCCAGATGCCGCACAGCAGTTAAGCCCCCATGCTGCAGCTACAAAGCCCGAGTGCCTAGAGCCTGTGCTCTGTAACAAGAGAAATCACCGCAACGAGAGCCCTCAGACTGTAAAATGAAGAGTAGCCCCCACTTGCTACAACTAGAGAAAGCCCACACACAGCAAAGAAGACCCAGTGCAGTCATACATAAAATTAATGAAAAGAAAATCCCGAAACAACTTCTGGAGCTACTAAACAGGTATAGCAAGATGTCAGTTCATACTGATATAGATAAATGATTAAATAAATGAACATGGCTGGGCCTAGAGATTCTCACACTATGTGAATTAAGTCAAACATAGACAAATACTGTACGATGTTACTTATATGTTGAATCTAAAACATGATGCAAATGAACTTATTTACAAAACAGCAACAGACACACAGACTTAGAAAATAAATTTATGGTTACCAAAGGGGAAAGTTGGGAGTTGGGATAAATTAGGAGTTGGGATTAACATATACACACTACCATACATAAAATGGGGCTTCCCTGATGGCTCAGACACTGAAGAATCCATCTGCAATGCAGGAGGCCTGAGTTCAATCCCTGGATTGGGAAGATCCCCTGGAGAAGGGAATGGCTACCCACTCCAGTATTCTCACCTGGAGAATCTCATGGACAGAGAAGCCAGGTGGGCTACAGTCATGGGGTCACAAAGAATTGTACATGACTAAGCGACTAACACTTTCACGTACATAAAATTGATACTCAACAAGGACCTACTAAATAGCAGAAGGAACTCCACTCAATATTCTGTAATAACCTATATGGGAAAATAACCTGAAAAAGAATGAATATATGTATAACTGAATCACTTTGATGTATGTACACCAGAAACTAGCACAACATTGTATTTATAGTCAATAAAATAGAATTTATATTCAATAAAATAAAACAAAATAAATACTTAATAAGTAGGAAAGAAGTGATAAATCTTCTATGCAGAAGAATTTCAGATAATTTATATGTAATAGATATTCCCCTGTCGTTATGAGTTGAATTGTGTCCCTCAAAAAATTATGTTTAAGTCCTAAAGCCCAGTACATGTGACTGTGACTTTACTTGGAAACAGTGTTGCAGATGCAACCCAGTTAAGATGACGTCATTAGGGTGGGCCCCCATCCAACATAACTGGTGTTCTTGTAAGAAGAGAGGGACACAAAGACAGCGTGGGTGGGGGGAGAACACTCTGTGCCGGTGGAGGAGACCTTGGAGTAGTGTGTCTACAAGCCTGGCAGCATCAAGGTTGCCAGCAGCGCCAGATGCAGGGACAGAGGCTTGAAGCAAATTCTCCCTTAGAAGCTTCAGAGAGATCCTAGCTTGGCTGACAACTTGCTTTCAAACTTCCAGCCTCCAGAACCGTGGGAGAATAAGTTTCTGTCACTTAAAGCCACTCATTTGTGGTACTTTGTTATACAAATCTAGGAAACTAAGGCATTCCTCAAGGAGCTACAGCCTAATTCCCCAGTCCTTAAGTGTGCTTTGGGCATAGTGAGTTCCTTCCAAGGAGCACTGGGGAGAGGGGGGAAAGAGAGTAACCTTCTAACGGAGAAGCCTGACAGACACAACCTCATGATCAAGGCCATGCCAGTAGTGATCACTCAGGTTGGTAGTGTACACAAAGTTATGATACAATGAATATAGGACTTTATGTTTGTGGTCTTCTCAAAAACCTATAACTCCTGTCTAACCTTGAGAAAAAAGACAGACAAATTCCAATAGAGGAACACTGTATGAAGGGAACAAATACTCCTCAAAACTGTCAAGGTCATCAAAACCGAGAAGAGTCTGAGAAACTCTCACAGCCAACTAGAGCCTTAAGGAGATATGATAACTCAATGTAATGTGGTGTCCTGAATCAGAAAAAGGACATTAGGTAAAAATTGAGAAAATCCCCCGTTAACAGAGGAATGGATAAAGATGATGTGGTAGAAATATATGGTGGATTATTATTCAGCCATTAAAAGGGAAAAAATAGTGTCATTTTCAAAGACATGGACAGACCTAGTATAAGTGACAAAAATATATATAATAGCGCTTATATGTGAAATCTAGCAAAAGGATACAGATGAACTTATTTGCAAAGCAGAAATAGAATTACAGATGTAGAGAGCAAACTTATAGTTATCAACGGGGAAAGGGGATGGGGTGAACTGGGAGACTAGAATTGACATATACACACTGCTGCTGCTGCTAAGTCACTTCAGTCATGTCCAACTTCATGCGACCCCATAGACAGCAGCCCACCAATCCCATCATCCCTGGGATTCTCCAAGCAAGAACACTGGAGTGGGTTGCCATTTCCTTCTCCAACGCATGAGAGTGAAAAGTGAAAGTGAAGTCGCTCAGTCGTGCCCGACTCTTTGTGACCCCATGGACTGCAGCCTACCAGGCTCCTCCGTCCATGGGATTTCCCAGGCAAGAGTACTGGAGTGGGGTGCCATTGCCTTCTCCACATATACACACTACTATGTATAAAATAGATAACTAATGAGAGCCTATTGTGTAGCACAGGAAACTCTACTCAGTGATCTATGATGACTGGAATGGGAAGGAAATCTAAAAAAGAGGGGATGTAAGTATACATGTAATTGATTCACTTTGCTGTACAGCAAAAACTAATACAACATTGTAAAGCAACTAGACTCCAATAAAAATTTTTAAAGAAAATATGAATAAAGCATAGTTAATGATTAATGATTATTTATCAATATTGGTTCATTAATTGGCACAAATGTAGCATATTAATATAAGATGTTAATAATAGAGGAAACTGGGGGTTTGGGCTGTATGGAAACTCTCTATACCATCTCTTCAATTTTTATATAAATCCACAACTGCTATAAAAAAAGTCTATTTTTTTTTAATTTAATGACAAAAAAGTCAATGCTGCAAATACATCAGTATTCTCCAAAATTATAAAAGTTGACAGATTTTTTTTTTTAAAAAGAGATCAAATTCATTCTGGTGCTTACGCCCAAAAAGTTTAGCATTGGCTGTTTATGCCAGTGCTGGTGGTTGCTGTAAGAGGCCATTTGTTTCTTATGGAAGTTTTGTGATTTGGGGCACAGGATTGTTCCCTGTGTGACTGCCTCTCTTGATGACTGCAAATGAAAGATAAGGGTCAGAAAACCAGTCTGGCCTTGTGATCTCTTAGGACTATACAGAAATAATAAGCAATCCTAGCTAATACATAGCACTTGCTATGTAAGCATTTTGAGGCATCCCTGGTGGCTCAGCAGAAATGAATCCACCTACAAAGCAGGAGACACTGGTTTGATCCCTGGGTAGGGAAGATCCCCTGGATGAGGGAATGGCAAGTCACTCCAGTATTCTGGCCTGGGAAATCTCTTGGACAGAGAAACCTTGCAAGCTACAATTCATGGGGTCACAAAGAGACCTGAGACATGACTCAGACATGACTGAGAGTGTAAACATTTTAATTATGATGACTTTATCCTCACAACCTACTTATAGAATAAATATCATTAATTCTCCACATTATATTATGAAAATTAGGGCACAGAGAACTTTAATAATGAGCCCAAATCATGCAGCAAGTAAATGACTTAATCCAGCTAGCTCCAGACTGATCTAGATAAGCTAGCATACTGTGGGAAGTCAAACTGCCATAGGGAATTTCATGATAACTTATGAAATCAGGGGAAGAGGGTATCTAGAGGGATTGTGCAAGTCATAATAAACTATTCCAAACCTGTTACTTAGTACATTTGCATAGGAAGTATAATACACAGGGATCGAATTAACCATACTTCAGTAAAAAATAAAAATCAAAACATTCAAATTAAAAATGTAGGCCCTGGAATCAGTCTTCCAAAGTCTAAACCCCATCTCTGCTTCTTGCTAACTGTGTGATGAAAGAAAGTTACTCACCTTCTGTGGTAGCAAAAATGAGGGCCTGTCCAAAGGTGTCCATGCCCTAATTTCCAGATACTGTGAGTATATTAGGTTCTATAGCAAAGGAGAATTAAGGTTGCAAGTGGAGTTAAGGTGACTAATCAACTGGTGTTAAGACAGGGAGGTTTTCTGGGTTATGCAGGTAGGTCCAGTGTAATCCCAAGGGTCCTTAACAATGGATGAAGGAGAGACTTCCCTGGTGGTCCAGTGGCTCTGACTCTGCCCCCAGTGCAGGGATCCAGGTTCGATCCCTTGTCAGGGAACTAGATCTCACATGCTGCAATTAAGAGTTTGTGTGCCAAAGCTAAAAATCCCCCATACTGCAAGTAAAAAGATCCCACATGCTGTAATGAAGATCAGAGAGTCCAGGTGCTGCTATATTTATAAAATGGACAAGGGAAACTGAAGGAGATTCGGTCAAACTCAGAAAAGATGTGATAATAGAAGCAAGCTCAGAGTGCTGCTATATGAGAACTCAACCCATCACTGCTGGCTTTGAAGCTGGAAGGGGACCATAGGCCAAGCCATTCAGACCCTTAGAAGAGAGCCTAGTACATAGTAAATTGCTCAATAAATGCTAAATAAAAACAGTTGAGGGAAGGCACCACAATGGATGTTGAAAATATTGGGTGAAATGTTGTTCAGGAACAGGATGTCAGGATAGTGACCAAGAGTTACTCCACAGTTTACATGCTCATTGTGAAAGTGGGAAGTGCTTTTACAGTGGAGACATCTGCAGCCACCATCTGAGCTCAGTCTTCAAACAGTTATCACGGGAGGTGGGAGCCTGGGCATTGATGTCCCTCTGATTGGATGCAGTATAAAGTATGACATCATGTTTGAAAAAAGTTAACCTGAATGGAACCACATTACAGAGCTGGGTTTCCAATTGCAGAAAACACAAGGAATCGAGGAGGAAGTTAAACAAGATGAAGAAACACTGAGACAAATCCTGAATGTGGCAGTATTCTACGACTGTCCTAGTCTCTTCAAAACTGCTGCGTCATGAATTTTAAAAGGTTATGAAGAGGTGGTTCTCTATTCTACTTGTCATGCAGGAACCCAGGCCTCTCTCATTCGTGATGCTGCCGTGGTTCTCACGCCTCCTATAAGGAAGGGAAAGAGAATATGCAGGATCTTGCGGATTGGCTTTTAATCCATGCCTGACAGTGGTATGCTTCAGCTTCGCCTGGCCCCTACCCAACTGCAAGAGAGTTGGGAGATGAGCCTGGAAGCCTGGGAGGAACAAGAAAGGAATATGCTGAGCATCCAACTAGGCTTAGCACACACCTAGCACCCCTTACCCCTCTAGTAATGCAAGGCTCAGCGTGGCCTCTGTGAGGCAGCCCTAAGCCATGAATACCCCCAGTTTCATGCAGTTCCTCGCTTTGAGACAGACCAGCAACCCAGTGTCCTCCCTTCTCCCCTCATCCCCTGTGTGCATGTTCAGTCACTCAGTCGTGTACGACTCTTTGCGACCCTTTGGACTGTAGCCTGCCAGGCTCCTCTGTCCATAGGATTTCTCAGACAAGAATACTCTGTGGGTGTGCTCAGTCATGTTCAACTATTGGCAACCCCATGAACTGTAGCCCCCCAGATTCCTCTGTCCACGGGATTCTCTAGGCAAGAATACTGGAGTGGGTTGCCATTTCCTTTTCCAGGGGATCTTCCTGACCCAGGGATCGAATGCATGTCTCCTCCATTGGCAGGTGGATTCTTTACTGCTGAGCCGCCAGGGAAGCCCCCTCATCCCCTACATCCTCAATCAAAAATACCAATATCTTCATCTCTACATATCTTGAAATAGTCTTTACCTCTCCGACTGCATGTGCCAGAGTCTAATGCAACAGCCTCTGGTCTGGCATCCCTTCATGCAAGGATCCTGTTCTTGGGTGGGAGAGGTGGGGGCTATATTCTTGTAATAGGCTGCACATGAGCCAACAATGAGCAAAATAACTTAATGTGCTATGAAGTCACTAGAGACTGCAATGGTAAGAATGACTATTTGGGGTGAGGGGGAGGAGATAATTTATATAGGACTGTCAGAGTAGGCTGCACTGAGGAGGTAACAGCAGATAGAATCATCCAGAAAAGCGATATTCCTATTGCTGTGTTCTGTTGCAGAACTCTGCCGTTCCCTCTTCAAGTGGTAGAGTCTGTTTTCTCCACTTGAACTTGTACAGGTGTTTCAGTTTGCATAACTAATAACCAAGTTCAATGTTACTGATGCTGTGTGACTTCTTTGTCATAAAAAGACAGCACAGCTTCCACCTGACTTTTCTGGGACCCAACCAAGATCCCTTGCCCTCAACCCTGGTTTAACCAAGAGGTGACTGCCAGTCTCAGTGGGCCAGCCATGGAAGCGAGCCGCTTTAGAAGTAGTTCCTCAGTTGATTTGCCCCTGCTGATGCTGAGTGGAACAAAAATGCATCTTCCTCCTGAAGCCCTGCCTGAATTACAGAGACATCGTAAGTGAAATAGATAGCTGCTCTTTTGAAGCCACTGAGTTCAGAGGTATTTCATTAGGGATCTATAGTGCTGAGCTCAGTTCTAAATACTAAGGAGCCATTCATGAAGAAATCTTCACAAAGCCTTTTAAGCACTGCCAGCAACAGTGGCAATAGATCCCATGGCTCTAAGCACACTGAAGGAGCAGGCAAGGCCGCAAGGCCAAGGAGGGGAGCAGTAAGACAGGTGGCTACAGAGGAAGGCTGGAGACTTATCATGCAGCGCCTCCTGCACCACGGTAGGAAGTTTGAAATATGTCAGAAGTTCTGTGGGAGCCTCTGGAGGGTTATGAGCAGAATAGTGGGAGGGGCTTGTCCTTGAGAAATGGCTCTTGCTGCTCTGGAGAGGGTGATCTGGAGCAAGATGTGTAGAAGCAGGAAGACTGGTTAGCACATCACTGCAGCTGTTCAACTTGAATGCAAAGGTCACTAAGTGGGGAGAAGAAAGTAGATTCTGGGCATGTTTTGTAAACAAAAGCTCATGGTTTTTGTTTTGTTTTTAATCAGTTTTTTAATGGAAGTATAGTTGATTTACAATGTTACATTAATTACTGCTATCAGCAAAGTGATTTAGTTATACATATACATATATATACATTCTTTTTTGTATACTTTTTTCCGTTATGGCGAATCATAGGATACTGAAGGTAGTACTCTGTGTTATACAGTTGAACCTTGCTGTTTCTGCATTCTATATGTAAACGCTTACATCTGCTGGCCCCAGCCTCCCACTCCACCCCTCCCCCAGCCCCCTTCCCCTTGGCAACCACCAGTCTGTTCTTTACATTCCTAATCCTGTTTGTTTCATAGACAGGTTCTTCTGTGCACATTTTATTTTCTTTTTGGCTGTGCTGGGTCTGTGTTGCTGCACACAGGCTTTCTCTAGCCGCAGTGAGTGAGGGCTACTCTCTTGTTGCGGAGCATGGGCTCTAGAGCACACGGGCTTCAGTAGTTGCGTCACATGGGCTTAGCTGCTCCTCAACATGTGAGATCTTCTCAGACCAGGGATTGAGCTCGTGTTCCCTGAATTAACAGGTGGATTCTTGACCACTAGACCAGCAGGGAAGTCCTGAGCCATGTTTTATATGCCACATATAAGTGATATCATATGGCGCTTGTCTTTTTCTCTCTGACTTAGTCACCTAGTGTGATAATCTCTAGTTGCACACACCATAGGCCTTGTTGATAGAGAGGATGAGAGGTGAGGGATAAGGAAGAGTGAAGGTAAACTCTTAGGCTTTTCTCTCAAGCAGTCAGGTGAATAACAGTGTTACTGGCTGGAAGGGGAAGGCTTGGGGAGGAGCAGGGTTGGGGTGGGAAACTTCCCTTTCCCTCAGGATATCCTATTTCAATGTGATTGTAGAAAGAATTTCAAGCTGCTTAAGTAAGCCTCACCAAGCAGTTACTGGCAGGTGAGTACAAAGCTTCTGGGTCTGGTGGAGTTGGAGATTCTGACAACTACTTGACTTTCCTTAAGAATTCCTTTGTGGGGACTTCGCTGGTAGTCCAGTGACTTAGACTCCATGGTCCTAATGCAGGGGGCCCGGGTTTGATCCCTGGTCAGGGAACTAGATCCCACATGTCATAATTAAGATCTCCCATGCCACAACTAAGACCTGATGTAGCCAAAGAAATAAATATTAAAAAGAAAAAAAAAAAAAAAGAATCCCTTTATGTTTGTTTGCCTACATAGCTTTAAGATCTTCTATGCAGAGTGTGATTGTTATAATTACTATGGCAAAGATCCCAGTTGGAAACTGAAACACACCCAAGGGAGGAAATGGAACTCACATGTAGGGGACCAAGCCAAGCACTTTCCCTGAAGCATAATCCATTAGCCATTAGTCTGGAGACGAGTCTCTGAGTGACCAAGAGGACAGGACCACACCTTAGCTGCCTAGTGGAAGAATGACAGAAGAGTTAAGGGATAGAAGGATGAACTTCCGGAAGGACTCAACATAGGCAGAAGACCTAGACTGCTGGAAGCAGCTGCTGGATCTCCTACAGGAACAGGGAGAAGAAAGGGTCACAGGGCTCCCCAGGAGGAGAGGAAGCAATCCTAGGTGAAGCCATACCAAGATGTCTCCCTTACCTTTCTCTCCAGCCCCAGTTTTGAGATCTTGCTTGATCCACTCAATTCCCTCCCTCTAGAGAATGCGTCTCTGAAACTCAGAAGGAAACTCACTCTTCACCTGATCTTCAGTGAGGGTCATTCACTTGTCCAGCTTCATGGAGATCACCTCACAGACCCCAGGTTGGATGGGTCAGCAGGCAGAAACCGGTATCCAGTCAGGCTCTCTATACATGCAAAGAATAGGCAATCACAACAGCAGGGACAGGGGCACTCAGTGACCTGGATTGTCTTTGCTGGTTCCCACTCAGACTCCCAATTCCACTGACTCCTCTCTCCTGTATTTTTAAAATAAATTTATTCATTTTAACTGGATGCTAATTACTTTACAATATTGTAGTTGTTTTGCCATGCATTGCCATGAATCAGTCTCCTGTATTTTTCATGCTTGCTTCAACTTTCCTCCCTGTTGTCTCCTCCATGGGCCCACAGTACTCGCTGCCCAAATATACTTCTTCCTATTCTCTCTCCAAAATATGGCAAAGGGTCTCAAAAGTAACTATGCGCCATCGAACCACCAAAGATAACTCATATGTAGGAACTGCTTCACTTATTCATTCAACAACTATTTGCTCAGGTCCTACCATGGGTGGTTGTTAGGGAGGCTATTGCAGTAATCCAAGTAAGACATGATGGAGGGTTTCCCTGGTGGCTCAGTGGTAAAGCATCTGCCTACCAAGCAGGGGACATGGGTATGAGCCCACTCCAGGAAGATCCCACATGCCTCGGAGCAAGTAAGCCTGTGTGCCACAGCTGTTGAGCCTATGTCTAGAGCCCAAGAACTGCAACTAGTGAGCCCACGTGCCCCAAGTACTGAAGCCTGTGCAGCTAGAGCCCATGCTTCACACCAACAGAAACCGCTGCAGTGGGAAGCCCACACACTGCAACTAGAGAAGAGCCCTTGCAGCAACCCAGACCCAGCGCAGCCAAAAAAAAGAAAAAAGACTTGGACCGGTATGATCATAGTGGGGGTGATGAGAAGTGGGTGGACTCTGGATGTATTTTGAAAGACAGAGCCAACAGAATTCCCTGAAGCAGTGGACATAAGGTATGAGAGATGAAAGAAGAGAAAGATGCTTCCAAGTTTTGGGCCTCAGTATCTGAAAGGGTGGTGTTGCCATTTTCTGAGAGGAAAAACAGCAAGACAAGCAAGTTGAAAGTATTAAATCAAGGGCTTGATATTTGGACATATTAAATTTGAGATGCTTCTTTAGACATTCTAATGAAAGTATTCAATTAGCAGTCTGGGGTTTCTGAGAAAGATCCAAACTGCAGATAAAAAATTTCAAAACCTTATCCTACCTTGCTCTGCTTACAAGCAAAAAAAAAAAAGTTGGAATCTGCAAAATTTCAGGCAATACATATCAGATAATATAGACCAACCAAGATATCTAGAAAGATTGTGGTTGACATTGTCTGACAGAGTTGGTGAATGACTTCTCTCAGAGATGGCCGTGTATCTAGAGTTCTAAGCTCCCGTGAATGGGCACCAGCATTGTGACTGTCTGCAGTGGTCCCCTGCCCCATAGAGACTGAAGTAGAATGAATTTTACCACCCTAAATGAAAACAGACCAATGGCCTTTCTGGATCTCTTCTCTCCCAAGGTCAATATCACTATTTAAAACCAAACACCCTTTCCTCCTTGAATAAACTTTCTCCTCCCTTCCTGCACCTTGGCCTATTCCTTCTTCTACTTACAAAATAAAAGCTATCATCCACATTAATGAAGACAACAGAGGGTAAGAGGAAGGGAATAGGGAATAGGGCATGACCATACCTAGCAATAACCAACCTTTTTAATGTGCATTAAAATTTTTTTAAATTTCTTTTTAATGTGTATTAAAATTTTTTTCACAGCTTTTCAAATTTGGATAATAAACATACTTGCTTCTTTTTTTAATTTATGAAGTAGAGTTGATTTACACTGTTGGGTTAATTTCTGCTTTTCAGCAAAGTGATTCAGTTATACATATATAAATTCTTTTTCTTATTCTTTTCCATTATGGTTTATCACAGGATATTGAATATAGTTCCCTATGCCATACAGTAGGACCTTGTTGTTCATCCATTCTATATACAACAGTTTGCATCTACTAATCCCAAACTCCAATATATCCTTCTCCCACCCTTCCCCTGACTTGGCAGCTTCAAGTCTGTTTATGGAAAAAAAAAGTTTTGTCATGTCCTGTGTGCAGATCTTAGTTCCCCCAACCAGGGATCAAACATTCGCCCCCTGCAGCAGAAGCGCTGGAAGTGCTGAGTCAACCACTGGACTTCCAGGGAAGTATGATAGCTCATTTCTTTTTTAGCCCTAAATATTTCATGCACTGATGTACAGTGTACCCATTGTATGATGTACCGCTGCCTATTTACCCACTTACCTACTGCCTTCGCTAGTTGATCATTCATCTGGGTAGCTCTCAAGATACTTTTAGTATACTCTCCCTGACTTCAATATTCTGTAGTTTCCCTATGAAAAGTGTAGATGCGGGTTTATTTTTATTCTTGAGATTCATTCTTTTCTAAATCAGAGGACTCATCATCAATTCTGGAAACTTTCTCAAGCATTTTGTCTTTGAATAATATTTCTTTTTCATTTTCTTCTTTCCGGCTGAAACCCAGTGGTCTATATGTTAGGCTTTCTCATTGCGTAGTTCATGTCTCCTAACATCTGTTCCTCTGTCTTGCATTCGGAATACTTTCAGCAGTTGTGTCTTCTAGTTTATTAATTCCCTTTTCAATTACATTTAATTTGCTTTTTGACCTGTTCATTTCCTGTTTTATGTATTTGTTTGGTTTTGTTTTGGCCATGCCACATGGCTTGTGGGATCTTAGTTTCCCAGCCAGGGACTGAACCTGGGGCCTCGGCAGTGAAATAATGGAGTCCTAACCACTTGACTGCCAGGGAATTCCATATATTTCTTAACTGTAAAGAAAAACCACATAATTGAAAATTTACCATCTTATCCATTCTTAAGAGTGCACATCAGTAATATTAAGCATATTCACATTACTGGTGCAACCAGTCTCCAGAAATTTTTCATTCTGTAAAACTGAAACTCTACACCCATTAAACAACTCCCCATTTTCTCCTTTCCCTGGTAGCCACCTTTCAACTTTTTGAAACTATAAATTTGACTAATTTAAATACCTAATATAGGTAGAATCACATATACAGTGTTTGTCTTTTTGTGATTGGTTTATTTCACATAGTATGATGTCCTCAAAGTTCATCCATGTTCTCCTGGGCATACACCTGGAGAAAACCGTAATTTGAAAATATACATGCCCTCCAATGTTCATTGCAGCACTATTTACAATAGCCAGGACATGGAAGCAACCTAAATGTCCATCAACAGAGGAAGGGATAAAGGTGATACGGTACATGTATACAATGGAATATTACTGATCCATAAAAAAGAGCAAAATAATGCCACTTGGAGCAACGTGAATGGACCTAGAGATTGTCATACTGAGTGAAGTAAGTCAGACACAGAAAGACGAACATCATACGACATCTTTTATGTGTGGAATCTTAAAACAAAAAAGGTACAAATAGCTAATTTATAAAATAAAGGCAGAGCAAAACAAACATTGTTATGGAGGGAGGGGAGGTGGGATAAACTGGGAGATTGGGATTGACATGTACATACCACTATATATAAAATAGGTAATTAACAAGAACCAGCTGTACAGCACAAGGACCTCCACTCAATACTTTGTAATAGCCTATATGGAAAAAGAGTCTAAAAATAAAAAGTGGATTAATATATATGTATAACTGATTCACTTTGCTGTATACCTGAAGCTAACACAACATTGTATATCAACTATACTCCAATAAAATTTTATAAAGAAAAAAATTCATCCATGTTGTAGCATGTGACAGGATTTCTTCCTTTTTAAAGCTGAATAATCTTCCATTGTATGTATATACCACACTTTGTTTATTCATTCATCCGTTGGTGGATGCTTGGGTTACTTCTACATTTTAGCTATTGTGAATAATGCTGCTGTAAACATGGGCATGAAAATCTCTCTTTGATACCTTCCTTTCAGTTCTTCCAAGTATATACCCAGAAGTAGGTTTGCTGGATCATATAATTCTAGTTTTAATATTTTGTGGAACTGTCATACTGTTTTCCACAGAGGCTGGAACATTTTACATTCTTAGCAATAATTCACAAAGCCTGCAATTTCTCCACATCCTCATCTTCATCAGCACTTGTTATTTGCTGCATTTGGAGTTGTATGAAGTTTGTTTGAGGAAGAATAAAACACAATTGATCCAGGACAATTTTGAGATTCCTCGTTTTTTAGGAAAGTCTCCAACAACCTCATTCTGCTTAAGTTTTCATTGGCTAATCTGAGCTCTTGGCTCCTAAAGAGGAGGTTTCCCAGAAGTGTGAGAATAACTAGTGGGAGAGTATTTCCCCACAGCTTCTGGAGATCAGTCTCCAGAGAAACTTGAAAACTTTTCTCTGGAGAAAAGTTGGGGGAAGAAGGAATTTCTGAGCAGCTAAGGAATAAGACTTCCCTGGTGGCTCAGATGGTAAACCATCTGCCTACAATGCAGGAGACCCGGGTTCGATCCCTGGGTTGGGAAGATCCCCCAGAGAAGGAAATGGCAACCCACTCCAGTATTCTTGCCTGGAAAATCCAATGGACGGAGGAACCCAATAGGCTACAGTCCACGGGGCCACAAAGAGTCGGACAGGACTGAGCGACTTCACTCACTTCCCTCAAGGAATATTCAGCCCTGTGGAATACACAACTACTTCCTCAGGGTTGAATAACTTTCTTTATTCCCTTCCTTTCAAAGGACAAGAATTCCTCTACCCTTGTCAGAAAATTGATACCTGCTGTGTTCATCTGGAGGCAGATCCTAATCAGAGCATATTCAATCTGTAGAAAATGGAGACTTCCTTTGGTAGAAAGAAAGCTGCACTGAGAATCTGCAGCTCAGAACCCTGGATTTCAATTCTGGTGCTTTAGCTCAGAGGTTTGTGATGTGACGTTCCTCCAGGAATCTTGTTCAAGGAATGCGGCTCACTCACCTGCTCCGGATCCAAGGCAGAGTCAACCGCTCTCAGAATGCTTTGAATGGCTGTTCTGGTTCAAAGATGCCTTGCTCTTTTATCATTCTTATACAGCACTGAAATGTCCACCTGTATGAAAACTGTCTATTATCGTATGGTTCTTTCCACCACAGCAAGCCAGGCTGTGTGTGATCCCTGCTCAGGGAAGTCCATAGAAATAAAATGACTTGTGCTAAGGAGTGAGACTGCTGGGTGGGAAGGGGTAAAGATATGCATGGCAGGAGAGTTCCTTTTAAAAAGCTAGTTCAACATCCTTGTTAGATTTCTATTTAATGGTAATATTTAAACATGAAGTAAAAATTATTCAAGTCTTATAAGTAAATAAATTATTCCAGTTTAAGTAAGAGAGCAAAATGTGAAGAAAAAAAAAAAAAAACCACCTACCCTCCACCAGTCAATAATGTATTGCCCATTGTTGTAGGCTGAGTATCCCAAGATATAGACTCTGAAGGAAACTTGTGTGCAAGTTATTGGGAAGTACTCTCAGAAACATCTGGGAGGGGAAGAGAGGAGCAAGATGAAGCCAAGAGAAAACAGGTTGCCAAGTAGTTGCAGGTTGCAACAGAGGTTGCAGCCATCCCTGAGGGGAGCTCTGAAGCTAGGATTGCCCTTCATCACTGTGCCAAACTGAAGCAAAGGGCACATGCATTTGTACTACATAAGAGCCCGTCATTGGAGGCAATCTGTCCCCAGGGAGGAACTTCGGCTTGGCAAGGTAGCTTCTTGCAGCTGAGGGCACTGTCTGGAGAGGCACTCTGTATAAGCCGGCAATAGGCAACATTTCTCGCAACTGGGTGAAGTGTGCTGGTCCCAAGAAAGGGCATCCACAGAACACCACACAGTATCCAAGACATCCGTACCCTCCTAATCTCTCCCCAGAAACAAAAGCCTTGACATTGAAACATGTATCCCTCCAGACCTGTGTTTTGGAATTCATATATATTTTCATACACAGGCATATATGCACATGACTTTTCTTTAATTAAAGGATTCATAAGATGCATTGTTTTATTGCTTTCTTCACTTGTATTAGAGTTCTTTCCCTTAAGGTACAAAAAGCTCTTTTTCTTGCTCTTTGTCTCTCTTTATCTTAGACATCTGCATATTTCATATTGTAGATTTTCAATTTTATCAAATGCTATTTTGACATCTATTGAAATGACCATAAAGTCATCCTCAAGCTTTGAGTCTCAAAGGTTGTTCAGGTTGAAAATCAAGAGTACATAATTAAAAAAAATAATAATAATAAAAAGAAAATCAAGAATAGAGAAAAGAACATTTTTAAAAAATGATTAATAATGAGAGCTGCCTTATCAAATAGCAAATCGCAGTAAAAAACTGATGTTGGAGGGGCTTCCTTGTTGGTTAAGAATCTCCCTTGCAACACGAGGGACACTGGTTCAATCGCTGGCCCTGGAAGATCCCACATGCCATGGAGCAACTAAACCTGTCTGCCGCAGCTACTGAGCCCATGCATTGCAATTTCTGAAGCCCATGCGCTTAGAGCCTGTGCTTCTCAACAAAAGAATCCACCGCAATGAGAAGCCCGCACACCACAACAAAAAGTAGCCCCCACTTGCCATAACTAGACACAACTAGAAAAAGTCTACTTGAAGTAATGAAGACCCACCACAGCCAATAAATAAATAAATCTTAAAAAAAAACCCTGGTGTTAGAAAAATGAATATTTCGAAATTATGTTCTACCTCACACTACATGTCAATAAAAATTCCAGACAGATTTCAAAGTGCAATATAAAAACCCAAGAAAGTATTAAAGGGACTTCCCTGCCAGTCTGGTAATTAAGCCTCCATGCTTCCACTTGAGGGGTGCAGGTTTCATCCCTCCTTGAGGAACTGAGATCCCATATGTCTTGTAGTCAAAAAACCAAAACTTAAAACAGAAGGAAGGACTTCCCAGGTGGTGCAGGGGACAAAAATTCTGCCAGTGGAGAGGATACTGGTTTGATTCCTGGTCTAGGAAGATTCCACACGCCACAGAGCAACGAGCCCAGGTGCCACAACTTTTTAGTCAGCCCTCTAGAGTGTGGGGCTTCCCTAGTAGCTCAGCTGGTAAAGAATCCACCTGCAATTCAGAAAAGTCCGGTTTGATACCTGGGTCAGGAAGATCCCCTGGAGAAGGGATAGATTACCCACTCCAATATTCTTGGGTTTCCCTGGCAGCTAAGAAGGTAAAAGAATCCACCTGTCAAGGCTATATATTGTTATCCTGCTTATTTAAGTTACATGCAGAGTACATCGTATGAAATGTCAGGCTGGATGAATCCCAAGCTGCAATCAGGATTGCCAGGAGAAATATCAACATCTCTGATATATATATGATATCACTCTAATGGAAGAAAGTGAAGAGGAACCAGAGAGCCTCTTGATGAAAGAGGTGAAAGAGAAGAGTGAAAAAGCTGACTTAAAACTCAACATTCAAAAAACTAAGATCAGGGCATCCAGTCCCATCACTTCATGGCAAATAGATGGGGAAATGTGGAAACAGTGGCAGATCTTACGTTCTTGGGCTCTAAAATCACTGTGGACAGTGAATGACTGCAGCTATAGAATTAAAAGATGTTTGCTCCTTGGAAGGAAAGTTATGACAAACCTAGATGACAGAGACATCACTTTGCCAACAAAAGTCCATATAGTCAAAATTATGGTTTTTTCCAGTAGCCATGTGTAGATCTGAGAACTGGACTATAAAGAAGCCCCGAGAATTGATGCTTTCAAATTGTGGTGCTGGAGAAGACTCTTGAGAGTCCCTTGGACAGCAAGGGGATCAAATCAGTCAATCCTAAAGGAAATCAGCGCTGAATATTCATTGGAAGGACTGATGCTGAAGCTGAAGCTCCACTTCTTTGGCCACCTGACATGAAGAGCTGATTAATTGGAAAAGATCCTGATGCTGGGAAAGATTGAGGGCAGGAGGAGAATGAGCAGCAGAGGATGAGATGATTAAACAGCATCACCAACTCAGTGGACAGGAATCTGAACTCCTGGAGATAGTGGAGGACAGAGAAGCCTGACATGCTGAAGTCCATGAGGTTGCAAAGAGTCAGACACAACCTAGCAACTGAATAACAACGACACAATCTGTAGGAGAGATATAAACATCCAATAAAGATATGAAAAGTTACTCAACATTCTTAGGAATCAGAGAAATGTGAATTAAAATAGCATAAAATGATTTGGAGGGAGGAGGACAGAATTAGCAACAATTTAAACATCCAGTAATGTCCATTACTGACAAAGCTATGGAGAAATGGGTGCTCTGTTTTATTGTTGAGCAGAAAATAAATTGGTAAGTCTTTTGGAAGGCAGTTTAGCAAGTTCTATCCAGAATTTAAGTGGATAGATATTTAGCCCTTTTCCCTAAATTGATCCTAAAGATACATAGATGTACACAGGTTAGTACATGCAATAATATTGAATATAACAGAATTTGTAATTGAAAAATATTTTTGAAATAAACTAAACATTAATGAGAATATTTAGTCAAATTACAATATTAATTTACAAAATACTTTACAGCTATTTAAAAGTGATAGACCTAACATTGAGAAGTCATCAATACTCACTGTTAAGAGAAAAAACTTTGATCATACATTTAAATATATATGCCTATGAGTGAGTGCCAAGTAGTTTCAGTTGTGTCCAACTCTTTGCGACTCTACAGACTTTAGCGCACCAGGGTCCTCTGTCTGTGGAATTCTCCAGGCAAGAATACTGGAGTAGGTTGCCGTTACTCCAGGGGATCTTCCCGACCCAGAGAGTGAACCTGCATCTAGTACAACTCCTGCATTTTGCAGGCGGGTTCTTTACCATTAACACTGACTGGGAAAGGCCCATATATACCCATGCATGTATACAATTACAATAAAATTTTATCAGTGGTTATGAATTGCGAGGAGGGGCTCTGGTATTGATTGGGTGAAGTGATCCTTTCCTTTTTTATATACACTTATCTGTGTGATTTGAACACTTTACAATGATCCTCCAATACTTTCGTGATTTAAAAAACAACTTAAGGGAATTTCCTGGAAGTCCAGTGGTTAGAACTTGGTGCTGTCACTGTCAACCCCTAGTCATGAACTAAAACCCCATAAACAGAGCAGCAAAATAAAAAAACTTAATAAAAGGAAAGCTAACACCTACTGATAGAAAAGATATAAAGAAAAAAGTGAATCACTTTGCTGTATAGCAGAAATTAACATAACCTTGTAAATCAAGGACATTTCAATAAAAATTTTCTAAAAAGAAAAATTAGCTGTAATCGCATTTTAAAAGATGAATCTGTTAACATGCTAATGTTAATCTTTTCAGCTCCTTCTCTTTGTAACTAATTTTTTAACCCAGGAGACTGAGTGGTATTTAAATTTTGTTTACCATTCTTGCTTTAACTTTCTCTAGAGTTTATCTCTAGTGTGGAATTCTCCCTCTTCCTTTGAAGTCACTATCTTTCTTCAGGCTCTGCCAGGACTCTCTTGCTGACAGCTTGAAACTCCAGATACAGCCCCAGGGCACAGGAATGGCCCAGCAGGAGCCTCAGTCTTCATACTCTTCTGAGGCCCCTGGGAAGTAAAGGCATTCCAAGGTGCAGAACTGGTGGCTTGGGGATCAGAATACAGAACTGAGGACACCCTGGATGTGGCTAACTTTGATTACTGAAAAGAACTACTCCAAAGTCAACAACTGGTAAAGGAAGTATCCTCAGGAGAGACTGGGCACTGCTTCTGCCAGGATCAGGACCCCACACCAACTGAACTTTGCTTCCTCTATTCAGGTTGCAAGGCGATGAGAACCAGGGTAAAGGTGTTGACTGCATCACATGCTCTGGCAGTCGGCGATTGCTTAACACTGAGCCTAATTCAAGGGGAAAGTGTTTACTTAGACCACAAGGGCAAATCTATATTTCTGGTTTAAAAAAGACCCTTGGAAAATACCCTGTTAGACTTAACTTCAGGAAGCAAACCAAGCTTGCCCAGTCTTAGCCAGAGGCTAGTCCTTCAGGGTCCCAGCTGTACCTGCCCAGGATCACATCAGCTAGGGCTGAGCAAAACCTGTGTCTGTGTGAGCCTGTCCTGGCGTCCAGGGAAGGAGTTATGTTGGCATCTGTACTTTATCTAATTGTGATCCTGTACATTATGGGATAAGAATCCATAGACAGGCCATCCCTAGTGGTCCACTGGGTAGGACTTTGTGCTCCTATGCAGCATGCCCGGGTTTCAACCCTGGTCAGGGAACTAGATGCCACATGCCAAAACGAAGATCGAAGATCCCTCCTGCCTTAACTAAGACCTGGCATAGCCAAATACATAAATATTAAAATAGGGAAAAAAAAGAGTTTGGAGCTTTTAAAAAGAAATCCACGGATAAATTAATTTATAATCAGAGGAAATTTAGTGTACAAGAGTCAATAAGGAGATGAAAATCAATTACAGATGCAAAAATAAAAGTTATCCAGATTAGGTGTTTCAAATTCACTAAACAGTAATCATTTTGCAATAGTTACACATATCAAATCATTATGTTGTAAACCTTAATGTAATATAATGTCAGTTACAGCACAGCAAGACTGGGGGAAAAGTAAAAAATAAAGTCCTCTTTGGGAATTCCCTGATGGTTCACTGGTTAGGACTCAGCACTTTCACTGCTGAGGGTGCAGGTCCAATCTCTGGTCAAGTAACTGAGATCCTGTAAGCTGCCTAGTGTGGCCCCCCCAAAAAATCTAATCTTCTACTATCCCAATCTAAACCCTAGAAGATTTGAGATGTTCCTTTAGGAAACATACTTGCTGATCTACAGATGGACACTACTACAGAAATATTGTCTTTGGAATGGGCAAGGTCTTCATGATTAAAGTTTGGACCTGCCACCTCTTTACATCCCCTGCTCTTCTCCCACATTGAGAAGCTTCATATTAATAAATGTGTTTGGTTGATGGCAAAGCTGTTGACTTTCTGTATTCAAATCTGATTATTCTCTTAGAGGAACGGGGAAAAGGCACAAATAATTGACTCTGTGAATATATTTGATTTGGTAGTGTGATAATTTTATGGTAAGTTCACCCTGGTATTCTAAGCATAAATTAATTAGCAGGAAGTGGCAAGTGTCTGGAGAAGATACTTTCAGTAGGAAATTCCCCTTACTGTTCCCTTGGGGCATGTGACAGAAGCTCTGCCAATCAAATGCTCTCTCTCAGGGCATTGCTATTTGAACAAACAGGAGAGAAGGGGTATAACCTTTGGTCTCAGTGGACTAAGAGAGGGGTAGAGCTCTAAAAACCAAAAGGAATTTACTGTCCATATAGTAAACTCAAAAGGGTACACCAGGGTTCAATTCCCTCATTAAATTATTCATTTCACAAACATTTACTGAGCATGTGATTGGCACCATGCAGGGACCTGTGAGGCTCCTGGGCACAAGGCTTTTCTGTGCTCCCTCCTCCAATTTCACTATCTTCCCCAAGCTGAGACACTTAGAGGTTTAGAGGTCATAAGCCTGCTGTCTCCCTCTTTGCCTGGCAAAGCACAGTATAAGCGTCTGCCTGCAATATGGGAGACCTGGGTTTGATCCCTGGGTCAGGAAGATCCCCTGGAGAAGGGAATGGCAACCCACCCCAGTACCCTTGCCTGGAAAATCCCATGGATGGAGGAGCCTGGTATGCTACAGTCCATGGAGTCCCAAAGAGTCAGACACGACTGAGTGACTTCACTTTCCTTTCTTTCCTTTTCCTACAGAGAAGCTGAACTTTCAGCATCACAGTGTGTACAAGGCACTGTACTAGATGTTTACACATATTCGTGTCATTTAACAGATGGAGACAGATTCAAAAACTTTCAAGACAGTTGTTCAAGATCACATAGGATTCTGGCCCCGAGTTCTGACTCTGGTGCTTTATCTACTACACCACACAGTTTAGGCTAAGGCTTCCCCACACCCAGTTGTAGGGATAAAATGAAAGAAAAACACCAACAGATTATTTTTAAATAAATGAGGGTGACTCAAAAAGTAGAATTAATTTTATTTCAAGTAAATGAGTATTAAAGCTTATGTATAGTCCCTGAAAACACATTGCTGGAAGGGGAAGAGCCTAGAAGGGAGATTTCCCAGGAGAGAATGGTAGGGCCTCATGAACACACACAGAGAACCGAATTCTCCCCCATCAGACAGGATGAACCTCAAACAGTCAATAGAAGGTTGATGTCTGAGGTGTTTGGAATGAAAAAGTAAACAGTCAGCCTCTTGGCTGCAAGTGAAAGAAACCCAGTTCTACTAGCTTAGATAACCACAGAAAGAGCCTCAAGGGCAATGACAACTAAGACTGGCTCTCTCTCTCCCCTCCTTTTCTTGTCTGTGCATCTCTCTGTATGTTAACCATTCTCTTGCAGACAAGTTACTACAAGAGAATGTAATAATAGCTGTTGGCAGTTTTCAGACTACACCTTCCAGCTACCCCACCCAAGAACATTACTCCTTCCCCCAGTGCCAATTCAAACATCCTGGTGTAGAACTAGAGTCAGTGGGGCAGGAGAGGTTGCGGTGGGGCAGGCAGAGAGCTAGTTCAGTTCAGTTCACTTCAGTCACTCAGTCGTTTCCGACCCTTTGCGACTCCATGGACTGTAGCATGCCAGGCCGCTCTGTCCATCACCAACTCCCGGAGTTTACTCAAACTCATGTCCATTGAGTCAGTGATGCCATCCAACTGTTTCATCCTTTGTTGTCCTCTTCCCTCCCGCCTTCAGTCTTTTCCAGAATCAGGGTCTTTTCAAATAGAGGGCTAGTTAGCAGAGGGGAAGAAGAGGCAACCAGTGGCAATGATAATACAAAAGAAATGGGGACATATGATTCTGTGATGAAAACATTTAGTGTCCTACGCATGGAGTATAATTCTAATCTGCCTCATTTCTTTCTGGTTATAAATGCCTCATTGACCTCACAAATTCAGAAAAGATTTGGCTGAAACAAGAGGTAAATGGGCTCAACTGTTATCCCTCATCTACATTAGCAGCATCATTATTTTTATTTATAGATATATTCTTTTGATTGCTTTTATGGCTATTGGCTTTGATGGACTGTGACATTTGGAAATTTGAGTGTGTTGATCATCTTTAATAACTATTTTAGACTTTTCTGTAGATTTTCTTGACTCTTAACTTCTATTTTAGTATTTGGCCCATTAACAAGAATAATTCCAAAGACTTAAATATACATTTCAGAATTAATTAAGCATTTTTAAGTAGGTAGATTCAAACCAACATTTACTTGCAAAAGAATTCATTAGACTGTATAGCACAGGGAACTATATCCAATCTTCTGGGATAAACCATAATGGAAAAGAATATTTTAAGATATATATGTGTGTGTATGGGCTTCCCTTGTGGCTCAGCTGGTAAAGAATCCACCTGCAATGTGGGAGACCTGGGTTGGGAAGATCCCCTGGAGAAGGGAAAGGCTAGCCACTCCAGTATTCTGGCCTAGAGAATTCCATGAACTGCATATGTATAGTCCATGGGGTTGGAAAGAGTCAGATACAACTGAGCAACTTTCACTTTCACTTTCATGGATTCCCAGGTGTCACTAATGGTAAAGAACCTGCCTACTAATACTGGAGGAGACACTGGTTTGATCCCTGGTTCAGGAAGATCCCCTGGAGGAGGGCATAGCAACCCATTCTAGTATTCTTGCCTGGAGAATCCCATGGATAGAGAAGCCTTCAGTTCAGTTCAGTCACTCAGTCGTGTCCGACTATTTGTGACCCCATGAATTGCAGCACGCCAGGCCTCCCTGTCCATCACAAACTCCCAGAGTTCACTGAGACTCACATCCGTCGAGTCCGTGATGCCATCCAGCCATCTCATCCTCTGTCGTCCCCTTCTCCTCCTGCCCCTAATCCCTCCCAGCATCAGAGTCTTTTCCAATGAGTCAACTTTTTGCATGAGGTGTCCAAAGTACTGGAGTTTCAGCTTTAGCATCATTCCTTCCAAAGAAATCCCAGGGCTGATCTCCTTTAGGATGGACTGGTTGGATCTCCTTGCAGTCCAAGGGACTCTCAAGAGTCTTCTCCAACACCACAGTTCAAAAGCATCAATTCTTTGGCGCTCAGCCTTCTTCACAGTCCTGCAATCCATAGGGTCACAAAGAGTTAGACACAAGTGAAGCGATTCAGCAGCAGCAGGTGTGTGTATAACTGAGTATATGGCAGAAATTAGCATGACATTGTAAATCAACCATACTTTAATTTTTAAAAAATACTTTAGAGGACTTCCCTGGTAGTTCACTGGTTAAAACTCCACACTTCCTCTGCAGGGGGTGTGGGTTAGATCCCTGGTCAGGGAACTAATATCCCACATACTGCACATTGCTGCCAGAAAGGTAAAAAAAATTAGAGCCCTATGTTTGCATTTTCCACCTCATTTAATATAGAAAAAAAAAGAAAAGAAAATAATTTAAAAAAAAAGAAAAAAAATGGGGGGAGCAAATTGGGGTGGGGGTGTGGGCTGGATTCCCTCCCTGCCTTTTCATGCACCCAGTGACCCTAGTTATGTCCTTTAGTCATTTAAAATTCTATTTCATTCTCTCTGAAATGGTTAACATCACCTACTTGTAGGGATTAGAAGCAGAAGTAGAGATAACAGATGCTTAATACAGGGTATGGGAAGCTTAATAAGTGGTGCTTATCAATTTTAACTGAAGCCATTCCCCCTCAACACCCTGAGAGATCTTTATCCCAGGTTGGGAGGACTCAGCAGTGCTCCACTATATACTCACCTGCACAAGGTACAGAGAAAGCCATCAATCACCAGTTTACTGGAATCTTCTCTCTCTGAGCCCAAATTGCCCTGCATGGCTTATAGTCTATTTGATCTTTCTATTGCACTGCTGTGCGTGTCTTGCATTGTTAATTCAGACTATTAGCTCTCATATTGTTCAGTGTTTCACTACCAGTTGCCAAACTGACCTCATTTCCTGCCAAGTTAACCTCATTTCCGTTTTTGATAAGGTTACTAAATGAATAGATTCTAAGAATACTGCAGGCATAGTATTATCTGGGTTCTGCAAGGGGGATGATAAGGTCCTGTGGTGTCTCTGTGGCCAAGATGCCCAAAAAATGAAACAGAGTGTAGATAGCAGGAATCATAAATAGCTAGACAAATACCTCCAACAGCCCTTTGATCAGACTGGTTGGTTGTGAGAAGTAGATGGATACAGAGGAGTCAACCTGGGAATAAGAACTGATGTGGTCATAAAAAATATCCTCCAAGATCTAGAGTAGGAAGCCCACTCCCTCGTTCATATACCAAATATTTATTGAATGCATGGGCAGGGCACTGAGTAAGACCCTGGCGATAGAAGAGAACAAAAGAGATCTGACTTCTGCCTTTTTGGAACTTACATTCTAGTGGTAGGGAGAAAGACAACAAACACACATATCTTCTGGGAGTTTCTAAAACAGATGTGATACCAAGAAAGCAGCATGACTTGGGGCAGGAGAGGGGTGGTCCTTTAGGCAAGATCATCAAGTGAGCTAGAGAATGAGTAGCCAGCTCCGTGAACTTCTGGGGCCACAGCTAGCTAGGCAGAGGGAAGAGCAAATGCAAAGGTCCTAAAAAGAGAATATGGGACCTCCCTGGTGGTCCAGTGGTTAAAAATCTGCCTGCTAATGCAGGGGACAAGTGTTCGATCCCTGGTCAGGGAAGATCCCACATGGCAAGGGGCAACTAAGCCTGTGGGCCACAGGCACTGAGCCCACAAGCCCTAGAGCCAGTGCACTGAAACTAGAGAGTAGACCCCCTTGCTGCAACAAGAGAAAACCTGCTCACAACAACGAAGACCCAGCTCAGCCACACACAAGAAAGAAAGAAAGAAAGAAAGAGAATGTGCTTGGTATATTTAGGTCTAGAAAGAAAAGCAAATCTGGGGAGCAGAAATGAAGGGAGAAGTGGAGAGAGGAAAGGAGTGGACCTTCTAGTGAAGAGCTTCCCAGATAATGTGCCCCAGTGGGGGTTCACCATGTCCCACCTGTGGCTCCCTCAGCACCCACATCGGAAGTAGGGCCTGGAGTAGCCTGATTTGCTCCCTACCACCACCATCATCTTGGACTGAAAAAGCCTCATCTACTTACCCAGTGTTCCATGTACATGTATGAATTCCTTTTGATGCTGAAAGTTTAGCTTCTTTGTTGCTGTTCAGTAGGCCAGTTGTGTCTGACTCTTGGCGACCTCATGGCCTGCAGCATGCCAGGACTCTCTGTCCCTCCCCATCTCCTGGAGTTTGCCCAAGTTCATGTTCACTATATTGGCGATACCATCTAGCCATCTCTTCCTCTGATGCCCTCTTCTCCTTCTACCCTCACTATCTTTCCCAGCATCAGGGACTTTTCCAATGAGTTGGCTGTTCGCATCAGGTGACCAAAATACTGGAGCTTCAACTTCAGCATCAGTCCTTCCAATGAGTATTCAGGGTGGATTTCCTTTAAGATTGACTGGTTTGGTCTCTAAGGGACTCTCAGGAGTCTTCTCTGACACCACAGTTAGAAGGCATCAATACTTTGGCACTCTGTCTTCTTTAAGGTCCAGCTCTCACAAGCATATGTGACCACTTGGAAGACCATAGCCTTGACTAGCTGGACCTTTGTTGCAGAGTGATGCCTCTGCTTTTCAACACACCGTCTAGGTTTGTCATAACTTTCCTGCCAAGAAGCAATCGTCTTCTGATTTTGTGGCTACGGTCACTATTCGCAGTGATTTTAGAGCCCAAGAAGAGGAAATCTGTCACCACTTCCACCTTTCTCCTTCTATTTGCCATAAAGTAATGGGGCCATATGCCATGATCTTAGTTTTCTTAATATTTAGTTTTATGCTGACTTTTCCACTCTCTTCCTTCACCCTGATTGAGAGATTCTTCAGTTCCTCTTTGCTTTCTCCCATTAGAGTGGTATCATCCACATATCTGAGGTTGTTGATGTTTCTCCCACCTATCTTGATTCCAACTTATAACTCATCCAGCCCGGCATTTCTCATGATGTGCTCAGTGTATAAGTTACATCTGTGTCAAATAAAATCTCAGAGGCAGAGTTTGGGGGAGAGTAGAAAAAGATAGCTTTGTTGCTATGCCAGGCAAAGGGGGACACAGCAGGCTAATGCCTTCAAAACCATGTGTCCCAACTTGGGGAAGATAGTGACACGTTTTATAGTGAAAGAGGGTGTGATCAGCTCATGGACATTCTTCTGATGGGTTGGTGGTGAGGTAAGTAGGAATCAACATCGTCAGCCTTCAGGTTTAACTGGTCTAGGGTCTACATGCTTGTGGGCAGCATACCTTAACTTCTCCCACCTGGAGGCAGTTTCAGTATCCACAAAATAGATCAAAGCCATTGTGCTAAAAAATACTTAAAAGCTATTTTGCTCAAAAAATAGCACAAAATCCACAAGATAGCTGAGAAAAACAGATGACCATATCTTCCAGGAATTAAACATGTTAAGCATAGAATAACAAAAACAGTATGGTAAGTGACATGAGAAAAGTTAAAAGAAAAATCATAGTCCTAAAAACGGCATGACTGCTCTTAAAAGTCCATGATACAAAGCCTAGATTTAATACTTGACTTAATGTCCCTGCTAGTCAGGGCCTGACAAAATGCGGTCCACTAGAGAAGGGAATGGCAAATCACTTCAATATCCTTGCCTTGAGAACCCTATGAACACAATGAAAAGAAAAAGATATGACCCTGGAAGATGAGCTGACCATGTCGGTAGGTGTCCAATATGCTACTGAGGAAGAATGGAGAAACAGCTCCATGAAGAATGAAGGGGCTAGGCTAAGGAACAAACCTTGCTGAGCTCTGAATGTGTCTGGTGCCCAGGTGGCAGCAGTAGTAAAGAACCCACCTGCCAATGCAGGAGACTGTGAGAGATGTCGGTTCAGTCCCTAGGTTGGGAAGATACCTGGAGGAGGGCATGACAACCCACTCCAGTATTCTTGCCTAGAGAGCCTGGCAGGATGCAGTCCATGGGATCACAAAGAGTCAGACACCACTGAAGCGACTTAGCTCGCATGCTGATGGTGAAAGTAGAGTCCGATGCTGTACAATATTGCATAGTAACCTGGAATGTTAGGTCCATGAGTCAAGGTAAATTGGATATGGTCAAGCAGGAGACGCCAAGAGTGAACATGGACAGTTTAGGAATCAGTGAACTAAAATGAACAGGAATGGGCAAATTTAATTCAAATGACCAATATATCTACTACTGTGGGCAAGAATTCCTTAGAAGAAATGGAGTAGCCCTCATAGTTAACAAGAGTCCAAAATGCAGTATTTGCCTGCAGTCTCAAAAATGTCATAATGATCTTGGTTCATTTCCAAGGCAAACCATTCAACATCACAATAATGCAAATCTGTGCTCCAACCATTAGTGCCAAAGAAACTGAAGGCGAACAGTTCTATGAAGACCTACAAGACCTAGAACTAAAACCGAAAAAAGATGTCATTTTCATCATAGGGTATTAGAATGAAAAAATAGGATGTGAAGAGATACATGGAGTAACAGGCAAACTTGGCTTTGGACTACAGAATGAAACAGGGCAAAGGCTAACAGTTTTGTCAAGAGAAAACGCTGGTCATAGCAAACAGCCTCTTCCAACAACACATGAGAGAACTCTACACATGGAAATCACCCGATGGTCAATACTGAAATCAGATTGATTATATTCTTTGTAGCTGAAGACCGAGAAGCACTAAACATTCAGCAAAAAGAAGACCAGGAGCTGATTGTGGCTCGGATGATGAGCTCCTTATTGCCTAATTCAGCCTTAAATTGAAGAAAGTAGGGAAAACCACTAAACCATTCAGGAAGGGGCTAAACCAAATCCTTTGTGATTATACAGTGGAAGTGGCAAGTAGATTCAATGGATTAGATCTGTTAGACAGACTGCCTGAAGAACTATGGACAGAGGTTCCTGACAATGTATAGGAGATGGTGACCAAAACCATCCAAAAGGAAAAAAAAATGCAAGAAGGCAAAGTGGTTGTCTGAGGAAGCCTTACAAATAGCTGAGAAAAGTCAAAGAGAAGAGAATCAAAAGGCAAAGGAGAAAGGGAAAGATATACCCAACTGAATGCAGAGTTCCAGATAACAGCAAGAAGAGATTAAAAAAAAAAAAAAAAAAACCTTCTTAAGTGAACAATGCAAAGAAACAGAGGAAAACAATAGAATAAGAAACACTAGAGATCTCTTTAAGCAAACTAAAGATACCAAGGGAACATTTTGTGCAAAGATGGTCATAGTAAAGGATGGAAACAGCAAGGACCTAACAGAAGCAGAAGAGATTAAGAAGAGGTGGCAAGAATACACAGAAGAACTCTACAAAAAATGATCTTAGTGACCTGGATAATCACTGTGGTGGGGTCACTCGCCTAGAGCCAGATATCCTCAAGTGTGAAGTCAAGTGGGTCTTAGGAAGTATTACTAGAAACAAGAGGTGATGGAATTCCAGCTGAGCTATTTCAAATCCTAAAAGATGATGCTGTGGAAGTGCTGCACTCAATATGCCAGCAAATTTGAAAGACTCTGCAGTGGCCACAGTACTGGAAATGGTCAGTTTTCATTCCAATCCCAAAGAAAAGCAATACCAAAGAATGTTCAAATTACCATACAGTTGGACTTATTTCAAATGCTAGCAAGATTACACTCAAAATCCTCCAACCTAGCCTTCAACAGTATGTGAACTGAGAACTTCCAAACGTACAAACTGGGTTTAGAAAAGGCAGAGAAACCAGAGATCAAATTGCCAACATCCATTGGATCATAGAGAAAGCAAGGGAATTCGACAAAAGCATCTACTTTTGCTTCATTGACTACACTAAAGCCTTTGACTGTGTTGATCACAACAAACTGTGGAAAATTCTTAAAAAGAGATGGAAATACCAGACTACCTTACTTGTCTCCTGAGAAACCTGTATGCAGGACAAGAATTAACAGTTATATCCTTATAGGGAACAATGGATTGGTTCAAAATTGGGAAAGGAGTACATCAAGGCTATATATTATCACCCTGTTTACTTAACTTTTATGAAGAGCACATCATGTGAAATGTCGGGCTGAATGACTCACAAGCTAGAATCAAGATTGTCAGGAGAAATATTAATAATCACAGACAAGCAGATAATATACCACTTTAATGACAGAAAGGGAAGAGGAACGAGAGAGCCTTTTGATGAGGGTGAAAAAAGAGAGTGAAAAAGATGGCTTAAAACTCAAATCACTAAGGTCATGGCATCTGGTCTCGTCACTTCATGCAAATAGGTGGGGGAAAAGTGAAAACAGTGACAGACTTGATTTTCTTGGGCTCCAAAATCACTGCAGATGGTGACTGCAGCCATGAAATTAAAAGATGCTTGCTCCTTGGAAGAAAAGTTATGACAAACCTAGACAGTGTATTAAAATGCAGAGACATCACTTTGCCTACAGCTCTGGATTTTTCAGTAGTCATGTGAAGATGTGAGAGTTAGACCATAAAGAAGACTGTGCGCCAAAGATTTGATGCTTTCAAATTGTGGTGCTGGAAACTTTTGAGAGTCCCTTGGACAGCAAGGAAATCAAACCAGTCAATCCCAAAGAAAATTAATTCTGAATATTCTTTGGAAGGACTGATGCTGAAGCTGAAGCTCCAATGCTTTGGCACCTGATGTGAAGAGCAGACTCACTGGATAAAGATCCTGACACTGGGAATGATTGAGAGCAAAAGGAGAAGAGGTTGACAGAGGATGAGATGGTTATATAGCATCACTGACTCAGTGGACATGAATTTGAGCAAACTCTAGGTGATAGTGAAGGACAGGGAAGCCTGGCTTGATGCAGTTCATCGGGTTGCAAAGAGTTGGATATGTCTTAGTGACTGGACAACAAAAACAAACCTGAAGTTTCACCCTCTTCCAGAAATGTAATCTGAACCAACCAGCCTGGAATTTTCAGATCTGACACCAGTAAAGTAATCTATCACATTGGCCCTCTCCCTTTCCACCCCTCTTCCTCCATTCAAGAAGTGCCAGTCTGCATGATAAAACTTTCGCCATTCCTTTTCTTCTAAAATAGATGCCCTGGCCTAAAGATAATCCTTTCTTTTCTTTTGCTAATAGCTCTCTTTCCCCAACATGGAGCTTCCAGGTGGTGCTAGTTAGTGGTAGAGAACCTGCCTACCAAAGCAGGAGACTTAAGAGCACAGGGTTCGATCCCTGGGTTGGGAAGTACCCCTGGAGTAGGAAATGGCAACCCACTCCAGTATTCTTGCCTGGAGAATCCATCCCATGGACAGAGGAGTCTGGTGGACTACAGTCCATGGGGTCTCAAAGAGTCAGACACCACTGAAGCGACTTAGCACTTAACCCTTTCCCCACCCTTCTTTCTATAAAAACCTTCCATTTTGTACAAATCTTTGGAGGTTCTTCTAGTTGCTAAATGAGGCTCTACAAAAATCATGAAGTGCCCAATGAAGCCAATTGTAATTCTTCAAATTTACTTGGTTGAATTTTGCTTTTAAACACTAGGCAGATAGACTAATGAAACAAAATTAAGAGCCCAGAAATTATATATGTGAAACTTTGTGTGTATATATATATTTATAGTTTATTATAGAGATGGTATTCTAAAAATGGATTATTCAGGGAGTTCCCTGTAGATCCAGTGATTACCACTTGGCACTTCTAAAACAGGAGGGAAGGGGGCAGGGCACAACCTTAAAAAGAATAATATAGCCTGAGGACATGACATAAACTGATTAGAACAAAGCAAGTCCTGTTGAGGTCCTTTAATGGACAGGAACCTAGTGGTCTGGAGTTGACGATAAGAAAGTAAAGGAGAGAAAAAGAGGCTGATATTCCTTGGTTTACACAGAAAACCAATAAAGTCCCTGACACGGGGCTTGCTCTGTTCACGAAGGCCTCGGGCACCCTCTCAATGGGGTGAAGGCGCAGAGCACCTTCTCCAGAGGGACTTAGAAGCCTGGGCAGGAAAGTGAACCCAGAGGACCTCTGCTCTCCAAAGAAATACACTGAAAGAGAGAGAGAAAGCAAGACACGGGGACCAAAGCTCTGATGGAGCAAAGGTGTTTTAATCAACATGATGTGGGCATATATACTGTAGTTATTCTCAGCAAAGATAAAGATTAAAATTCCAGACTTACAAAACATAGGCGATCCATATTAAAGAGAGAGAGAGTTATAAACAATCACTTTTACCGCACGGTTCACAAGAAGGAAGAGGGTACGTATCACCATATTGAAAAACTAACGAAGGAAATGCCTGGATCCCTCAGCCCCAGGAGAGGCTTGCATCTCCTCTTAATTCCTGAATATTCAGGAATTAATAAGGAAGAGAGGATTCCTGACAGATCCAAAACAGCACACAGGAAGCCTCCTGTTAAATGCTTCCTGACAAATTCCAAGATGGCAGACAAGTGGACTTCCACTAGAACTTGAGCCTCAGCTTATCCTTATTGTAACACATCAACAAGCTAAATGACACACCTACATGTGTCAAGACAATTCAAAGGCCAATCAAAAAGTTCAAGAAGTAGGCAGTGGTCCAATTCCTGGGCACCTCCCCCAATTAGCTGTAATACTTTCCCCACTCATTAGCCTATGAAATTACTCACTCCTATGAAAACTGACAGGCTTCCCAGGTGGCGAAGTGGTAAAGAATCTGCCTGCCAATGTAGGACACACAAGAGATGTGGGTTTGATCCCGGAGTGAGGAAGATCCTCTGGAGAAGGAAATGGCAATCCACTCCAGTATTTTTGCCTAGAGAATCCCATGGACAGATTCTGGGGGCTACAGTTCATGGGGTTGCCAATAGTCAAACATGACTGAGCACGTCCGCACACATAAAAAAGACAACCTCATACCTTGGTGCTGTTCTCACATTCTGACATGGGCCACGCTGTGAAGTGTGTTTTTCTATAAATAAATCTACCTATCACTTTGTCTCTCACTGAATGCTTTCAGTGATGAGACATCAAGAACCTAACCTTTGGGCTTCCCTGATGGCTCAGCGGTAAAGAATCTCCGGCCAATGCTGGAGACACAGGTTCGAGCCCTGGTTTGGGAAGATTCCACATGCTACAGGGCAACTAAGCCTGTGTGCCACAACTACTGAGCCTGTGCTCTAGAGCTCATGCTCTGTAGCAAGAAAAGTCATAGCAATGAGAGGCCCAAGCACCTCAACTAAAGAGTAGCTTCTGCTCGAAGCAATGAAGGACCAGCACACCCAAAAATAAATAAATAAAAAAAATTATTTTTTTAAAAAGAGAGAGAACCTGAGCTTTTTTTTTTCTTCACTTTGTTTATTTTTTAATTGAATGATAATTGCTTTACAGAATTTTGTGGTTTTCTGTCATATATCAACAAGAATCAGTCATAGGTACACTGATGTCCCCACCCTCCCAAGCCTTTCTCCCATCTCCCACCCTATCCCACCCTTCTAGATTGTCACAGAGCCCATGTTTGAGTTCCCTGAGTCATATAGCAAATTCCCATTGGCTATCTACTTTATATAAGGGACTGGAATGCAAAAGTAGGAGGTCAAGAGAAACTGGAGTAACAGGCAAGTTTGGCCTTGGAGTACAAAATGAAGCAGGGCAAAGGCTAACAGAGTTTTGCCAAGAAAACACACTGGTCAGGGCAAATACCCTCTCCCAACAACATATGAGAGAACTCTACACATGGACATCACCAGATGGTCAATACCGAAATCAGATTCTTTGCAGCTAGAGATGGAGAAGCTCTATATAGTCAGCAAAAACAGGACCGGGACTTGACTGTAGCTCAGATCATGAAGTCCTTACTGCAAAATTCAGATTTAAATTGAAGAAAGTAGGGAAAACCACTAGATCGTTCAGGTATGACCTAAATCAAATCCCTTATGATTATACAGTTAAAGTGACAAATAGATTCAAGGGATTAGATCTGATAGAGTACCTGAAGAACTATGGATGGAGGTTTGCGACATTGTACAGGAGGCAGCGATCAAGACCACCCCAAGAAAAAGAAATGCAAAAAGGCAAAATGGTTGTCTGAGGAGGCCTTACAAATAGCTGAGAAAAGAAGAGAAGCAAAAGGCAAAGGAGAAAAGGAAAGGCATACCCATCTGAATGCAGAGTTCCAAAGAACACCAAGGAAAGATAAGAATGCCTTCCTAAGAGATTAATGAAAAAAAAAAAAAAAGAGAAAAATAACAGAATGGGAAAAACTAGAGATCTTTTCAAGGAGATTAGAGATACCAAGGAAACATTTCATGCAAAGATTGGCTCAATAAAGGACAGAAAGAGCAAGGACCTAACAGAAGCAGATGTTAAGAAGAGGTGGCAAGAATACACAAAACTATACAAAAAAGATCTTAATGACCCAAATAACCATGATGGTGTGATCACTCACCTAGAGTCAGACATCCTGGAATGTGAAGTCAAGGGGGCCTTAGGAAGCATGGCTACAAACAAAGCGAGTGGATGTGATGGCATTCCAGCTGAGCTATTTCAAGCACTGTGAAAGTGCTGCACTCAATATGCCAGCAAATATGGAAAACTCAGCAGTGGCCACAGGACTGGAAAAATTCAGTTTTCATTCCAATCCTAAAGGAAGGCAATGCCTAAGAATGTTCAAACTACCGTACAATTGTACTCATCTCACACACTAGCAAAGTAATGTTCAAAATTCTCCAGCCCAGGCTTCAACAGTACATGAATTGAGAACTTGCAGATGTTCAAGCTGGATTTAGAAAAGGCAGAGGAACCAGAGATAAAATTGCCAGCATCTGTTGGATCATAGAAAGAGCAAGAGAGTTTCCAAAAAACATCTACTTCTGCTTTGTTGACTATGCCAAAGCCTTTGACTGTGTGGATCATGACAAACTGTGGAAAATTCTTCAAGAGATGGGAATACCAGACCACGTTACCTACTTCCTGAGAAATCTGTATGCAGGTCAAGAAGCAACAGTTAGAACTGGACGTGGAACAACAGACTGGTTTCAAAATGGGAAAAGAGTATGTCAAGGCTGTATATTGTCATCTCATTCATCTAACTTATATGCAGAGTACAGCATGCAAAATGCTGAGCTGGATGATGCACAAACTGGAATCAAGATTGCCAGGAGAAATATCAATAACCTCTTTTATGTAGATGATACCCTTATGATACCACCCTTATGGCAGAAAGCAAAGAAGAACTAAAGAGCCTCTTGATGAAAGTGAAAGAGGAGAGTGAAAAAGCTGGCTTAAAACTCAATATTCAAAAGACTAAGTTCATGGCATCCAGTCCCATCACTTCATGGCCAGTAGATGGGGAGAAAGTGAAAATAGTGACAAACTTTATTTTCTTGGGCTCCAAAATCACTGCAGATGGTGACTGCAGCCATGAAATTAAAAGATGCTTGCTCCTTGGAAGAAAAGCTCTAACTAACCTAGGCAGCATATTAAAAAGCAGAGACATTACTTTGATGATGAAGGTCGGTCTAGTCAAAGCTATGGTTTTTCCAGTAGTCATATATGGATGCGAGAGTTGGAGCATAAAGAAAGCTGAGCGCCAAAGAATTTATACTTTCGAACTGTGGTGTTGGAGAAAACTCTTGAGAGTCCCTTGGATTGCAAGGAGATCAAACCAGTCAATCTGAAAGGAAATCAGTCCTGAATACTCATTGGAAAGACTGATGCTGAAGCTGAAGCTCCAATACTTTGGCCACCTGATGGGAAGAACTGACTCATTGGAAAGGACCCTCAGGCAAGGAAAGATTGAAGGCAGGAGGAGAAGGGAACCACAGAGGATGAGATGGTTGGATGGCATCACTAACTCGATAGACATGAGTTTGAGCAAGCTTTGGGAGTTGGTGATGGACTGGGAGGCCTGGCGTGCTGTAGTCCATGGGGTCACAAAAAGTTGGACATGACTGAGGAACTGAACTAACTGACCCCCTTCCTATCTTAGTACTAGAAGAGAATATAGTAGGGTTTTTGTATTTTGCTGTGGATAAGCCTTACTCAATATGGTGAAACAAATGCAAAAATAAGTAGATAAAAGCAAAACACTGTAAAAGAAAATGATAAGAAGTTCCAGAGGAGCCTGGCAGGCTGCAGTCCATAGGGTCGCAAGGAATCCGACACGATTGAGGGCAGGAGGAACAGGGGGCAAAAGAGGATTAGATGGTTGGATGGCATTACTGACTCAATGGACATGAGTTTGAGCAAACTCCAAGAGACAGTGAAAGACAGGGAGGTACCGCATGCTGCAGTCCACGGGGTGGCAAAGAGTTGGACATAACTTAGCACCTAAAAAACAATACAAAATGGTACTTCTATTGAGAGGAACTGGCAATATCTATCAAAACAAGTACATCTGACCTTTGATCCAGCAATTCTGCTTTTAAATATTTATACAGCAACCTTGCATGAAAAAAAAATGTATTGCAGCCAAAATTATTCATTGCAGCCTTGTTTCTAATAGCAAAAGGGCAGGAACACCAAAATATTCATAATAAATTGGTTTGTTAAATTATGACTTATCTTTAAAATGAAATGCTATGTACCTGTTAGAAGGAATGAAGGAACTGACTCCAAGTTATAATATGGAATTATTTCTAAGATATGTCATTAAGGGGAAAATAATGTATTTAATCTGCTAACACTTGTGCCTTTTTTTTAAAGAAAGAATAACATATATGCTTGGAAAGTGCACAGACTATTTCTGGAAGGATGTATATAAAGATAGTAAGAGTGGCTGCCTCTGTGGATCAGAACTGACGTACTAAAGGGAAAGGGTTAGAAGAGATTTTGTTTTCACTGTATATTCTTTTTTTGTTTGATTGTTTTTGTCTTTTTCAATTTTTCTTGATTTTTTTCTTTTCCTGTTTTCTTTTTTCTAAAATTTTTTTTCATTTTTTTCCCTTTTGAAAAAATTTTCTTTTTTTTTTTACTGTATTCTTTTATACTCTTTTGGTTTTTATATTGTACATGTTATTTTTAAAATAGATTATAATTGAAAGCATGGGATGGAATTTTTATATATATGCCTGTGCAAGTATAGAAAATAGCCATTCTCACCATCTGGTAACAAATGGTGGGGGAGGGGATTTGAGCTGAGGCTTTACTTTTTACTGTGATACTCTGCCATATTGTTTCAATGTGCTACATTAAGCATATACAGTTTTTCTAATTAAAAAAATTAATAATAGTTTCCTCACACAAAAATGTTGGTACAAAGCTGAAAAGACTATTTGCAGAGTCCAGAGTACATTGTCAGGGGAGTTCCGCCTCGGTAGGGAATTTCAGACCAGATGGGTCTTTAGACAGCTTTCAACATAACGCATTCCTGAGATCTATGATCCGTAACTCTTGGTAGACTGGCCTTACTTTCTCACCTGGATTATAACTCCTTAAGGTCAGAGAGTCTGTTTTGCTTTAAAACAAACAAACATTTCCCTCATCTGTTAATACAAAGTTACATAAACTTGCCAAATAGTCTCACCTGAATGCTGAGATATCTGTTTTTTCACAGCTGACATAGTGCAGATTCAGTGCCCCGAGCTGTTAAGGTCACACATTGTTGTTCTAACCTTTGCTATTACCAAGAGAAGTATAATACAATTATCCTGGTAAAGAAGGCTTAGTCAGCACCTCTTGCTTTGGGTTTGGTAAAATAAGAATTTATTTGTTCAAAGTCAGTGAACCAAGAAGGGTTGGCCAGCACATTGTCATGATCTCAATTTACACAACACCAACAATGGGGCTGTAGGTCTGGAGCCTGGGGCTTTTCCCTGGACACCCATTTGGGTCTCTAATTATCACTGATTTTTCTGGTACCAAAGTAAAAAGTTGTAACTTTTTGGGGGGCTGTGCCATGTGGCACTCAGGATCTTAGTTCCCAGTTATTACTGTTGGTCAGTCACTAAGTCGTGTCCAACTCTTTGTCACTCCATGGACTGCAGCATGCCAGGCTTCCTTGTCCTCCACTATCTCCTGAAGTTTGTTCAAACTCATGTCCATTGAGTCAGTGATGCTATCTAACTTCTGCTGCCCCCTTCTCGTTTTGCCTTCAATCATTACCTAGCATCAGGCTCTTTTCCAGTGAGTCAACTCTTCACATCAGGTGGCCAGAGTATTGGAGCTTCAGCTTCAGCATCAGTCCTTCCAATGAATATTCAAGGTTGATTTCCTTTAGGATTGACTGGTTTGATCTCCTTGCCGTCCAAGAGACACTCAAGAATCTTTTCTAGCACCACAATTTGAAGGCATCAGTTCTTCAGCACTCAGCCTATTTTATGGTTCAACTCTCACATCGGTAGTTCCCAGACTAAGGATCAAACCCACACTAACTGCAGTGAAGTGCAGAATTAACCACTGGACTGCCAGGGAATTCCCACAGAACTTACACTTAATGTGTACTGAATGAATGACTGCAGTAGTGTACGAATACATGCTCAAATGAATAGATGGGTAAATACATGCATAAATACATGCATTAATTAATGAAACACTTTCTCATGGGGACAGACAGACAAACTATGTATGGGTCATGGACACGGACAGCCTGAGGAAGTAGAGATAGGATGTATTGAGTGATAGGCATTCAGAGCAGTTCTAACGATGGTCCACAACCTGCACCTATTTGACCAGAATGGAGTGTGTCTGCATTATAGCAGTGGCCTGCAAGAAGCAAGCAGGGATCCCCAAGGAGGCAGCGTACAAGCTGACGTACGGGATGCTCTTCTTTACCCACTCCTTTGTTTGCAAGATGTCCCCGCCAGACATGAAGGACAGCTTTCTGGACTTCCAAACTAGTCGTTACAAGTTCCACTACTACGAGACAGTCACTGGGATCAAGGGTTGTCATGACTACTGATTGGGTGTGGGGCCCAGCTGAGAGGTGCCTCGCCACACCTGCAGTGTGCTGTACGTTCAGCTGGTGGTGAAGAATCCCCTGTGCCCTCTGGGCCAAACTGTGCCAGGTGAGCGCTTCCTCTTCTGACTGGTCTTCCACGTCCATCCTCTGTGCCCTTCTTCTCTGCCTGGTTGGGTGAAGGCAGCACTCGACATCACCCCTCAGAAGAATTCCTGTCCATTCCCAGCCCCTTCTAACCTGTTTTGTCTAGGGCCCCCTACTGAAAGCCCTGCCCCACCTCAGACCCCTCTAACTGTCCAGGAAAACAGCCTTAAGTCCTCCCTGGTACCCTCTGGCACAGAAAGGAAGCCTACTGAAGTCCCTACACCTCCAAACCAGGCTCTCTCTCCAGATTTATCCCCTACCTAATGCTGCGCAAAGCAACAAATAAACTTTCCATCACCCTGAAAAAAAAAAAAACGCAGAGGTAGACACAATGAGCACAATGAGCCCCAAACTGGGGCGCTTCCTGTTAGGAACAAAAATGGCCCCACCTCCTGGTCAGTGCTCATGACTATCCCCAAATAGCACAGGGTCACAGCCTTAAGTGGGTGCTTACCATGTATGGGTCCCTACAAAGGTAACTTTTATCCTTCCTGAGGGCCAAGGTTCAGCTACTATTTCAAAAAATGCCTACCTAAGCCTCCTGATTTCCAAAGAGATAAAATTGATGCTGAAAGTTCAGCTTCCCGGTACACCAGTACCAAATCAAATCTCAGAGACAGAGTTTGGGGGGAAGTAGAAAAGAGTAGCTTTATTGCTTTGCCAGGCAAAAGTGGAGATAGCAGCCGAATGCCCTCAAAACCATGTGTCTTAACTTGGGGAAGATGATGACAGGTTTTATAGTAAAAGAGGGAGTAATCGGCTTGTGGACATTCTTCTGATGGATTTGTGGTGAGGTAAGTAGGAGTCAACATTGTCAGCCTTCAGGTTTAACTGACCTTGGGTCTTCTTGCTTGTGGGCAGCATACCATAACTTTTCCCACCTGGAGGGGGTTTCAGTATCCACAAAACAGCTCAAAGATGTTGTTGTGGGTTTCCGTTGATGGGGAAATGGCACCTTGTCCCAAGGCTGTTTCTTTCTCCCTGGCCTCACGTCCCCTCCAGTCCCTAACTGACAACTGCTTGAATCTGCCCACTGAAACTCAGGGAAGGTCCTAGAGGCTGAATGAAGGCTGTTTCCTATAATCAAAAAAATGGGTGACATGAAAAGGCTTTGTGCTCAGGAGCCTCACAGGACCCTGCAGGGTATGAAATATATTTGCATAACAGTGCAAACAAGTTAAATGGTTGCTTCATTTGTTCAACCAATATTAACTGTGAAACTCTTAGGAACTCCAGGGAAACAAAAATAAATTACACATTCTTTGCCATCTAGGAACTCTACATTTCATTTTCTGGACAGTTTCCCAATTTTAGCATAAAATTATATATATTAGACCTGTGGTAATCTTTTTATTTTATCTTCATATATTTCCCTTTACCAAATGTATGTAAATTGGGGGATGTTAAGGAATTATTTCAGGGCATAGGAAAGAACTTGCCTGCAATGCGGGAGACCGGGGTTCGATTCCTGGGTTGGGGAAATCCCCTGGAAAAAGGAATGGCTACCCACTGCAGTATTTTTGCTGGAAAATCCCATGGACAGAGAAACCTGGTGGGCTACAGTCCATGGGGTCACAAAGAGTAGGACATGACTGAGTGACTGACACTTTCTTTAAGGAATTATTTAATTCCAAGGTCTGAATTGACAATAAATTGCCCAATTCTACAGAAAAAAAAAAGGTTTTCTCCATATTTGACTCTTCATGATTCAATATTCTATCTCCAATTTTTTTTTCCTCCACAGCAGCAAACATGTATATGTCCAAGTGTCATCATATCCAAAAAATTTTTTTAATCTCTGTTTCATTCTCTCTCTCTTTCTCTTCCTCTCATACAAATGTATACACTCACACACATACACACCATACCAACAGCAAATGGCAATTACAGTCCAAAAGCTTACAAAGTCCAAAATGTGGTCAAGATAAATAATGATATGAAATGCTACTTTGGGCTTCCCTGGTGGTCCAGTGTTAAGAATCCCCTTTGCAATGCAGGGGACACTGGTTTGATCCCTGGTCTGGGCGATCCCACACGCCATGGAGCAATTAAGCCATGTGTGCCACAACTACTGAACCCAGGAGCTGCAACTACTGAAGGCCCTGTGGCTAGAGCCCAAGCTCCACAACAAGAGTAGCTACCACAATGAGAAGCTTGTGTGCAACAAGGAAGACTAGCCTCCACTCACAGCAACCAGAGGAAGCCCAAGTGCAGCCCAAAGACCTACTACAGCCAAAAAATAAAAACCAAAATCTTTTTAAAAAAGGAAAGAAAAACTAAAAAAAAAAAAAAAAAAAAAAATGACACGTTGATGAAAGGTATCCAGAATCACCTATTAAATTGGCAAAGTTTTCTTTTTTTACTAACAATGCTCAGTGTTACTGTTGTCCAAGATGCTAATCTGGCAAATTCCTACTGGTGGCAATATAAATTGGGAAAACTCTTGGAAGAGTACTGGGCCATCCATCCTTCTTGAAAGCCTTAACAATATTCCTGCCCTATGTCCTTGTGACCTCACTTCTCATAACAAGGAGGTGATACAAAAGAAATTATCCTTTATTCTTAGAATATAATCCCAAAACATTTTTTTAAAGTACCAAACCCTGTCCCTTCTCCCCATCCTCTGGCTTTAATCTCTTTTCTTGCTTTTCTCCATATTGCATATTATATATTCATGTGTTTGTCTGTGTTTCCTCCCCACTACTCACAAAGAATCAAAGCAAATGGTGTCCTTAATGGCCTTGAATAATTCCTTACACATAGTGGGTACTCATATGTATCCATTTAACTAATAAATTATTTATAATAGTGAAAATTGAAACAAATGCAAAAACTAGAGTAATAATGATTAAGTACATTTTGGCAGTCCTTTGATTATTTTACAGTTATTACAAATGTAATTATAAAACCTATATCCTTCCTATCTCCTCAACCTCTTCGGAGCAGTTCCTCAGAGTTGTCTGAAACACTGTCTCCCAGGCTATAGTCCTCATTTTCCCCCAAATAAAACTTCACTCACAGCACTAAAAAAAAAAAAAAAAAATTGTATAACGAAAATAGATATATTACTTTTTCTCTTTTAAACAGTTTTTTATTGGAGTATAGTTGATTTATAATGTTGTGTTAGTTTCAGGTATACAGCAAAGTGATTCTATTATACATATATCTACTCTTTTTTAGATTGTTTTCCTATATAGGCCTTTAGAGAGTATTGAGTTCCCTGTGCTATAAAGCAGGTCCTTATTAGTTATCTATTTTATATATAGTTATATACACCATTATTAGTTATCTATTTTATATATAGTAATGTGTATATGTCAATCCCAATCTTCCAATTTATCCCTGCCTCCTTACACCCTGGTAACCATAAATTTGTTTTCCACATCTGTTCAGTTCAGTTCAGTCTCTCAGTCCTGTCCGACTCTTTGTGACCCCATGAATCGCAGCATGCCAGGCCTCCCTGTCCATCACCATCTCCTGGAGTTCACTCAAACTCACGTCCATCGAGTCGGTGATGCCATCCAGCCATCTCATCCTCTGTGGTCCCCTTTTCCTCCTGCCCCCAACCCCTCCCAGCATCAGAGTCTTTTCCAAGGAGTCAACTGTTCCCATGAGGTGACCAAAGTACTGGAGTTTCAGCTTTAGCATCATTCCTTCCAAAGAAATCCCAGGGCTGATCTCCTTTAGAACGGACTGGTTGGATCTCCTTGCAGTCCAAGGGACTCTCAAGAGTCTTCTCCAACACCACAGTTCAAAAGCATCAATTCTTTGGCTCTCAACTTTCTTCACAGTCCAACTCTCGTATCCATACATGACCACTGGAAAAACCAGAGCCTTGATTAGACAGACCTTTGTTGGCAAAGTAATGTCTCTGTTTTTCAATATGTTATCTAGGTTGGTCATAACTTCCCTTCCAAGGAGTAAGCGTCTTTTAATTTCATGGCTGCAATCACCATCTGCAGTGATTTTGGAGTCCCCCAAAATAAAGTCTGACACTGTTTCCACTGTTTCCCCATCTATTTCCCATGAAGTGATGGGACCAGATGCCATGATCTTCGTTTTCTGAATGCTGAGCTTTAAGCCAACTTTTTCACTCTCCTCTTTCTGTTTCATCAAGAGGCTTTTTAGTTCCTCTTCACTTTCTGCCATAAGGGTGGTGTCATTTGCGTATCTGAGGTTATTGATATTTCTCCCGGCAATCTCGATTCCAGCTGTGTAACTCTTGAAAATAGATATACTGTTAAGGAGGAAATGAAAATGCATAATAGTATATAGATGTGGTAGATTGTTACAATAATGATCCCAATGAGCCATACCCGCCTATATCTGGATTTTCATTAAATCCCCTCTCACACTGACTCTGGGTTTTCCCATATGACTTGTTTTAGATGATGGGACATCAGCAAAGATGATCCAACAGCAGCTTAAAAACTGTTTGTACACTGGGTCTTGACCTCTCTCTCTTGTTGCTTCTGGAACCCTGCTACCTAGGTAGCATGCTGGAAATAAACTACCCAGCCCATAGCCAGTGCCAGACACTGAATGTCTTATTCATAAAATAAGGTCATATTATATAGCATCCAGCTCCAGTTGGGCCACCAAAAGACTGCAGTGGCATGAATGATCCTAGTTGATAATACCAGAAGAAATGCCCAGTTGAGCTCTGCTCAAACTGATGACTCACAGTATTGTGAGCCGGTGAAAGGGTTGTAGTATTAAGCACTAAGTTTTGAGGTAGTGTGGCCAAATACCTGGTTTGTTGAAATAGGTATGCATATGTAGGACAAAAGTATCAGTACTGTTTACACAGAAAGAACTCATGGCAATCCTGTGATGAAAGAAACTCAGGTGAGGAGAACTTGAATAGGTGTGACTAACCAGGCAAGACTCTGCCAGTACAAGGATCACCATATTCTAGAGAGAAAAACAGCCACAGAAACAAGTACACAAAGGAGTACAAAGGTTCTGTTTAGAGTGGTGAAAAGGTTTTGGAGGGACTTTTGGTGGCCCAGTATCCACCTTGCATTGTAGGGGACATGGATATAAGGCCCCACATGCCCTGTTGCAACCAAGTCCTTGGCTACAACTACTGAACTCTTGAATTTTGGAGCCTGCACACCACAACTAGAGAACTAGAGAGTTTACAACTAAAGAGTCTGTGTGCCACAGAGAAATATCTCTCATGCTGCAACTACCACCTAACACAGCCAAATTTAAAACAAAGTTTTGGAGTTAGTTAGTAGTGACAGTTCTACAGCATTGTGAATGTAATTAATTATTGTATAATTTTAAAATGGTTAGTTAAAATGGTACATTTAGAGGAGTTCCCTGGCAGTCCAGTGGTTAGGATTCCATGATCCCACTGCAGGGGGGCCACTGGTTCAATCCCTGGTCAGTAAACTAAGATCCCACAAGACCCCAGGTTCGGTCAGAAAACCCCACAAAATAGCAAAATAAAAAAAAGTGAAGTGAAAGTCATTCAGTTGTGCCCAACTGTTTGCAACCCCATGGAATTCTCCAAACCAAAATACTGGAGTGGGTAGTCTTTCCCTTCTCCAGGGGATCTCCCCAACCCAGGGATCAAACCCAGGTCTCCTGTGCTGCAGGCAGATTCTTTACCACGTGAGCCACTAGAGAAGCCCAAGAATACCGGAGTGGGTAACCTACCCCTTCTCCAGGGGATCATCCCAACTGTAACAGGAGGGAAAGGGGCAGGGCACAACTTTTGAAAGAATGACATAGCCCAGTTCAGTTCAGTTCAGTTCAGTTGCTCAGTCGTGTCTGACTCTTTGCGACCCCATGAATCGCAGCACGCCAGGCCTCCCTGTCCATCACCATCTCCCGGAGTTCACTCAAACTCATGTCCATCGAGTCAGTGATGCCATCCAGCCATCTCATCCTCTGTCATCCCCTTTTCCTCCTGCCCCCAACCCCTCCCAGCATCAGAGTCTTTTCCAATGAGTCAACTCTTCGCATGAGGTGGCCAAAGTACTGGAGTTTCAGCTTTAGCATCATTCCTTCCAAAGAACACCCAGGGCTGATCTCCTTCAGAATGGACTGGTTGGATCTCCTTGCAGTCCAAGGGACTCTCAAGAGTCTTCTCCAACACCACAGTTCAAAAGCATCAATTCTTTGGTGCTCAGCTTTCTTCACAGTCCAACTCTCACATCCATACATGACCACTGGAAAAAACATAGCCTCGACTAGATGGACCTTTGTTGGCAAAGTAATGTCTCTGCTTTTTGATATGCTGTCTAGGTTGATCATAACTTTTCCTCCAAGGAGTAAGCGTCTTTTAATTTCATGGCTGTAATCACCATCTGCAGTGATTTTGGAGTCCCCCAAAATAAAGTCAGCCACTGTTTCCACCGTTTCCCCATCTATTTCCCATGAAGGGATGGAACCAGATGCCATGATCTTCTTTTTCTGAATGTTGAGCTTTAAGCCAACTTTTTCACTCTCCTCTTTCACTTTCATCAAGAGGCTTTTTAGTTCCTCTTCACTGTCTGCCATAAGGGTGGTGTCATCTGCATATCTGAGGTTATTGATATTTCTCCCGGCAATCTTGATTCCAGCTTGTGCTTCTTCCAGCCCAGTGTTTCTCATGATGTACTCTGCATATAAGTTAAATAAGCAGGGTGACAATACACAGCCTTGACGTACTCCTTTTCCTATTTGGAACCAGTCTGTTGTTCCATGTCTGGTTCTAACTGTTGCTTCGTGACCTGCATATAGGTTTCTCAAGAGGCAGGTCAGGTGGTCTGGTATTCCCATCTCTTTCAGAATTTTCCACAGTTTATTGTGATCTACATAGTCAAAGGCTTTGGCATAGTCAATAAAGCAGAAATAGATGTTTTTCTGGAACTCTCTTGCTTTTTCCATGATCCAGTGGATGTTGGCAATTTGATCTCTGGTTCCTCTGCCTTTTCTAAAACCAGCTTGAACATCTGGAAGTTCACGGTTCATGTATTGTAGCCTAAGGACACAGCATAAACCGATTAGACCTAGATCCTCAATCAGCAAGTGAAATGACACACCCAAAGGTGCCATGACAATTTCAAGGCATTGTTAAAAGACCAAGTAGTGGGCAGTGGCTCAAATCCTGGAAATCTCTGCCCCTTCCCAAAAATAGTTGGAATAATCCTCCCACTCATTAGCATATGAAATTACCCAGCCTATAAAAACTAATCACACCAAATCTTGGGGTTGCACTTGCCCTCTGCAACAGTGCACACTCTGTCTGTGGAGTGTGCTTCTCTCTGACTGTGAAGAAATCCATTTACCTATCACTTTGTCTCTCACTGAATTCTTTCTGCAATGAAACATCAAGAACCTGAGCTTCATTAAGTCCTGAAACCAGGTACCAAGGGTTTGACTGGGTTTGAGTCTCAGCCACATGAGTTCAAGTCCCAAGCAGGGTTTTGGCTCGGTTCGCGTCCCCGCACAGAGGTTCAAGTCCCAATCTGTGGTAAATGGTTTCACAACCCAGGGATTGAACCCAGGTCTCCCACATTGCAGGCGGATTCTTTACCAGCTGAACTACCAGTGAAGCCCAAGAATACTGGAGTGGGTAGCCTATTCCTTCTCCAGTGGATCTTCCCAACCCAGGAATAGAACCAGGTCTCCTGCATTGCAGGTGGATTCTTTACCAGCTGAGTTACCAGGAAAGCTCCTAACAACAACAACAAAAAAACACACCCACAAAACCATATAAGCAAAGTCACCGATCTCAAACTTCCTCCAAAGATGGCAATCTTTCCTTTACAGGCAATATAATCATCGGTTCCTTAGCCACTGTGAACCGCTCTCACAGGCTAAGTGCTGAGCTCTCAGGCTGAGTGATGCAACCAGTCCTGCCATCCTTTCAACAATCCCGAATGCCGTGATGGGGTGGTGGAATTTACCTTCTTCAAAGGAACCACATGCCAGTTGGCCAGATCTCCACACCATTTCTCAGTCTCCCCCGTGAGGCACCCAGGCACTCTGTGCACTTACAACCATGCCCGAGACCAAGAATATTCTTTAGTTTCCAGGTTTCCTTGCCTCCTGCAGTAAGGTGTGACAGTCACAGCCATCAGCTGGTACTCACCCCTTTGCCCTCTGTGCTATGCCAACCTTGGCTTTAGATAGCTTTATGAAACCAATGGGCATCATGTCTGGCTGAAACCTTCTGCAGAGGAAAGAAGGTAATTACCCAGGCACTTCACTCTCATTCTCTTAAAGAAGGAGCTCTTTTGCAGGGTCCAGGGACCCCCTAGTTTCCTGCAAAGGGCCAGGGTTTGGGTGATAAGAGAGCCCTCTCACAGGAAATGTGTTTGCCCAGTGCCTTCCAGTGGCTTTTATCCTAAAGTTGAATCTGTTGACGCTGACTCATCCTTCCCTTGAGGCACCGATACTCAGTATTAGGCCAGGCAGCCACCGAGAAATCCTGGTGGGGCTTGGAGCTTTCTCTCTTCCTCTGGGGATCCTGCCCCGGCTCAGACCTGCCTGCCAGTCTCAGCTTTCCTCAGGGCCTATGCAGCTCAGCTCTGGGCTTTTGACTTTTTTGCTTCTGGATGCAAGTGAATATCTGTTACTGATTTCCCCCCTCCTCATCTTTGTGTGCTGTCTTCAGCCCTTCTTTCTGGGACCTGCTTCACCTCTGCTCCAGGGTCTGGGTAATTCCCCTTCTAATTCAATTAGATGACCCGATTCTTTCCCACTTCCTCTTTCCTTCCATTGTTATGCAGGCGTGGAGAGCTGGATTAGGTAGCAGGGTGACTCCACAGCTCTCTTCCGGGTTCTGCCTCTGCCCTTGAGGTCTCACTTCCAACAAGCCCCACACCCCCTCCACACTATCTTCCCACCTGCAAAATCTGGAACAAAGGAGCTGGGAATGTGGGAGAAAGGAACAAGAGGGCTGAGGCTGAGGCAGGGGAGAGGAGGAAAAAGTTGCCCTCTTAGGACCCCTGGCTGGGCATGAAAATGAAACTGGCAAAGACAGGGTAACAAGAAAACTGCATACAACTGTTAACACATTTTTATTTAATTCATCGAGTGAATGAAGACGTGATCAGAGCAGGAAGCTTTTCCATCTCGTAGGCAAATAATGAATGTGTGAAGAATTGACAAGACAGAGGGTTTGTGCTAGGAGTAGTAAATGGCCAAGAAGTGACTAGGAAGGTACGGGTTAGCTTAGCAGTTTGCTTAAATAGCCTCTGCCCCAAACTCACTGTTCCTGGCAACAAGAAAGTTCTCCTTCCTCCTGGTCTAGGGAGGGTACTTTCACAAGGGAGTTTTATGACCTGTTTCAGGGAAGAAGGGCAGGGAGGTTAGAATGACCATCCTGCTTCTGCCACTTTTTAGTATTATTTTATTTTTAAAAATGTTATTGTCTTTTTAAATTATTAGTTTATTTTTAAATTTTGGCTGCATCAAGTAGTATGAGGGCTCTTAGTTCTCTAACCAGGAATCAAACCTGAGCCCCCTGCAGTGGAAACACAGAGTCTTAACCACCGGACGGTCAGGGAAGTCCCTCTGCTGCTTTTTAAAATTTCTTCCAGTTAAGGTATTTAATATGCCAAGGTGTCATATTTTGGAGTGGCATGTCTTGAACCTCACTGGCATCTCGTTACCATTTCCTCAGATGAATGGGAGATTCTGACGTTACAAAGTAACACACTCCAAGAGATTATATATAAGAAGAAAACAGTAGTGTTGGGAAGAAAAAATAATTCGGTTCAGGAAAATGAATTGGAAGACAATTTATATAAAACATCCATCTTGGACTATGTTCTTAAGTGATTATCCTTCTGGGGGACACACACCCTTTTAAAAATCCGACGGATGATTCAGAATCCTATCCCTAGGAAAACACATATAAACACGGAAACCAAACCTTAGGGGCTCATTGCCTTCTTGAATCCTGGAGGCACAGGATAAGTGGGTAATCAGGCCTTTCCTTCTTTGTAAATCCCATCCAGAGTTCAGTGTAGTTTGGAGAAAGCATTCATTTGTTCATTCATTCAACAAGTAACTCTTTGAGAAACTTCCAAGTGTCAGACCCCATGCTGGGCCACATTGTGAGGCAGAAAGAGGTGAATCGGACACAGTGCCTGCTCCTGGGACGTTCATGGTCTGGGGGGGGAGACCTAAGAAGAGCAGACAATGAGGGTACAGTGATGGAAGAGGCAGCCCAGGGAATGGTGGGAGCAGAGAGGGAGGGGGCAGAACTGCTTCCCACACTTCCCTCTTTCCGCAGCAGTCAGTTCCTACACCTCTGACTACAAAGCAAAGCGGTTTTAGAAAGCCCAAGTGTAGCCTGAGGAGTTAACTGAGTTCTTACCCCCACTCCCACCCCTCACCCCAGCCAGCATTCACACCTCCACTGCAATGGACCCCTTTTCCTCTGTCCTCACAGACCCCCTGGATGCTGTCCATTCACAGCCACCCCACCCCCACCTACCCCATCTGGGGATGTTCTCAGCTCCCCAGGCTGGTTTTTAAGTAAGTAGCCAGCCCCTCATTGCACTTCCTCCTTTCTTTGCTTAAAGCCTATTCATTTTACTAGTTGAGCTGCAGGGAAACAAGGAATAACAAAAATAACCTACTTTAAGGAAGTTACAGATTTGCAAGAAACCTGGGGAGTCCTGGTATGAGCTGGTCTTTATTCATATGACTGAAGGCTGGGCAGGGCTGGGCTGGACCTAGCCCGGCTTCCTCTCATGTCTTCCCTTAAGTGTCCATTCTTGGAATCCTAGGGAAAAGCCACTTGCTACAACTTTGGGTGTCAACCATCCTACCTGTCTTGGTTGAATGTTAGGCTGCTCTGCTTATTCCGGTTGCTTACCTATCACACCTCTGGCTATTGACCCCCAAGCACCCCTTGGAAGGCTCTGGCTGCCCCTCTTCCTTTCCTGTTTTCAGCTCTTGACTCCTGAAGGAGAAGGTCCCTTTCCTCTTTGGTATCTGAAGAGCCTTTGCCAGGGCTTCAGGCCCTCTTGGCCGGAATAGTTTTCACCACTTGCAGAAGCTCCTCCAACTTGGAGACCTGGAAGTCTTACTGTATTATGCATTTGTTTCTAGACTATTTGAGTCTATTTTAGAAAAAGAACAAGTTTATAGTTTTGTAGGATGAAGGCAAAACCCTATATAGATTTGTGAAGTAAAGATAGTAAGTACAGGGACTTCCCTGGTAGTCCAGTAGTTAAGATTCTGTTCTTGCAATGCAGGGGACACAGGTTTGATACCTAGTGGGGAACAAAGATCCCACATGCTGAGTGGCACGACCTAAACCTAAAAAACAAAACAAACAAACCGCATGACAAGCCTATACCAATTTTTAAAAAAAGATAGTAAGTACAAGGTGTGTGAGTTTAAACATAGAGAGGAGAGATGGAGGGACCAAGAGATACTTAGTATTCTGTGCATGTATGCTAAGTTGTTTCAGTCTGTCTGCCTCTCTGCAACCCCCATGGACTGTAGCCTGCCAGGCTTCTCTGACCATGGGATTCTCCAAGCAAGAATACTGGAGTAGGTTGCCATGTCCTCCTCCAGGGGATTTTCTTGATTCAGGGATCGAACCTGCGTCTCTTACGTCTCCTGCATTGGCAGGGGGATTCTTTACCACTAGCGCCACCTGGAAAGACCACCTAATATTTTTGAGGTACTAAATATACGTGAGGTACTGGAATTCTAAGTATTCATGATACCCTAAATATATAAGGCACTAAATATTCATGCATGAAATCTTAATGAAGAAGATAGCAACCACTGTGGCTCCATCCTCTCCAAAATATATAAATAAAACTCATAACTGCTCAGCTGACTAATTGGTGAGCAAAATCCGTGGCCAAGTGTATTGTTGTGGGCATTTCTTTGGCATTTGTTTATTGATGAGGAAATTTCCATCCATAGGCATAACTGTGCTCAAACCTCAAAACTCTGGTCTGTAACTCACCATTAGCAGGGAAGGCTGATGCAACCAAGGGACAATATACAAGCCCTGTGTTTGCCCAAGATTCAAATTCTCTCATGTTTCTACCTCTTTGCTTCCTATTTTAAATGTGACAACTGACTCTAACTCTTTCCCCTTGCTTTTCCGTATGTATTTTTCCTTGGTTCAATAAAGCATGCAATCCAAGCATTTAATCACATGGCCTCTGAGATAAGTGGCCTGATACGGTCCTTACAGGTTCCCATTCAATCATCATGAAGCAGCTACTCTCATACCCCTTGTTTCTCCAAATCCTATGCAGCTGGAAACGCAGCAATTCCACCCTGCACAGAGTTTTGCCCCCCTCTTTTTTCCTTCCCCTCAAACACTGTCCTCTCAATGCCATTCCAAGTCCTTCCACTGACCCCTACAACAGCCTGAGGAATCTGTAGACTAGGTTACACATCAACACAAGTCCTGTCTTCCAAAGGCAAGGCTAAGGCCCCCACATCTGGGACTACAAAGCTCATTCTCAACTCCAGGTGAGCCCTTCACTACTCCTGCTTTGGTATGTTGTTATTGTTCATTTTTTGTTTCTTTTCTGAATGGTAAGGGCTCCTCTTCTGTACAATCCTTGAAGGCAAGGACTGCTTTCATCTCTGCTATCCTAGCTCCTACTACAGGGTCTAAGACATTTCAGCTACTCTGTGACTGTTTAACTTAGCATTTGTTAATTAACCATTTTATCCATTCATCTGGGCAGTTCAGTCCCTTGTATCTAATCCATGACCAAGTCCTAGCAACTCAACCAAAATTGTTCTTAAATTTGCTTCTCTTGATCTCTATTGTTGGCACCACACCTTCATTTAAGCCACATTATCTAGATATTTTTTCTAGCTGGGAATATATTGTAGCTTCCCAGCATTCTCTAAAAACTCCCCTAACATTTCTCCACTCAGCTGATACAATAATGAGAGAGAAAGAAGGAAGGAAGGAAGGAAGGGAGAAAATGACCAATCTCATAAATCTGGAAATCTTGAAACCTGGCATATTCCAGGCAAATTTCCCATTCATGGAAGAAATGTGTCTGTGACCCCACAAACATATTTTTTCTTTTAAAAAATAAATTAATTGGCTTTCTACCCTTTCTTTCACACTTGCAGTCAGTTGCAAATAGCTGAGAGCCAACTAAAACCAGTAATAGGGAAAAATGGAGCTATTAGCTCAAACAATTATGAAGTATTGCTGGTCCTGGCTTGAGGTCAATCTGGACCCACAGGGATTTTGTGGTTTTTGTTTCTGCTTCTTTGTCTTTTGTTGGCCTCATGGCATGTAGAACCTTTGTTCCTAGACCAGGGATTGAACCCCTGCAGTGGAAGTGTGGTGTCTTAACCACTGGACCACCAGGGAAGTCCTGGACCCAGAGTTTCAACTGATGTTCTTTCTCCTTCTATTCCTCCTGCTCTTAGCACTCTTTTCCTCTGCATTTGGTTTCATTTTCTAACCTACTCCTTCACACAATAGAAGCGAGCTCTGGCTTTACTTATTTTATATCTAGAGTTCCAGAGGAAAAAATACCCTTTCCACATACAAATTATAAAGGTGACGTTGGTCCAGTTAAAGTCATCTGCTCTTCCCTGAATGAATCACATTTATTACTGTGGTCAGGGAGGTGCAGAGCTCTGATTGGCTGGGCCCCAACTCATGCCTGTGAGATAAGAGCAAAGCTCCCCCAAACAAGTTCCACCAAGCCCTTGTAGAGTAAGGGGTTGGGGCTTCTAAAAGAAAAGTGGGGACAGATCCTGTAGAGGTCCAGGCTTCTTTCTGCAGACTCTGTGTGGGGAGAGATTTCATGTGTGCCTAACTCCTTGTTGCCTCTGTTCGCTGAAATGGGTGCTCTTTCCTCTGCCTTGAATGCTCTCCCCATCTCTTTGCCACTCACATCCTATGTGACTTCCTTTTTTTTTCCACTTGAAGTATAGCTGATTTACAATGTGCCAATCTCTGCTGTATAGCAAAGGGACTCAATTATACACATATAGACATTCTTTTTTAAATATGCTTTTTCATAATGGTCTATCACAGGGTATTGAATATAGTTCCCTGTGCTATACATTAGGACCTTTTGTTTGTTTGTTTGTTTGTTTGTTTTCTGCACCGAAAGGTATGTGGAACTTCCCCAACCAGGGAGCAAACTCCTGCCCCTGCAGGGGAAGCAGGGAGTCTCAACCAGTGAGCCACCGGGGAAGTCCCAGGACCTTGCTGTTTATCTGTTCTAAAGGTGATAGTCTGCATCTGCCAACTCTAAACTGGAAGGCCACTGCTCCCCCTGCCCCCACCCTTGGCAACCTCAAGTATGTTCTGTATGTCTGTGAGTCCATTTTGTGGATAGGTTCATTCGCTAGACTATACATGTAAGTGATATCATGTGGTATTTGTCTTTCTCTTTCTGACTTGCTTCACTTAGTATGATCATCTCTAGCTGCATCCCATGTGGTTAACTTCTATTTGGATGTTGGGTCTCAGCTTAAACGTCTCCCTGAGAGATGCCACCCCCGACCCCACACATTGTTACATATATCTGCTGACATTCTCATTGCAATTTTGTCATTCAAAAATAGTTTTTTATTTAATTTCGTACTGGTTGAAAGTCTGTCTCCCTCAGTAGGCTGTAAACTCCACCAGGGCAAGGATTCCCTCAGCTTTAGCTCTTAGTTTTGCTCTTGGTTGCATACTTAGCTCCTAGTTTGGTTGCCTATGGTAGGTATTCACTCCCTTATTTATCCAGAAAAATAAATAAATAAAAGGAGGTGATAAGTGCTAAAGATTCAGGTAAATAAGACATGTATCCCTGGATCCAGGGCTTCCCAGATGGCTCAGTGGTAAAGAATCTGCCTGACAATGCAGGAGACACAGGAAACTTGGATTTGATCCATGGGTTGGGAAGATTCCCTGGAGGAAGAAATGGCAACCTACTCCACTACTCTTGGCTGGGAAATCCTGTGCACAGAGGAGCCTGTCTGGCAGTCCACGGGGTCACAAACAGTGAAATACAACTTAGCGACTGAACACACACATATTTGGCATTCAAGGAGTGTTGCTTGTTGTTGCTTAGTGGCCCAGTCGTGTTTGACTCTTTGCAACCCCATGGACTGCAGCACACCAGGCCTCCCTGTTCCTCATCATCACTTCTGTATTTGCATTAGACCAGTAATTTTCAAACTGCAAGACTCAATGGATAGTAAAATTAACTCGGTGGATTGCAACTACAATTCTTAAAACATGAACTAGTATAACATAGAAAATAGAAACGGCCTAGAAAACATCAGACATGATGTTACATTTCACATGATGTGTGTTATTCCATCACATTCTTATTTCATTATATAATATTACAAATACACATATACACACATCCCTCCTTATGTACTTACTGGGTTGCAGTACAATGCATCTTTTACTGTAGGTTGGGTCAAAAAGTTTTGGAAGTTCTGCCTGAAGCTGCTTGGACTAAAGTATGGTAAGATACTATCTTTCCAGTTCAGAGCAGTCCAGACCTCCAGATTTTAAGTTATGTCATCTTTGGAAAATAACACCTGGGAAGCTCATTCTCATTCAAAAATCCAGAGTGGAAGTAGAGACACAATTTCAGGATGCTCTTGCAGGGTGAACTCTGGGTTTCTATGCTTTGATTGGCTTGTGTTACATCCTCAAGCCATTTAATCATATGTACAATTAAGTGTGTTTTCTCTGTTCTTTCTTTTTCAAATAACAGATGACTTAATGTTTTTCAAAGCTGATACAAAATTAAAAAAAAAACTTTTTCCCATTGGCATGTATGGTTGCGTCATACATTGCATATTCCTAGAATTCACTGAATTAATTAACAACCTGGAGGAATAGAACTCAGGGAGGCTAGAGTGGTGTGAGTATGGTGTGGAAGGAACTGGGGCTATTGTCCTGAACAGATGGGGTTTGAATCCCTGTTTCATGACTTGCTATGTGGATTCGGATGAAGGGATCTAATACATATGTGTTGAAGACTCACTGAGAGGGAGGCCCTGTGTCAACTGTGGGAAGTATAGAAATAAACACCATGGGCTTCCTAGGTGGCTCAGTGGTAAAGAATCCACTTGCCAATGCAGGAGACACAGGTTTGACCCCTGATCTGAGAAGATCCCACCTACCACAGGGCAGCTAAGCCTGTGGGCCACAATTATTGAGCCTGTGCACTATAGCCCGGGAGCCACAACTACTGAGCCCATGTACCGCAATTACTGAAACACGTGTGACCTAGAGCCAGTGCTCCACAACAAGAGAAGCCACTGTAAGAAAAAGCCTGCACACGGCAGCAAAGGATAGCTCCCATTCACCGCAACTAGAGAAAGCCTGCATGCATCAACAAAGATCCAGTGCAACCAAAAATAACTCTTAAACAAATAAAACAAAACACTTATGCTGAAACTGAAGCTCCAATACTTTGGCCACCTGATGTGAAGAGCTGACTCATTGGAAGACTCAGATGCTGGGAAAGATTGAGGGTAGGAGGAGAAGGGGGCAACAAAGGATGAGATGGTTGGATGGCATCACTGACTCAGTGGACGTGAGTTTGAGCAAACTCCAGGAAATATTGAAAGACAGGGAAGCCTGGTGCGCTGCAGTCCACGGGATCACAGAGTCAGACATGACTTAGCGACTGAACAACAATATCATATCCTGTCTCCAAGGAATTTACAATCTGGTAGGAAATACAAGTACACCTGAGCCTCAGTTTCTCATCTGGAAAATGTATATAATAATAGGCCTTCATTTCATCTGTTAGGAACATTAAATGAGTGAATTCAGATACTTAGTTTGGTACTAGTAGTAGAGTGGCACTTGATAAACGTTTTCTATTCAGTTTTATAAAATGAAAATAAAAGACACTCTTCTTCAGTGTTTAAGACTGAAAGTCAGAAGCTGCAAGTCAGATGCAGTTCTGAAAAGCTAGATATGGAAATTTATAACTGAATAAAGGTCTGTGAATGTAGATGAGATGTAGATATAGTTGTAGATGAAAGAAAGTCTGTGTAAATTCTGAATTATTTTGGTGTTTTTCCTTTGGGTTATGTATTTTCTCTGAGGAGTTTTTCAAATTTGGGATTGTATCAGTAAGGTATAGGCTTGCTAGGTTTACTGCAATTACAAACAACTTCTAAATCACAGTGTCGAACATGGCGAAGGTTTATACCCAGTGTGCTCCTGTCAGCTTTGCAGGGTAGCCATCCTTCAAGTGTTAGCTCCAAGATCCACAGCATTGATCCTTTCTTGTGGTACCTTTACATCAGCATGTGGAAATGAGAGGATCTGGAGAGAAACACACTCTATGTCTTAAATGCTTCCACTTTGGGCTCCAAAATCACTGCAGATGGTGATTCTGGCCATGAGATTAAAAGACACTCCTTGGAAGGAAAGTTATGACCAACTTAGATAGCATATTAAAAAGCAGAGACATTACTTTGCCAACAAAGGTCCGTCTAGTCAAGGCTATGGTTTTTCCAGTAGTCATGTATGGATGTGAGAGTTGGACTGTGAAGAAAGCTGAGCACCAAAGAATTGATGCTTTTGAACTGTGGTGTTGGAGAAGACTCTTGAGAGTCCCTTGGACTGCAAGGAGATCCAACCAGTCCATTCTAAAGGAGATCAGTCCTGGGTGTTCTTTGGAAGGACTGATGCTAAAGCTGAAACTCCAGTACTTTGGCCACCTCATGTGAAGAGTTGACTCATTGGAAAAGACTCTGATGCTGGGAGGGATTAGGGGCAGGAGGAGAAGGGGATGACAGAGGATGAGATGGCTGGATGACATCACCGACTTGATGGACAAAAGTTTGAGTGAACTCCAGGAGATGGTGATGGACAGGGAGGTCTGGCATGCTGCGATGCATGGGGTTGCAAAGAGTTGGACATGACTGAGCAACTGAACTGAACTGAACTGAACTGAGAGGTAGCAGATGCCACTTCTCACATTTCATTGGCCAAAGCAATCCTTATGTATACATTCAGCTGTAAGGATTCCATCTAACTTCAAGGGAGCGAGGAAGTATAGTCCGCTCATGGGCTCTGCAGGAGAAGAGAACTTTCGGAAATATTAGCAAGTGGTGGTAATCTCAATCTCAAGGGTCTGATACTGTTACCAAGGCTGTTGCCCCAGAATCATACACTTGTCCCTCTTTCAGATGGAAACCAATTACTCTTGTTAAACTTCAAGGAAAGAAAAAAAAAAAACAGCCAAGGCAAGGGTCTTGTGGCAGGAAGGAGCATGGCTATTTGAAAAATCAAAAAGATTGGCAGGAGTGCAGGAAGCATGATATTGTTACTGAATTGGTGGACTAGACCAGTGCCAAGTTCCTAGCCCCTGCTGAGATCCCTTGTTTCAGATAGGGAAGTTCTTTTTCCGATCAGATTTGCACATCCAACAAGGAAACTTGTGTTGAGAAAGGATAGGTGCTGTGGATCTTGGAGACCAGCATCCAGGCCTCCTCCTTCAGAATTTAGAGATGATAAGTAACTTGTTTTAGGGCTTTGTGTAAGGCTTTTCACCTTTAAGAGCTCAGATTTCTTCCTGTGTAAGATGAGTAGGGTATACAATGTAAATCTCCAGGCTCCAAGCTCTAATAAAATTCTGAGTCGCAGAGAGAAAAAAATAACTGTTAAAGCCTAATATGGTGGAAGATTTGACTTGCAATATATCTTGAGCCTCATTATATGCTCACTAGAATGCATTAGCATGCTCAGTGAAATAGCCATCAGGCCTTGACAGTTGACAATCACCATGACAACAACCAGAAAAGCCTCTAGCAGGACTGAAAAGGAGGGTTGCATCAGTGCTAGGTCCCAACCACACCCCTGTTCTCCAATAACTCATGAATATTCCTCCCACTCTTCCCAAATCCCTCCCTTTTACTTTGACTCTTTAGTATGTATGGTGTCTCCATCAGAACTGGGTTGAGAAGTTGATTTGCCAACTAGAATCCTGCTTCTCCACACTCCATTGAGAGTAAAGATCCTGCTGTTCTAGTCTCACCATAGGTATCCTCATTGGATGTGTGAATCTGATTGGAAAAGGAACCTCCCTGAGTCATGGGGTCTTGGCTGGGGCTAGAACCCTGGAGCTCGTCTAGTCGACCAATTCAATAACAATATCAGGCTTCCAGCACTCCAGCCCATCTTTTTGATTTTTTAAATAGCCATGCTCCCTCCTGCCACAGCACGCTCATCTTGGCTTTTTTTTTTTTTTTTTTCCTCTCCCTAATTGTGACCCTTTGACTTTGCCAGGTCTTAGTTGTGGCATTCAGGATCTTCAGTTGCGGCATCTGGGCATCTAGTTCCCTGACTAGGGGTTGAACCCAGCCCCTGACATTGGGAACATAAAGTCTTAGCCACTGGACCACCAGGGAAGTCCCTGATTATGACATTTTTAACTCCCACTCTTTGGTTAGTCTGATTTTCCTTCAGACTGAAGCAACTTTGCCTTTCCTTAGGGAAAGTTTTGCTTTCTCTTCTCAGTCAGTTCTTCTGGTATTACTTTCAAAGCGTCAGGTGCCCCTACCTTAAGGCATTTTGCAGTAATGTGCAGTTAATCATGTGATGATTTCAGTAAAGACTGTTTCTTTCTCTGCTGCAGATGTTATAGGAATCATGTTGTTTTGTCCACCCCCATACCTCCATCATTTATCCAGTGCCTGAGGCTATTGCTGGTGAATGAAGAAGTAAATATTCTCAAGAAGCAGAGATTTTATTTATTTATTTTCCCCTCCAAAGAGTTGTGTATTATTGGAATTTGACATGACAAATACTTGCTGATTTCATTCTGGAAGTTCCATCTGGATGGAACATCCCTGAACCCTCTGAATGTGTAGGTCTTGATTCTTGTACATTTATCCACCTCTTGACCAATTTGGGGGATTGAGGACTCAAGGAACCATTTCACATTTTGCTTTGGTCCCCACCCTTTCAGACTGAGCAATCCAGGTTTCTGTTTTCTAGACCCATCCTGTACCTGCTAGCTTCCCCATTCATTTGTGTATTTCCAGACTACTCTAGACCTGTGAGCTGGGCTTGACTGAAGTATCAAAAGTTGCTGTAAAAAGTCAAACCATCTCCTCTACCTACATTTTGAAATAAAGACTTGATTAAGAAGCAGAAAGTAAAGTCAACTCTTTGGTTTGGAGTTTACTTGAAAAAAAGTCTCTGATGAAGCTCATTTTTTTTTAGCTAAAGAAATTCCCTTTGAAATTTGGGCTTTGTTGTGCAGATACTAGGCCCTGAGTGCTGTTAAAGGACCTGAAAATAGGCTCTCCAATAAAATTTCAGCAATGGATTTATCAGGGTGAAAATGTAATCAGGCCCCTAGCCTGTTTGAGGCATTTCTGCTTCTGACTCCTCTTTAATGGGCCAGAAAATTCTGGATTCCAGTTGTTTAAGTTAGCAGATTATTTAAAACATTAATTACATTACATCCTTATTTATAAAAACAGGTTAAACTGCAGTTTCAAGTGGCTTGTCCACAACAAAAAACAGGGTAGAGCCTTTGTTGATAAATAACTCACATTCCACAAGGCAGAGTCACACCCAAACCTCTTGGGAATCAGGACTACAATCTTTGATCTAGTTAACTCTGCATACCAGAGCTAATTGGTTTTAGAAGTACCTGATTTATTTTTTTTCAGCATTCAACTTATGTTTCTTTAGTGAATGGCACCATTCTAGACTTGCAAGTTAATAGATGATCAAAGTCGCTCAGTCATGTCCTATTTTTGTGACACCCTGGGCTATACGGTCCATGGAATTCTCCAGGCCACAATATTGGAGTGGGTAGCCTTTTCCTTCTGCAGGGGATCTTTCCAACCCAGGGATTGAACCCAGGTCTCCTGCATTGCAGGCAGATTCTTTACCAGCTGAGCCACAAGGGAAGCAAGTTAATAGAGCTGAAGACAAACTGCACTTAAAATACAGTGTGATCAGACTTCTCGATTTATGAGGCTGGTCCCTGAGTCTACTTCCTGTCCTTCTATTGCCCTCATTGCCTCACAGGCTCCCTTACTAGGGTCCACCCCTTCCTTTCTTGTTTTTTGTCTCTCATTCCTCAGTGATAATCATATCCCTGGCTAAATTATATCCCTTTTATATGATTTCTTTATATATATATTTATGTGTCTATTTCTAACTATATAATAGGTTATATATGAGCATGATAAAAATTTCAAAGAGCATAAAAGACAGTAACCATAAGAACTAATTCTCCCTTCCACTCTGGTTTCCCAATCTCTAGTTCTCCTTTTCCAAGGCAACCACTGTTAGTTTCTTGTGTCTTTCTGATAATAATCTATGCATATACAGATACTTGCAGACTTTACTGTTCTGCATCTTGCCTACTTCATAAAATAGTATTTTAGAGATTATTCTTCATCTCTTCATATAGAAATGCTTCATTATTTTTGCAGTTGTATACTATCATATAATTCAGTTATGACCTGTGTATGTGTGAGTGTGCTCATGGGTATAACTGTTTTACTGAATTTCTGTTCAAAGCCTTATTTAGCTCTTTCTTACTTTGCTTTCTGGAAGCATGTGGGGTCTGGTTCCCCCTGAGTCCTCTCTGTTCTCCACTGCCTTTCACTTTCTGTCCCCTTCCTCCCATGGTTGGTGGCCCTGGTGAGTGTGTGTGTATTTGTAGGGGGGAGCCTAGGTCTTTTTGAAGTGGTCTTTGAAGGCAGTTGGGGAAGAGGAGGGGAGAGAGAGGCAGCAGGCCAGGCACTGTGGGCAGGACAGGATGTTTGTGGCTTAATCGGCTCTCTCTGATATGCAAGACCAGCTTCCATGCCTCCTCCTTCAGAATTTGGGGATGATAAATAACTTATAGGGCTTTGTGTAAGTCTGCTCACCTCTAAGGGCTTAGATTTCTCTCTGTGTAAGATAAGTATGGTATACAATGTAATTTCTGAGTCTCCCAAGCTCCAAGCTCTCAAATTCTAAGAAAATTAACTCTCAGATATTCTGGTGGTGGGAGTATAAAGGGTACATTTCACAGAGAGGGTACTTTGGCAATATCCTTCAAAATTACAAATACCAATACCTATTGACCCAATAAGTCTACTTCTAGGGATTTATTCTGTAGTTACACTTGCATATGTACAAAATGATATAGATTCAAGGTTGTTCATTACAGCATTATTTGTACATCAAAAGACTGGAAGTAGTCTAAAAATATCTATCAATAAGGGGCCAGATAAATATAGAGTATATCCTTACAACGGAACAAGAAAATAGAATGCAGATACAATGAAATATTGTATCACAACGAGAATGAGCAAAATACAGTTACATGCAGTACTGTATGAATATCAAAACAGTGTAGAGGAAATGTAGAGCAAAAGAAGCACACACTGTGTGAATCTATTTAATTAAAGTTCAAAAACAGGAAATAGGAATCTCTAGTGATAGAAGCTGAGACTGTAGTTAGCCCGGGAGAAGGGCAGTGACTCAAAAGGATCACAAGTGTGTTCTGAGATATTTTGTCGTGTTCTCTATTGATTTGAGAAGTTGTTACACAGGTGTGTTCTTTTTTTTTCAGGTATGTTCTGTGTGTGGAAATTTTATGATGTGGGCAGTTTGTTTTGTATTTTATATAGCAGTAAAATTGTAAAAGAATACATAAACTCTATAAGCACTGCTATGAGACAGCCTGCTAGATATTATGTGAAAAACAACAACAACAAAAAAACCAAGCATGAGTCAAACTCTTCCATAGGTGTGAAAAAATGGGGAAGTATACCTGTACTTGGTTATATATTCATACAATACTTTCAGAAAGATGCTCAAGAAACCGACAACTTTGGTTGTGTGTGAAGAGAGATTCATAGCCGAAAGAGACTTCTGTGTATTCTGTTGTACATTATAAGATGTATAAAGTTCCATTGTATTATAAAATGAAAAGCACTCAAATTCTAAACAGAAAAATAATTTTTTGTGAGCCTAAGAAATACTCAGCAGGAAGTACTCATAAGCAAGAAGAAGGAAAACACGGGTGAAACACCTCCCCAAACACCAAAAGATCATATACTGAACATATAACTCAATACTCAGTAGTGGGGGAGTGGGGGTCATGTAGGACATTTGAATCTTCTAAAATCTGGAGAGAATCTTTTCTTTAGATTCACAACTTTAATCATGATTTAAAAACTAGTCACACGTTGCTTTTTTCCTTTAAAGCTCTACTTATTAAAGGACTAAGATAAAACATACAATGGTTTTAACAGTAAGATATCAGATATCTTTAAAGGAAAAGATAACTCCCTCCCACCTAACCCCTCTTCTTCAGTCCTCTGAACTATCCAGTGATCAGCTTAGTCTAGTTTTCCACCCCTTTCTCTATGGCCACAGGAATATATCTATAAATGGTCAGCAATATACTAATAGGATCATAGCATTCTTTATCAGTCTTCAGTTTGCATTTTCCACTTTAGCAATATATCATGGGGATCCCTCTGGGTCAATACAGATAGGTGTAACTCATTTTCTTTTCTATTTTTTTTGTAACTCATTTTCAATGCTGTAAAATATTGCATAGAAGGGAGACAGTACAATTGGTACGTGTATTCCACTACCAATGGACAATCACATCGTTCCTAGTTTGTGTTTCTTTTGCACTTCAAGTAACACAATAAGCATCTGTATTAATTTCCTTTGGCAACTTTAACAATTACCACAAACTGGGTGGCTTAAAACAACAGAATTTATTCTCTCCAGTTTCTGGAGTTCCAAAGTCTGAAATCAAGGTGTTAGCTCTGTGGATCTGTTCTGTGGTCTTCTCCTAGCTTATGGAAGCTGCCAGCAATCCTTGGCATTCTTTAGCTTCTATGTGCATTACTCCAATTCTGCCTCATTCTTTACATCCCCTTTATCTCCCTGTCTCTATCTCAAATCTTTCTCTTTCTCTTGAAAGGATGACTGTCATTGAATTTAGGACCCACCCCCAAATGTGGATGATCTCATTTCGAGATCCTTAACTCCTTAATTGGAGAAGGCAGTGGCACCCCACTCCAGTACTCTTGCCTGGAAAATCCAATGGACAGAGAAGCCTGGTAGGCTGTAGTCCATGGGGTCGCTAAGAGTCGGACACGACTGAGACTTCACTTTCACTTTTCACATTCATGCATTGGAGAAGGAAATGGCAACCTACTCCAGTGTCCTTGCCTGGAGAATCCCAGGGACGGGGGAGCCTGGTAGGCTGCTGTCTAAGGGGTCGCACAGAGTTGGACACAACCGAAGTGACGCAGCAGCAGCAGCAGCAGCAACTCCTTAATTACATCTGTAAAGATCCTTTCTCCAGAAAGGCTATGTTCCCAGTTTCCTGCGGACAAATCTTTTGGAGGGCCAACATTTAACCTGCCACAGCATCCTTGGATCCCATCCTTGTAACTAGTGTTTTAATTTTTCAATAGGGTGGAGTTCATGTATTTCTTGGTCCTTGAATAAGTATATGTATTTAAATTTCAATAGATTACTCCTAGAAAGTTTGTGGCAATTTACAGTGCCATCAGAGCTTGTTTCCCCAAGTAGTATTGATTGGTCTTGTTAATGCTGGCCAATCTAACGAGTGAAAAATGGATTACTGTTTTAATTTGCTTTACCATGAATATTAGTGAAATAAGCATCTTTTTAATGAATCATTTGGATCTTCTCATCCATTAATTGCCTGCTTATACATGTTGCCTGTATTATAAAAACACTTTCCTGTTAGCTCAGTTGGTGAAGAATCTGCCAAAGATGCAGGAGACCCTGGTTTGATCCCTGGGTTGGGAACATCCCCTGGAGAAGGGAAAGGCTATAGTCCATGGGGTTGCAAAGACAGGACTGAGCAACTTTCACTTCATTTCTAGTGGACTTTTAAAAAGCCAAATTTTCTTTTATTTAAAGTCACTCAGTCGTGTCCAACTCTTTGTGACCCCATGGACTATACAGCCCATGGAATTCTCTAGGCCAGAATACTGGAGTGGGTAGCCTTTCCCTTCTCCAGGGGATCTTCCCAACCAAAGGATCGAACCCAGGCCTCCCACATTGCAGGCAGATTCTTGACCAGCAGAGCCACAAAAGAAGGCCAAGAACACTGGAATGGGTAGCCTATCCACTTAGAGGGACTCACCTGTTAGAGATATAGTGTGTTTGCCATGTTTGGTGCAGTTCTACTCCATCTATTTATTTCTTTTATAAAGAACTTGTCTTAGTGTGATTTCATGCAAAACTTGCGAAGTATTTAGGTATTTTTTTGGGGGGCGGGATGAGTCTGGGCTTCCTGTCTTAACGTTTCCCCTCACTAAAGTTATATTACTATTCTTTTAAAAAATTTCTTGTCTGTTTTGTATATTTTTATGTCTATCTTCTGGAACCTAATTTTGGAATATGGCATGGCTCTAGATTTGACTACTTATGAAGCAATTAAATCAGGATCACTGATCAAATAAACTATTCTTTTATCACTGGCTTGTATGTCACCTTTGCTTTAATATTAGGTTTACTTGAGATTTCATCCCAGACTACTGGACTGTTTACCTGAGCTATTATTACACAACTTTACAACAGAGTACCTTTACAGTAAGTTAAAGTTTTGGTTTTCAGTAAGAGAAATTCAAGTGAGCCATTAAGAAAGAGAACCATGAAATTTCCCAGTTGAGGTCAAAAGATAACAGGAGATAAGGTATGCGAAGAGAGCTGGGTAAACTGTAAGGCTTTGCAGATAAACGCTGGTTGTTATCGCAAAAAAAAATGAGCACACAGAAAAAGAATCCTGGGCTTGAAAGGCTGAACTTTTGCTTTGCTGGCCAATGCAGGGATTGAAGGGTCAGCGGCTGGGAGGCCGACCTAACATCCCCAACCCGCAGAACAGGAATGATAGAGCCGGAGAGGGAAAAGCAAAGTGCGTACCCAGGAACCTAGCAATCGGTTCAAAGTCGCAGAACTGGGGCCAGCGATTGAGAAGAGAAAGCCGGCAAGTAAACGTAGGAACAGAGGAATCTCTCGGAGGTGGCTGCGAAGGTCGAGGCAGGTGCTGGGTCTCTCCTGAAAGTAGCTTGCTGGGAATTCCCGATAGCAAGTCCTCCCAGAGCCGCAAAGAGAAGAACGGCCACAGAGCACCATCGCCACAGGGCAGGCAGCGGTGGAGAAAGAGGCGCGGGCTCCGCCTAACTCTCCTCCCAGCTGGGACCGGCGCGGCCCGGCCCGGACCGCAGATCGGGGATTGGCCGGAGCGGCGCGCGGGGCGGGGCGAGGGCTGCTGGGAGGTGGGGCGGGGAGGCGCGCGCGCGCGCGCGCGGGCACGGCGGCGGCGCGCGCGTGCTCCGTTGGTCGGTACGGCGGCGGCGGAGCTTGCCATGGCAGTGGGCGGCGGGCTGGTGTAGCGCCGCGCGGGGCAGGCGGTCGGCGATTGAGAGAGACGGGGATGGGGGCGCCGCAGCTGGAAGGTTGCGGCGGCCTGGTCTGCTGAACGCGCATCAGGAGCTGAGAGCGGGCGGCGGCGACGGCGGAGCGCTGAGCAGGTGAGTGCCGCGGCGCGGGACCCGGATGCGGCACGGCTGAGGCGCGGCGCGGTCGCGGCGGGCCTCTGAGGTGCCCCCGCGCGGGCCGCGGGCGCGCTCTTGCCCGCCACAGCCTGCGGCGCCGGCGACTGGGGTGCCCGCGCTACGCTTCCTGCTGGCGCCGCGGACAGCCGCTCGCCGGCCCGAGGGGGCGCCTGGCTCGCCTGCGGCCTCCTGGGCTCTCCAAGGTGAGCGGCGCTCCCCGGCCTCTGGGCGGCAGGGACGGGGCCGGGCGCCCCGGTCTGCCGGCGGTTTGAGTCGCTTTCATGAGGGGCGTCTGCGGAGAGGCGGCGTCCTCTTTCCCTGCGTCTCTGCGGACACCAGGGAGCTGCCGACTCTCAGATGCCTTTTTGCGCAGTGTATTTTAGGGCCGGGGTTCCTGGACTGTTGGGATAGGGTCGTGTTTTCAGATCCCAGAGCCTCTGGTGACCAGTCCTGGGGCCTTGAATCTGAGTATCCGGATTTGTTAGAGGGAATAATTACACGAACTTCACGCGGGTTGTTGTGAAGCTAGCACAGGGTGATGTGCGTGACCGAACAGGGAGTGCTGGATCAGTGGGTGGCTATCAGGAGTAACTCTGCTGAAGCATCTTACCTTGTTAACTGTTCCTGATACCTGGTTGCTGGTGTACTTTTGGGGGGCACGCTTATTTCCGAAGTGCTTTGATGTTGCAGTAACCTCTACTGAAGTTGCTTAATGTTAGAGCCTGTTGTCTTAACAGTAGCTAAGATCTTGGAGTCTCTCTCCTTTATTTTTTTGTGAAGGCTTTCTTGGAATACCTGTCTCAGGTACTGAATGGGGATTGCTGCTGAAATAAAACTGAGCGAATTTACCATTCTCTTCGGATGCAAGATGGTGGGACGCATTAAACTTGAAGTGCTTTGCTGTTTAAAATCTTAAGTGCCACTTAAACTCTGTCACTTGTTACAGAGTATAAACAGAATATGGAAACAGGCTTCTTTTTCTGCATTGCTACATACACGAAGGGAGTGACAAGTGGTTTTGTAAACATCATTGTGGGCAGTGTTACTGTCTGGTGAAGTCATCATAATTAAATTAGATGAGTACTTATTTTGAAGCACTGAATGGATGTTTGAAAATATGAGTCCTAATAAAATCATCGCCAACGAGTCAGAATTCTCAGCAGTTCATTAATCATTTGGGGATTTTTAGGTTACACTGTTAAGATTTTTATGGTTAAAGAACTGCTTAAGTCATGATAATGTAGAATCGGAGAGGGTGGTCAGGATAAAGATCTTCACTTAGTTTCAAAAGGCAAGTGTGGAACAAAGTTAAAATCTTAAACTTTAGAACTGAAATTTTATTCACCAAAGGAAAAATGGTTGAAACCGAAAACTTTGTTGTACAATCTCTGATTCCCATCCTGAGGGTCTTCTGCCTTCAGAGAGTTTTTTAGAGGTGGAGAAAATTGAGTTGGGTTTTGATTTATTTCCATCTTGCCCCTCTTGTCTGTATTTCCTACTTTTCTTAGAGACTGTCCAGAAAGGTTTTTGATCCAACTTGCTTTGTGACTGTAAACAAAATATATAGAAAAAATTAAAATTAACCTTGTAATCTAAATTAGGTACTTCCTTGTAGTCTAATTGTTGTTCTTCCTAAATTAAGACCTTCCCTGTTTCACTGATGAACAGAACAGTAAAAAGCACTACTAGTCACTGCGAAAAGGTCGAAAGTCACATCTTGGTTCTTAGAGCTGATTATTGTTCAGTCGCTAAGTTGACTTTCTGTGACCCCTTGGACTGTAGCCCGCCAGACTCCTCTATCCCTAGGATTTTCCGGGTAAAAATGCTAGAATATCTTGCCATTTCTTTCTCCATGGTATCTTCTCAACCCAGGGATTGAACCGGCATCCCCTGCATTGGCAGAGGTTGACAGGTGAATTCTTTACCACTGAGCCACCAGGGAAGACTGGTTCTGGGTCCCAAATATCTGGGACTTTGGGAGGCCACCTGTATTTTTGGGCCTCAGTTTTTGTTTATAGAATTTGAGAGTCTCTGTGGCCAGGATTTGGGAGGGTTGTGGTTCATTAGAGAATCATTATATAAAGGAACCTTCCAGGATACTACGTTTTTATGGTTTTCTTTCTCTTTATCTCTTCTGTTGACTTTTTCTTCTCTTACCGAATTCTGATCATCCTAATGCCTCAGGGCATCCAAGCCCATCTCTCTCTCCTTTTTTCCACTTCTCTCTGGGTGATCTCATCCTGTCTGGTGGTTTAAATACTACCACTGTGCTGTGGACTCTTCAGATTTTTATCTCCAGCCCTGACCTTCAGATTTCTTCTACCTGCCTATACATCTTCACTCCATTTGTCTATCTTAAAATTGACGTGTTCAAAGTGGAGCTCTTGATTTTCATTCTTCAATCTATTCCTTCTCCAGCAGTCTGGATTTCATAAGAGCACCCGTCTGCCCCCTCTTCCATCTACTTAAGTGAAAAATCTGGTGGTCATTCTTTCTTTTCTTTCTTAAATTTTGGCTGCCCTGAGTCTTTGTTGTGGCTCAAAGGCTTCTCTAATTGTAGCTCTCTAGTTGTGGCATGCTGATTCAGTTGCCCTGAAACATGTGGAATCTTTGTTTCCTGATCAGGGATTGAACCTGCATCCCCTGAATTGGAAGGCTGATTCTTAACCACTGGACCACCCTGATGGTCATCCTTTTTTGTGTTTTTAAATTAAAATTTTTTTTTAAAATTGAATTGTGGTCATCCTTAATTCATCACTTTGCCTTACTGCTCCTCCACCACCCAGAGCAAACCCTGTTGATTTTGCCTTCAAGATATATTTGTTTTATTTTTATTTATTTATTAAAAATGAAGCCAGCTCTATTTTATTTATTTTTATTAATTTATTTTTGGCTGCACTGGATCTTCATTGCTTTGCTTGGGCTTGCTCTAGTTGTGGTGAGTGGGGGCTTGTCTTTGTTGTGGTACTCGGCCTTCTTATTACGGTGGCTTCTCTTCTTGTGGAGCATGGGTTCTAAGTACATGGGCTTCAGTAGTTGTAGCTCAGACCCAGTTGCTCCATGGCATGTGGAATCCTCCCAGAGCAGAAATCGAACCCGTGTCCTCTGTATGGGCCGGCAAACTGTCATCCACTGGGCCACCAGGGAAGTCCATGTTTATTTTTATTGCCACCACTCCAGTTCTTCCTGGTTAGTAGCTTCCTAACTGGTCTCCTTGCCCCTGACCTTGTTCTCCTACAGTCCATTTGCAGACAGCAGTCAGAGTGAACTTTCCTTACTTTCCTGCTCCAGTGACTTATTACACTAAAAAATAAACCCAACTCTTTTCCTGCGTTATCAACTAATTATCTTATTTCCTTGTTCATTTGTTTGTGGTCTTTTCGCTCCAACATATTATATGCTGTCTGATGGAAGGAACTTTTTCTGCCCTGAGGTTTTCTCAGTAAGCAGAACAGTATCTGGAAAATTTAACTATTATTGAATGGATGAATGTATGAATGAAATACATTATAAAATCTTCTAATTCCAAGTATAACATGTATTGAACACACGATCTTTTTTTTTTTTTGTCCCAGGTTTGTGCAAATGAGGAAGTAATCACAGGGCGTAGAATTATTCTTTTAGGTATCCTTCTTCTCTCAGTCTTCATTAAGATACTGCACCTCCTGAAAAGACTAAGCATTTAGACGTCAAACCATTGATAGCAAGAACAAATGTGGATTTTGTCCATTGTATACTGGATCATTAGTATTTTTGTGAATAAGAAACCAAGCAAGCTTTTCAGCCTTGTTTTGTTCTTTAGAAGCATTAAATTTTGGTCTTGACTGGAGGGAACTGGTTCTGTAGAATGTGGTACTTTAATCCAGTATTGCATACCAGATTGTATAGGGTAGCAGTTGAAACTTTTAGAGAACAGGCATTTTTGTTTCAGTTGCATTTTATATATATATATATTTTAATGTGAGACTCCCCCTACCCTGCCTATGTGCATTTATGTGTTTCCTCTGAACTATTTGATTCAGTTGTATCCTAGCATATCTTGGAGATAAATCTCTATCATTTGTCTTCTGTTAACTGCTCACTTGCAAGCTTTGTCATGTTGTAGAAAGAGGCAAATATTAATAATTTAGGGTTTTCCCCCTGCCTGAGACTGAAGCCCTTAAAACGGCCTAGCAGGTTTGTGAAGAAAGAAGGGTATGGAAAAATCAAAGTGTAGAATTTCATTGTCAGAGTAGATAATAGGAAAAAGATATGTTGGATAAGGAAATCCTAGACAAGAGGAATAATATTAAACATTCAGTAGAGAAAAAGAAAAGGAAGATAGAGGAGAGCATTATAGATTTTCAGGCTTGGGTGGGACAAATTCTCTTCTTACTTCTTTTACCTTCTCACCTACATCTCCAAACTTTGACACTTTGGATTATTTTTCCCTCCGCCTTCTCTGCATTACCTGATTTGTATGGGCTATTTTTCTAAGGAATGTCTATGTATCTTTGGTAGTCTGGGACACTTTTTGTGAGAGGATACTAATTCTTTCTTGAAGAGGCCTTTCTACTTCTCATAATCAAGGTCTGACTCTCTGGATTTTCCAGCCACTCAGTCAGTCCAGCTTTACCTTTTGGAGTGACTCTAAACTGGTGTACTTCCTTTTTTTTTTTAAATTAATTATATTTTTATTTGGCTGTGCTGGCTCTTAGTTGTGACATGTGGGACCTTTAACTGAAGCATGCAAACTTAGTTGAGGCATGTGGGATCTAATTCCCTGACCAGGGATTGAACCCAGGCCCCCTGCGTTGGGAGCATGGAATGATAGCCACTGGACCAGCAGGGAAGTGCCTGTACTTCCTTTTAAAGTTGTTCTCTCATGTATCATGGTAACCTTTATGTTATCATCTCCAGGTTAAATAATCCTGAGTCACAAGCTTCTAGTTGATAGAGAAAAATGAAAGGAATTAGATGTATGGTTGGGTGTGTAGTGTGTTACCTACCAGTTGCTTTGATACTGCAGATTGCATATGTCTAATTTAGACCTTTCTTTTTCTGAGTTACTAGATTTTTTAAAGTAAGAGGATATTTTTAAAAGGAGAGTGACATTGAACTTTAAAAATTTTGTAAAAACATTTTCATGTACAGTCCTATGAGTTTTAACACGTACTTAGATTGTTTTTTACTTTCTTTTACTTTTTTTAAATCGTTTTTTAAAAATCTTTTTCTGCCTAGATTTCTGTAACTACCACTAACAGTGTACAGAATAATTTCAACACCCCAAAGAATTCTCTCATGTTACCCCTTTGCAGTCAATTCCCCTTCATTAAAATAAAAACATTAATTTCTTTTGGGGCTGTGCTGGGTCTTCATTGCTGCACTGGCTTTTCTCTAGTTGCAAGTGAGGGCTACTTTCTAGTTGTGGGCTTCTCATTGCTGTGGCTTGTCCTGTTGTGGAGCACAGGCTTGAGGGCATGTAGTTGCAGCATGTGGGCCCAGTGGTCTCGGCTCCTGGGCTCTAGAGCACAGGCTAACAGTTGTGGCACGTGGGCTCAGCTGCACCATGGCATATGGGATCTCCCTTGATTAGGGATCAAATCAGCCTCTCCTGCATCAGCAGGTAGATTCTTTACCTCTGAACCACCAGGGAAGCCCACTGCTCTCCTTTTTAACACTTGGCCTTACTGTTCTTTTTTTCTAAACAGAATATTTCTCATGGCAAGAAAAGGTTAGAACTTGGAATAAGTGGATAATTGATCAACGTAATTGTTGGTATTCTTTTAGAAAAAGTACTAAACTTCGTAGATGGAGGAATGTTCTATTGTTGTTCAGTCTGTAAGTCATGTGTGACTCTTTGTGACCTCTTGAACTGTAGCACACCAGGCTTCCTTGTCCTTTACTGTGTCCTCGAGTTTGCTCAAACTCATGTCCATTAAGTCTGTGATGCCATCCAACCATCTCATCTTCTGTCATCCCCTTCTCTTCCTGCCCTCAATCTTTCTCAGCATCAGGGTCTTTTCCAATTAGCCGGCTCTTTGCATCAGATGGCCAAAGTATTGGAGCTTCAGCTTTAACATCACTCCTTCCAATGAATATTCAGGACTGATTTCCTTTAGGATTGACTGGTTTGAACTCCTTGTAGTCCAAGGGACTCTCAAGAGGCCTCTCCAGCACCACAGTTTGAAAGCATCAATTCTTCAGCGCTCAGCCTTCTTTATGGTCCAGCTCTCACATCCCTGCGTGACTGCTGAAAAAACCGTAGCTTTGACTATATGGACCTTTGTCGGTAAAGTGATGTCTCCACTTTTTAATATGCTGTCTAGTTTGGTCAGAGCTTTTCTTCCAAGGAGCAAGCATCTTTTCATTTCTGCAGTGATTTTGGAGCCCAAGAAAATAAAATCTGTTACTGTTGCCACTTTTTCACATCTATTTGTCAGGAAGCTATGGGACTGGATGCCATGATCTTAGTTTTTTGAATGTTTTAAGCCAGTTTTTTCACTCTCTTTCACCTTTATCAAGAGGCTCTTTAGTTTGCCTTCTCTTCTATCCAAGGTCGTCTATGCTTCTGGCAATCTTGATTCCAGCTTGTGCTTCACCCAGCCTGGCATTTCGCATGGTGTACTCTGCATATAAATTAAAGAAGCAGAGTGACAACATACAGCCTTGACGTACTCCTTTCCCAAAAGGCTTTAAATTAAAAAAAAATTATTGTAAAACTTCTGGAACCTGTCAAATGAGGCAAATCCCGTAATGTCAAGTTACAATAGGGAACATCTAACAAAGAAATTTGGTGGCTAAGTCAGTGATAATATCATAATGGATGACATCACATATCTTTTCATCTCCCTTCGATAAATCCAGAATTCCCACTTACTGCAATTGCAGGGTAGGCTAGGGTAAACTAGAGATTAATTTTGCGAAGGGTTATGTTATGAAGTCTCAGCTTTTCTCCCTTTTCTCTCTCTAACATTGTCACTTTTTCCTAGCTTATCCATTTTATTCTGCATTTAGTTATTTTAGGTATTCACTTTTCTAGGATTGGAGGGAAAAGTGTGATATCTTTATAGCTTTAGTGTTTTGCAAAGGTAGCTTTCTTATTTCCAGCCTAAAATAGTCAGTAATCTAGAAATTCCCTCATTTCCTCAAAAAATTTTACAAATCCTTCCCCTAAGTCCTGGCTGTAGATCTTTCCCGGACTTCATCAAGAATGTATAGTTCCTCATTTTCTTAAGTATTTAATGTAGGTCACCTAAGGTTATTGGCAGTTGCCCCTTTAATTGGGAGTATCTGTTGCCAAAACAAAGGATGTCAATCTGGCAGTCCCCTGTGTTGTGGTATTGTTAGAGCCCACGCCAGCAGTTCACAAGGCCCTGCTGCACACCCAGGAGGGACTGGCGCATCCTGGGCCCTGTAGCTTGTCTTCTGCTGCTCTGGCTACTTGGGAGACCACCAGACAAATGCTCATTTGCCTAGAGTGGAAATGCGATCCTGATTATCCATGCCTTCAGGAGGAGGATTATGTGGATTAAAAGAAATCCATGGATAATCCAGAAGCTTTATTTAAACTGCAGTTTAACCACATTCCTGACCATTGTTTTTCCTTGCATTTCTAATAACTAATTTATAATATTTACCAATTTCATGTTTATCTTCTTGTACCATTTAGAAGTAATGGTAGTTACAAAGTAAAGAAGATATGGGAGGGAACAAAGGAGTTGGATAATCTATAGGCCTTGCCCCACATGACTCCGTGTTGGCTGGATGGTTTAACCACAGTGCTTACTAGACCTTGAAGACCAGAATTCCATGAATTCCTCACCTGCTGAGCCACTGGAGGAAATTTGAGGTGATTGTCAACAAGAGGCCAAACTCCATTTTGAGACATTTGTACTTTACTAGCTTAAATGATTGGCCTTTTGTGATTTAAATGAGTACTGGATATTGTCAGAATTATAAATTTACTGTGATTTGAAGTTCTCTTTAGTGTTTATTTAATCATTTAACCTGCTAACCATTTTCATAGGAATTAAACTGAAGATTTGCTATTGGAAATGTAGGTGTTCGTGTTTGTAGCCAGGCAGCTATCCTACTGCCTCTGACATGTTACTTACATGTAGTTACACAGTAGTTAATTTCTATTAAACAGTTGAAATATGGTTATTTAAAAGTGCTTCTCCCTGATGCTGGAAAAGATTGAAGGCAGGAGGAGAAGGGGATGATAGAGGTTGAGATAGTTGGATGGCGTCAACTAGGTGGACATGAGCTAGACTCCTAGCTCTAGGAGTTGGTGATGGACAGGGAAGCCTGGTGTGCTGCAGTTTATGGAGTCGCAAAGAGTCGGACACGGCTGAGCGACTGATCTGAACTGAGCTGATTCTTAAGGTACTGATTTAGTGTGGGTCTTGTATTTAGATCTTATGCTATTAAAATGGATGTTTTCCTCTGGCTTTATAAATCATTACAAATTTCTGCCTTTATGTTATCTGAACAAAAATTTATTTAAAACTTATTTCTGTAGTTGTAATATATTTTCAAAAGTTGTTCAGTCTCTAAGTCATGTCTGACTCTTTGTGACCCCATGAACTGCAGCACATCAGGCTTCCTTGTCCTTTACTGTCTCTCAGAGTTTGCTCAAACTCATGTCCCTTGAGTCGGTGATGCCATGCCTTCTTTTCCTCTTGCCCTCAATCTTTCTCAGTATCAGGGTCTTTTCCAGTGAGTGAGCTCTTTACATCAGGTGGCCAAAGTACTAGAGCTTTAGCTTTAGCATCAGTCCTTCTAATGAATATTCAGGGTTGATTTTCTTTAGGACCAACTGGTTTGATCTCCATGCTATGGAGGGGATTCTCAAGAGTCTTCTCCAGCACCACAGTTTGAAAGCATCAGTTCTGTGCTCAGCCTTCTTTATGGTTCCATATTCATTAGCTATGTAGATATCATTCCTGAAATTGAGATTCGTTGTAGTTAATCGCTGGAGGCATGTCCTGGGGGAAAACCAACTGGAGTTCTCTTAATGTGCTTGTTTTTTGCTCTGTGAGCCTAAGGAAACATCCACAGAAGAAGGTAGTTGTTAGTTTTGTGATCAATTGTAGTTCTTTAATTTTTGTTCTCTTGATAGCGGTGGAAAGTTCACATTTTCATTGGAAATCATTAGTTGTCATTAGTTGTCTTAAAACGATGTACTTCACCTACCATTCCATTATTAAATTATATTAAGTTATTAAAATATCCCGAGAGGCTTCTGAGTTTGGATTCTCATTCTACCTACAAGAAAGGAATATTTCTGTGTGTTTGTGTTACGAGAACTATAATACCATACCAACCAGCAACAATTATTTTATCTTTAATTTGTGAAGAAGTCACTGTTTCTCATTGAGGTGTAGGCAGTTACTTTTTAATCAGTGCTTTCTGTAAATCCATATATTCTGTCTATTTTTACCTGTTTCTTTTATGTTCTTTTGCCTTTCAAAATTGTGGCTGACAATATAGTATATTAGAGAAACTGTGTGATTTACTATATAGAATTAAACTATAACCATAGTTAACATTGTAAAATGTGCACCTTTGTGTCAGATTTTGAAAGTGGTCAAACAAGAGATGGCAAGGGTGAACGTCGACATTCTAGGAATCAGTGAACTAAAATGGACTGGATTGGGTGAATTTAACTCGGATGACCATTATATCTACTACTGCGGGCAGGAGTCCCTCAGAAGAAATGGAGTAGCCATCATGGTCAACAAAAGAGTCTGAAATGCAGTACTTGGATGCAATCTCAAAAACGACAGAATGACCTCTGTTCGTCTCCAAGGCAAACCATTCAATATCACAGTAATCCAAGTCTATGCCCCAACCAGTAACACTGAAGAAACTGAAGTTGAATGGTTTTATGAAGACCTACAAGACCTTTTAGAACTAACACCCAAAAAAGATGTCCTTTTCATTTTAGGGAACTGGAATGCAAAAGTAGGAAGTCAAGAAACACCTGGAGTAACAGGCAAATTTGGCCTTGGAATGCGGAATGAAGCAGGGCAAGAGTAATAGAGTTTTGCCAAGAAAATGCACTGGTCATAGCAAACACCCTCTTCCAACAACACAAGAGAAGACTCTACACATGGACATCACCAGATGGTCAACACCGAAATCAGATTGATTATATTCTCTGCAGCCAAAGATGGAGAAGCTCTATACAGTCAGCAAAAACAAGACCAGGAGCTGACTGTGGCTCAGATCATGAACTCCTTATTGCCAAATTCAGACTTAAATTGAAGAAGAAAGTAGGGAAAACCGCTAGACCATTCAGGTATGACCTAAATCAAATCCCTTATGATTATACAGTGGAAGTGAGAAATAGATGTAAGGGCCTCGATCTGATAGATAGAGTGCCTGATGAACTATGGACGGAGGTTTGTGACATTGTACAGGAGACAGGGATCAAGACCATCCCCATGGAAAAGAAATGCAAAAAAGCAAAATGGAGGTCTGAGGAGGCCTTACAAATAGCTGTGAAAAGAAAAGAGCAAAAAACAAAGGAGAAAAGGAAAGATATAAGCATCTGAATGCAGAGTTCCAAAGAATAGCAAGAAGAGATAAAGCCTTCTTCAGCGATCAATGCAAAGAAATAGAGGAAAAGAACAGAATGGGAAAGACTAGAGATCTCTTTAAGAAAATTAGAGATACCAAGGGAACATTTCATGCAAAGATGGGCATGTCCTCGATAAAGGACAGAAATGGTATGGACCTAACAGAAGCAGAAGATATTAAGAAGAGGTGGCAAGAATACACGGAAGAACTGTACAAAAAAGATCTTCACGACCCAGATAATCATGATGATATGATCTCTAATCTAGAGCCAGACATCTTGGAATGTGAAGTCAAGTGGGCCTTAGAAAGCATCACTACGAACAAAGTGAGTGGAGGTGAGGGACTTCCAGTGGAGCTATTTCAAATCCTGAAAGATGATGCTGTGAAAGTGCTGCACTCAATATGCCAGCAACTTTGGAAAACTCAGCAGAGGCCACAGGACTGGAAAAGGTCAGTTTTCATTCCAATTCCAAAGAAAGGCAATGCAAAAGAACGCTCAAACTACCGCACAGTTGCGCTCATCTCACATGCTAGTAGAGTACTGCTCAAAATTCTCCAAGCCAGCCTTCAGCAATACGTGAACCATGAACTTCCAGATGTCCAAGCTGGTTTTCGAAAAGGCAGAGGAGCCAGAGATCAAATTGCCAACATCTGCTGGATTATCGAAAAAAGCAAGCGAGTTCCAGAAAAACATCTATTTCTGCTTTATTGACTATGCCAAAGCCTTTGACTGCATGGATCACAATAAACTGTGGAAAATCCTGAAAGAGATGGGAATACCAGACCACCTGACCTGCCTCTTGAGAAATCTGTATGCAGGTCAGGAAGCAACAGTTAGAACTGGACATGGAACTACAGACTGGTTCCAAATAGGAAAAGGAGTACGTCAAGGCTGTATATTGTCACCCTGCTTTTTTAACTTCTATGCAGAGTACATCATGAGAAATGCTGGACTGGAAGAAACACAAGCTGGAATCAAGACTGCCAGGAGAAATATCAATAACCTCAGATATGCAGATGACACCACCCTTATGGCAGACAGTGAAGAGGAGCTAAAAAGCCTCTTGATGAAAGTGAAAGGAGAGTGAAAAACTTGGCTTAAAGCTCAACATTCAGAAAACAAAGATCATGGCATCCGGTCCCATCACTTCATGGGAAATAGATGGGGAAACAGTGGAAACAGTGTCAGACTTTATTTTTCTGGGCTCCAAAATCACTGCAGATGGTGATTGCAGCCATGAAATTAAAAGACACTTACTCCTTGGAAGAAAAGTTATGACCAACCTAGATAGCATATTCAAAAGCAGAGACATTACTTTGCCGACTAAGGTCCGTCTAGTCAAGGCTATGGTTTTTCCAGTAGTCATGTATGGATGTGAGAGTTGGACTGTGAAGAAGGCTGAGCGCCAAATAATTGATGCATTTTTTTTTTTTTTTTGAATTGATGCTTTTGAACTGTGGTGTTGGAGAAGACTCTTGAGAATCCCTTGAACTGCAAGGAGATCCAACCAGTCCATTCTGAAGGAGATCAACCCTGGGATTTCTTTGGAAGGAATGATGCTAAAGCTGAAGCTCCAGTACTTTAGCCACCTCATGCGAAGAGTTGACTCATTGGAAAAGACTCTGATGCTGGGAGGGATTGGGGGCAGGAGGAGAAGGGGATGACCAAAGATGAGATGGCTGGATGGCATCACTGACTCAATGGACTTGAGTCTGAGTGAACTCCGGGAGATGGTGATGGACAGGGAGGCCTGCCGTGATACTATTCATGGGGTTGCAAAGAGTCGGACACGACTGAGTGATTGAACTGAACTGGACTGTGTCAGATTATGCTAAGTGCTCTTTGTGTGTTATTCAGTTTATCTTCATAAGAAACTTGTAGTACTAATGGTACTAATGATATCCGTATTTAATAGATGAGGAAACTGAAGCTTTCGGAAATTAACATGCCAGGTGGCACACAGATGTTAAGTGGGAGACTCAGCTTTCAAATCTGTATCTGTGACTCTGAAATTTATGTTCTTGTTTATTTTAAAGTTTATTTATTTTTTTATTGAGGAATAGTTGATTTATAATGTTATATAAGTTTCAGGTATACAACATAGTGATAAAAATTTTTTGAAGATTATATGGCATTTATAGTTATTACAAAATATTCCATGTTGTACAATATACCCTTCTAGATTATTCTTTTTATATGTAGTAGTTTGTACCTCTTAATCCCCTACCGCCCCTTGCTCCTCCCCATTTCCCACTCCCTACTGATAACCACTAGTTTGTTCTCCATAACTGTCAGGTTTTTTCTTTTTTATATTCATTAGTTTGTTTTAATTTTTATATTCCACATGTAAGTATTATCATACAGTATTTTTCTTTCTCTGACTTATTTCACTTAGCACAATACCCTCTGAATCCATCCATGTTGTTACAAATGGCAAAACTTCATTCTTGTTTTTAATGGCAGAGTAGTTATCCATTGTATGTATACCATTCTTCTTTATCCATTCATCTGTTGATGGACACTTAAGTTGTGTCCATATCTTAACTATTGTAAACAATGTTGCAGTGAAAACTGGGATAGAATTTATGCTTATAACTGATCACCTTAATAGTTTTTTTTTTTAAGGGACCATTTCGTTGTATATTTAATGATGCTTTGTTTTTGTGTGTGAATGTACCATAATTTATTTACCCAGTCTACCAATGAATGGGCATTTAGTTGTTTTCTAATCATTTGAGATTGCAGAGTGTGGTGAATAATTGTGTACATCTCAGGTATGTGTAGAATAATTTCCTAGTGGAGCAATAGCTGTGTTAAAGGGTATTTACATTTGTCATTTGAGAGATAGTTGCTTCCATAGAGACTATACAAGTGAGCCTTCTGCCTTCAAGTGAAAGTGGAAGTGAAGTTGCTCAGTCATGTCTGACTCTGCAACCCATGGACTGTAGCCCACCAAGCTCCTCTGTCCATGGGATTCTCCAGGCAAGAATACTGGAGTGGGTTGCCGTTTACTTCTCCCGGGGATCTTCCCGACCCAGGGATCGAACCCAGGTCTCCCACATTGCAGGCAGACCGCAAAGAGTCGAACACGACTGAGCGACTTCACTTTCACTTTAACTTAGTTTTTTTATTTTTTGTTTTTTTCAGAGGAAAATTGGAAGAGACTGTAAGTTTGAAGTGTTGTTTTTTAGCATGATAATCACCACTTTGATTTGACAGTACCTGTGTATTTGGATACAGGAAGCAAGTTTTTAGTCATTTAACCACTAACTTTCTTTCATTCAGTACTCTTTTTTTTTCCCTCCTTTGTCTGCACTGAGTGGCATATAGGATCTTAGTTCCTCAGACCAGGGATTGAACCTGCGCTCCCTGCATTGGAAGCATGGAGCCTTATCCACTGGCCACCCAGAGAGTTCTTTACTCACTACTCTTAAACAAATTTTTATGTGTATAGTCCTTTTTTATGGATAAGAGTTAAACAATAAATTAGTTATGTGATATAGTATACTTTTGTTTTGAACGTGAGATAAGCTTTCCTTTTCCCTTGGCTTTACTATTGGAGTGTGGTTGTGTGGTTTGTCATATATATGTAAGTAATGAATATACTTAATGTATGACCTCATGTAGTTAGAGGTCCTAGTCTTCTTGTAAAACTCTTTACAGAGTTTTAAAATAAGAAAATACAGAGACTTCCCTGGTGGTCCAGCGGTTGGGACTTTGCCTTCCAATGCAAAGGGTGTGGGTTCGATCCCTGATCCAGGAGCTAGGATCCCACATACCTCATGGCCAAAACCCAAAACATAAAATGAAAATAATATTATAAAAAATTCAATAAAGACTTTAAAAATGATCTACATTAAAAAAAAAAGATGTAAAGTATTTTTTCCCCCCTCTTTTTTATAGGTTATTTGTTTGGGTGGTTCATTAAAATATATTACTAAGCTTGATCCTAAATTAACGGGAATAGAGGAAGGTAGACATAAATTTCCCACTCCAGTACTCTTGCTGGAAACTCCCATGGGTGGAGGAGCCTGGTGGGCTGCAGTCCATGGGTCGTGAAGAGTCAGACATGACTGAGTGACTTCACTTTCATTTTTCACTTTCATGCATTGGAGAAGGTAATGGCAACCCACTCCAGTGTTCTTCCCTGGATAATCCCAAGGACGGAGGAGCCTGGTAGGCTGCCGTCTATGGGGTCACACAGAGTCAGACACGACTGAAGCGACTTAGCAGTAGCAGACATAAATTTATTTTTAAATAAATGAACCAGTAGACAATTTTTAATCTCTTAACATAAAAAAAATGGTTTGAGAAGAATTAGTACTATTTGGCCTTTTTTTTCCTCTTCATATTCACGTGAGAAAGGAATGTGAGCATTAACATTACATTTGCCATTAGCAGTACCTGGATACATAGAAGGAGATGCATAGGACAGAATGGAGATTTTCTAACTCTAGAGTCCAGGTAACTTGTTTCAGGCAAGTTTCTGGTTGTGATTCCAATACAAGCCATTATGACAGCATATCTGATCTGCAAATGGGAGATTTGTGGTGATTTTCTTCTTATTTCTTTCTTTATTTTTGGCTACACTGAATTGCTGCATGGTCTTTCTCTAGTTGCAGTGAGCAGGGCTACTCTAGCTGTGGACACAGGCTTCTCATTGTGCTGCCTTTTTTTGTTACTGAGCACAGGCTCTAGGGCTCAATGCCTTCAATAGTTTCCATGCATTGACTTAGTTGCCATGTGGCATGCAGAATCCTCTGGGACCTGGGATCAAACCCATGTCTTCTACATTAGCAGACAAACTGTCATCCACTGTGCCACCAGGGACATCTGTGTGATTGTTTTCTTTACTGCTGAAGAGTTGAGCTCTTACTGAATATGCTTCTTCCCATAGACAGGCTCTAGTGGGCTCAAATTGGGGTAGGTGGAGTCACTTTTCTCTCTTAGAAGTCTGAATTTTTTCTGTTAACAGGTATCCAGTGACCACCAGGTTTATTTTAGTTATACCTGTTCGCCCTTAACATTATTAGCATTTCCCAAACTGTCATTTTACAAAATAGAAAGCAAATAGTTAGAACAGGAAAATCCTATCTTATAAATTCCATAATAGTTATGTTGCTGGCAAAGTGATATCTCTACAAACCTAGACAGCATATTAAAAAGCAGAGACATCACTTTGCTGACAAAGGTCCATATAGTCAAAGCTGTGGTTTTTTTCCAGTAGTTACGTATGGATGTGAGAGTTGGACCAGGAAGAAGGCCTGAGAATTGATGCTTTCAAACTGGTGCTGGAGAAGACTTCTGAGAGTTTCTTGAACAGCAAGGAGATCAAACCAGTCAATCCTAAAGGAAATCAACCCTGAATATTCATTGGAAGTACTGATGCTGACGCTGAAGCTCCAGTATTTTGGCCACCTGATGCAAAGAGCCAACTCATTGGAAAAGACCCTAATGCTGGGAAAGATTGAGGGCAAGAGAAGAGATCTGCAGAGAATAAGATGGTTGAATTGCATCACTGACTCAGTGGACATGTATTTGAGCAAACTTTCAGAGATTGTTAAGGACAAGTAAGCTTGGGGTGCCATAGTCCATGAGGTCTTAAAGAGCTGGACACGGTTTAGTGACTGAACAAGAAAGGTTTGTCATAGCTTTCCCATCAAGGAGCAAGCGTGTTTAATTTCATGGCTTCAGTCACCATCTGCAGTGATTTTGGAGCCCAAGAAAATAAAATCTGTGGAAATCTGTCACTGTTTCCACTTTTTCCCCTTCTGTTTGCCATGAAGTGATGGAACTGGATGGTGTAATATTAGTTTTTTAATGTTGAGGTTTTTGTTTTTTAGTAGTGGTTAGACTTTTTTCTAGGGGACTGGAATGCAAAAGAAGGAAGTCAAGAAACACCTGGGTTAACAGGCAAATTTGGCCTTGGAATATGGAATGAAGCAGGGCCAAGGCTAATCGAGTTTTGCCAAGAGAACGCACTGGTCATAGCAAACACTCTCTTCCAACAACACAAGAGAAGACTCTACACATGGACATCACCAGATGGTCAACACCGAAATTAGATTGATTATATTCTTCACAGCCAAAGATGGAGAAGCTCTATAGAGTCAGCAAAAACAAGACCGGGAGCTGACTGTGGCTCAGATCATGAACTCCTTATTACCAAATTCAGACTGAAATTGAAGAAAGTGAAGAAAACCACTAGACCATTCAGGTATGACCTAAATCAAATCCCTTATGATTATACAGTGGAAGTGAGAAATAGATGTAAGGGCCTCGATCTGATAGATAAAGTACCTGATGAACTATGGACGGAGGTTTGTGACATCGCACAGGAGACAGGGATCAAGACCATCCCCATGGAAAAGAAATGCAAAAAAGCAAAATGGGGGTCTGGGGAGGCCTTACGAATAGCTGTGAAAAGAAGAGAAGCGAAAAGCAAAGGAGAAAAGGAAAGATAAGCATCTGAATGCAGAGTTCCAAAGAATAACAAGGAGAGATAAGAAAGCCTTCCTCAGCAATCAGTGCAAAGAAATAGAGGAAAACAACAGAATGGGAAAGACTAGAGATCTCTTCAAGAAAATTAGAGATACCAAGGGAACATTTCATGCAAAGATGGGCTCGATAAAGGACAGAAATGGTATGGACTTAACAGAAGCAGAAGACATTAAGAAGAGGTGGCAAGAATACACAGAAGAACTGTACAAAAAAGATCTTCACGACCCAGATAATCATGATGGTGTGATCACTGACCTAGAGCCAGACATCCTGGAATGTGAAGTCAAGTGGGCCTTAGAAAGCATCACTACGAACAAAGCTAGTGGAGGTGATGAAATTCCAGTTGAGCTATATCAAATCCTGAAATAATGATGCTGTGAAAGTGCTGCACTCAATATGCCAGCAACTTTGGAAAACTCAGCAGAGGCCACAGGACTGGAAAAGGTCAGTTTTCATTCCAATCCCAAAGAATGTTCAAACTACCGCACAATTGCACTCATCTCACACACTAGTCTGGAGAAGGAAATGGCAACTCACTCCAGTATTCTTGCCTAGAGAATCCCATGGACAAAGGAGCCTGGTGGGCTATAGTCCATGAGGTTGCAAAGAGTCGGACACGACTGAACGACGTCACTTCACTTCACTTCACACGCTAGTAAAGTAATGCTCAAAATTCTCCAAGCCAGGCTTCAGCAATACGTGAACCGTGAACTCCCAGATGTTCAAGCTGGTTTTAGAAAAGGCAGAGGAACCAGAGATCAAATTGCCAACATCCGCTGGATCATGGAAAAAGCGAGAGTTCCAGAAAAACATCTATTTCTGCTTTATTGACTATGCCAAAGCCTTTGACTGTGTAGATCACAATAAACTGTGGAGAATTCTGAAAGAGATGGGAATACCAGACCACCTAACCTGCCTCTTGAGAAATCTGTATGCAGTTCAGGAAGCAACAGTTAGAACTGGACATGGAACAACAGACTGGTTCCAAATAGGAAAAGGAGTACGTCAAGGCTGTATATTGTCACCCTGCTTATTTAACTTCCATGCAGAGTACATCATGAGAAACACTGGGCTGGAAGAAGCACAAGCTGGAATCAAGATTGCCAGGAGAAATATCAATAACCTCAGATATGCAGATGACACCACTCTTACGGCAGACAGTGAAGAGGAACTAAAAAGCCTCTTGATGAAACTGAAAGAGGAGAGTGAAAAAGTTGGCTTAAAGCTCAACATTCAGAAAACGAAGATCATGGCATCTGGTCCCATCACTTCATGAGAAATAGATGGGGAAACAGTGGAAACAGTGTCAGACTTTATTTTTCTGGGCTCCAAAATCACTGCAGATGGTGATTGCAGCCATGAAATTAAAAGACGCTTACTCCTTGGAAGGACAGTTATGACCCATCTAGATAGCATATTGAATTACTTTGCCAACAAAGGTCCATCTCATCAAGGCTATGGTTTTTCCAGTGGTCATATATGGATGTGAGAGTTGGACTGTGAAGAAAGCTGAGTGCCGAAGAATTGATGCTTTTGAACTGTGGTGTTGGAGAAGACTCTTTTGAGAGTCCCTTGGACTGCAAGGAGATCCAGCCAGTCCATTGTAAAGGGGATCAGTCTTGGGTGTTCATTGGAATGACTGATGCTAAAGCTGAAATTCCAATACTTTGTCCACCTCATGTGACGAATTGACTCATTGGCAAAGACCCTGATGCTGGGAGGGGTTGGGGGCAGGAGGAGAAGGGGATGACAGAGGATGAGATGGTTGGATGGCATCACCGACTCTATGGACATGAGTTTGAGTAAACTCTGGGAGTTGGTGATAGACAGGGAGGCCTGGCATGCTGCGATGCATGGGGTGGTAAAGAGTCAGACACGACTGAGCAACTGAACTGAACTGAGACTTTTTAAAAAACCAATATTTATATTTACTTATTTATTTGGCTTCACTGGGTGTTAATTGTGGCATGTGGTATCTATTTCCCCCACCAGGGATTGAACCCAGGCCACTTGCATTGGGAGCAAGGAACGTTAGTCACTGGACCACCAGGGAAGTCCCCCGAATGTTGAGTTTTAAGCCAGCTTTTTCACTCTCCTCCCTAACCCTCATCAAGATTGCTCCATAGTTCCTCTTCAGTTACTATCATCTGCATATCTGAGGTTGTTCCCGGCAGTCATGTTTCCATCATCCAGCCCGGCATTTTGCATGATGTATTCTGCATAGAAGTTTAATAAGCAGGGTGACAATATAGAACGTTGACATACTCCTTTCCCAATTTTGAACTAGTCCTTTGTTCCATGTAAGGCTCTACTGTTGCTTCTTGACCTGCATATAGGTTTCTCAGAAAACAGGTAAGGTGGTCTGGTATTCGTATCTCTTAAGAATTTTCCAGTTTGTTCTGATCCACAGAGTCAAAGCCTTTAGTGTAGTTAATGAAGCAGAAGTAGACTTTTTTCTGGAATTCCCTTGCTTTCTCTGCTGCTGCTGCTAAGTGGCTTCCATCGTGTCCGACTCTGTGCAACCTCATAGATGGCAGCCCACCAGGCTCCCCCATCCCTGGGAATCTCCAGGCAAGGACACTGGAGTGGGTTGCCATTTCTTTCTCCAATGCCTGAAAGTGAAAGGTGAAAGTGAAGTTGCTTATTTGTGTCTGGCTCTTCGAGACCCCATGGACTGCAGCCTGCCAGGCTCCTCCATCCATGGGATTTGCCAGGGAAGAGTACTGGAGTGGGGTGCCATTGCCTTTCAGTTGCTTTCTCTATGACCCAACAAATGTTGGCAATTTGATCTCTGGTTCCTCAGCCGTTTCTAAACCCAGCTTGTACACCTGGAAGTTCTTGGTTCACGTACTGTTGAAGCCTAGTTTGAAGGGTTTTGAGCATTATTTTGCTAGCCTGTGATATGAGCACAATTGTCCGGCAGTTGTAACATTCTGTGGCATTGTCCTTCTTTGGGATTGGAATGAAAACTGACCTTTTCCAGTCCTGTGGCCACTGCCGAGCTTTCCAAATTTGATGACATATAGCGTGTAGCACTTTAAAGAATCAGTTTTTTCCTATTTGAAATAGCTCACCTGGAATTCCATCATCTCCACTAACTTCATTCATTCTAATGCTTCCTGAGGCCCATTTGACTTCACGCTCCAGGATGTCTGGCTCTTGGTGAATGACCGCAACATTGTGGATGATTCAGATCATTAAGACTTTTCTTGTATAGTTCTTCTCTGTATTCTTGCTGCCTTCTCTTAATCTCTTCTGCTTCTGTTAGGTCCTTACCATTTCTGTCTATTTTTGTGTTCATGCTCGTATGAATTGTTCCCTTGATATCTCCAGTTTTCTTGAAGAGATCCCTAACCGTTCCCATTTTATTGTTTTCCTCTGTTTCTTTACATAGTACATTTAAGAAGTGCTTCTTATTTCTCCTTGTTACTCTTTGGAACTCTTTGGTGTATCTTTCTCTTTCTCCTTTGCCTTTTGCTTCTCTTCTTTCCTCAGCTATTTGTAAAGTCCCCTCTTAAAACCACTGTGCCTTCTTGTGTTTCTTTTTGTTTTGGATGGTTTTGGCCACTGCCTCTTGTACAGTGTTATGAACCTCCATCCATAGTTCTTCGAGTACTCTGTCTACAAGCTCTAATCTCTTGAATCTCTTCTTCACTTCCCTTGTCTAATCATAAGGAATTTGATTTAGGTCATACCTGAATGGCCTGGTGGTCTTCCCTAGTTGCTTCAATTGAAATCTGAATTTTACAATAAGAAGGTTATGATCTGAGCTACAATCAGCTTCAGGTGTTGTACAGAGCTTGTGTAGAGTCTCCAGCTGACTGTATAGAGCTTCTCCATCTTTGGCCACAAGAATATAATCAGTCTGATTTTAATATTGACCCTGGTGATGTCCATGTGTAAAGTCTTTGTCTCTTGTGGTGTTGGAAAAGGATGTTTGCTGTGAGCATCGTGTTCTCTTAACAAAACTCTGTTAGCCGTTGCCCTGCTTCATTTTGTACTCCAGGGTCAAATTCAACTGTTATTCTGGGTATCTCTTCATTTCCTATTTCTGCATTCCAACCCCCCTGTGATGAAAAGGACATCTCTTTTTGGTGTTAGTTCTAGAACATTTTGTAGGTCTTCCTAGAACTGGTCAATTTCAACTTCTTCAGCACCAGTGGTTTGGGTATAGATTTGGATTACTGTGATGTTAAATGGTTTGCCTTGGAGATGAACCGAGATTATTCTGTCATTTTTGAGGTTGCACCCAAGTACTGCATTTCAGACTCCTTTGTTGACTATGAGGGCTACTTCATTTCTTCTAAAGGATTCTTACCCATGGTGGTAGGTATAATAGTTATCTGAGTTAAAATAAATTTGCCCATTCTTGTCCATTTTAGTAGACTGATTTCTAAATTAGCAGTATTCACTCTTGCCATCTCCTGCTTGACCATATCCAGTTGACCTTGATTCGTGGCCCTAAAGTTCCAGATTCCTATTTAATACTGTTCTTTACAACACTGGACATTACTTTCACTATCAGACACATCCATAACTGAGCATCATTTCTGCTTTTGCCAAGCAGCTACATTCTTTCTGGAGCCATTTGTAATTGTACTGTGCTCTTCCCCAGTAACATAATGGACATCTGCCAACCTATGAGGGGCTCATTTTCTGGTGTCTTAACTTTTTGCTTTTTCATATGGTCCATGGGGTTCTACAGGCAAAAATACTGGAGTGGGTTGCGATCTCCTCCTACAGTGCATCACATTTTCTCACAACTCTCCACTATGACCTGTCTGTCTTGAGTGGCCCTTCAGGGCATGGCTCATAGCTTCGTTGAGTTACACAAGTCCATTTGCCAGGACAAGGCTGTGAGCCATGATTTTATCCTCTGGTTAAATAGAATCATACAAGTTATGATCTTAACGTATGCTCAGTTAATTAGTTGTTTTCTGTATTAGCATGTTTATCTACCCTTCTATTGATAGATAGTATGCTTTTACTTCCTATACATGCTGGCTTAACACTTTCTTTATCTGTTGTAGTTTTTGGCTGCACTGGGTCTTTGTTGCTCCAAGCAAACTTTCCCTCGTGGTGGTGAGTGGGGGCTATTCTTGATTGCGTTGCACAGTCTCATTGCAGTGGTTTATCTTGTTGTGGAGTACCTGCTCTCGGTGCGCAGCTTTCTGTGGTTGTGGCATGTGGCCTCAGTTGTTGAGTCATGCGGGCCCTTGAGCACATGGGCTGCAATAGCTGTGGTACATGGACTTAGTTGTTCTGCACCATGTCGGACCTTGCCAGACCAAGGATTGTACTCATGTCTCCTGCATTGGCAGGTGGATTCCTTACCAGTGAGCCACCAGGAAGCCCCCTGCATTGACCTTTTACCTGGGTGTCTATTTTGGTTAAGTAGACTAATGGTTGCCTGCAAAGATTAGTTCATGCTCTCTGTAGCAAAGCTCTTCTCCACCAAGGAAACTTTACAATAATACTGAAAATCGGGAAATAGTAACTCTGTGTGGTTGAGATCTTGTTCAGAGGATTATTTTTACTTATTTATATACTTACTTATTTGGCTACATCATACAGCACATCTTTTGAGATCTTAGTTCTCTGACAAGGGGTTGAACCCAGCCCATTGGTAGTGAAAGCTTAAGAGTCTTAGCCACTGGGCCACCAGGGATTTCTCCAGAAGATTAATTTTGTAGAGAACTTTATGTGTACGTAATTCTCTATAGTAATAACCATGTTTTGGTTGTATACTGATACATTATCTACTCAGTTCAGTTCAGTCCAGTTGCTCAGTTGTGTCTGACTCTTTGCGACCCCATGGACTGCAGCAAACCAGGCCTCCCTATCCATAATCAACTCCCGGAGTTTACTCAAAGTCATGTCAGGTAGGGTGAATAAGCTCAGGAATGCTTGGTACTATTTCGTGACTCAGTGAAGAAAGGCCCGTTGTTACTAAGGAAGTAAATAGTAATCTCCAAGGAGACTACCGCCTTCTGGTTTTTAACATTTATTTATTTAATTTTTAAAAAATGAAATATTTTTTCTTGAAGGATAGTTGTATAACATTTTAGGTGTACAACATAGTGATTCATAAGTTTTAAAGATTATACTCCATTTAGAGTTACTATAAAGTATTGTTATATTCCCTGTGTTGTACACTACTTTTTTTTTCTAATTTTTTTTTTGTTGAAGGGTAATTGCTTTACAGAACCCTGTTGTTTTCTGTCAAACCTCAACATGAATCAGCCATAGGTATACTTATATCCCATCCCTTTCTAACCTTCCTCCCATCTCCCTCCCCATCCCGCCCTTCTAGGTTGATACAGAGCCCCTGTTTGAGTTTCCTGAGCTATACAGCAAATTCCCGTTGGCTATCTATTTTACATATGGTACTGTAAGTTTCCATGTTACTCTTTCCATACATCTCACCCTCTCCTCCCCTCACCCCATGTCCATAAGTCTATTGTCCATGTGTGTTCCTCCATTGCTGCCCTGTAAATAAATTCTTCAGAAACATTTTTCTAGATTCTGTATATGTGTGTTAGAATACGATATTTCTCTTTCTGACGCACTTCACTCTGTGTCATAGATTCTAGGTTCATCTACCTCATCAGAACTGACTCAAATGCATTCCTTTTCATGGCTGAAACCTATATGCAGGTCAGGAAGCAACAGTTAGAACTGAACATGGAACAACAGACTGGTTCCAAATAGGAAAAGGAGTACATCAAGGCTGCATATTGTCACCCTGCTTATTTAACTTATTTGCAGAGTACATCATGAGAAACACTGGGCTGGATGAAGCACAAGCTGGAATCAAGATTGCCAGGAGAAATATCAGTAACCTTAGATATGCAGATGACACCACCCTTATGGCAGACAGTGAAGAGGAACTAAAAAGCCTCTTGATGAAACTGAAAGAGGAGAGTGAAAAAGTTGGCTTAAAGCTCAACATTCAGAAAACGAAGATCATGGCATCTGGTCCCATCACTTCATGGGAAATAGATGGGGAAACAGTGGAAACAGTGTCAGACTTTATTTTTCTGGGCTCCAAAATCACTGCAGATGGTGATTGCAGCCATGAAATTAAAAGACGCTTACTCCTTGGAAGGACAGTTATGACCCATCTAGATAGCATATTGAAAAGCAGAGACATTACTTTGCCAACAAAGGTCTGTCTAGTCAAGGTTATGGTTTTTCCAGTGGTCATATATGGATGTGAGAGTTGGACTGTGAAGAAAGCTGAGTGCCAAAGAATTGATGCTTTTGGACTGTGATATTGGAGAAGACTCTTGAGAGTCCCTTGGACTGCAAGGAGATCCAACCAGTCCATTCTAAAGGAGATCAGTCCTGGGTGTTCATTGGAAGGACTGATGTTGAAGCTGAAATTCCAATACTTGGCCACCTGATGTGAAGAGTTGACTCATTGGAAAAGACCGTGATGCTGGGAGGGATTGGGAGCAGGAGAAGGGGACGACAGAAGATGAGATGGTTGCATGGCATCACCAACTTGATGGACATGAGTTTGAGTGAACTACAGGAGTTGGTGATGGACAGGGAGGCCTGGCATGCAGTGATTCATGGGGTCGCAAAGAGTCGGACACTACTGAGAGACTGAACTGAACTGAATATTCCATTGTGTATATGTACCACAACTTCTTTATCCATTCATCTGTCGATGGGCATCTCAGCTGCTTCCATCTTCTGGCTATTATAAATAGTGCTGCAGTGAACAATGGGATACATGTGTCTTTTTCAGTTTTGGTTTCCTCAGGGTATATGCGTAGAAGTGGGATTGCTGGGTCATATGGCGGTTTTATTCCTAGTTTTTAAAGGAATCTTCATACTTCTTCAATAGTGGCTGTATCAATTTACATTCCCATCAACAGTCCAAAAGCATTCCCTTTTTTCTCCACACCCTCTCCAGCACTTATTGTTTGTAGACTTTTGTATGATGACCATTCTGACTGGTGTGTGGTGATATATCTCATTGTGGTTTTGATTTGCATTTCTCTAATAATAAGCAACGTTGAGCATCTTTTCATGTGTTTGTTAGCCATCTGTATGTCTTCTTTGGAGAAATGTCTGTTTAGATCTTTTTCCTACTCTTTGATTGGGTTGTTTGTTTTCCTATTATTGAGTTGTGTGAGCTGCTTGTATATTTTGGAAATTAATCCTTTGTCAGTTGTTTCATTTGCTATTATTTCTCCCATTCTGAGGGTTGTCTTTTCACCTTGCTTAGAGTTTCCTTTGCTGTGCAAAAGCCTTTAAGTTTAATCAGGTCCCACTTGTTTATTTTTGTTTTTATTTACGTTACTCTAGGAGGTGGGTCATAGAGGATCTTGCTTTGATTTATGTCATCTAGTGTGCCTCCTGTGTTTTCCTCTAATAGTTTCTGGTCTCATATTCAGGTCTTTAATCCATTTTGAGTTGATCTTTGTGTATGATGTTAGGAAGTGTTCTAATTTCATTGTTTTGCTTGTAGCTATCCAGTTTTCCCTGCACCATTTATTGAAGAGGCTGTTTTTGCCCCATTGTATATTCTTGGCTCCTTTGTAAAAAAATAAGTTACCCATAGGTGCATGGGTTTATTTCTGGGCTTTCTATCTTGTTCCATTCGTTTATATTTTTGTTTTTGTGCCCGTATCATACTGTGTTGATGATTGTAGCTTTGTAGTATGATCTGAAGTCAGGAAGCTTGATTCCTCCAGCTCCATTCTTCTTTCTCAAGACTCCTTTGGCTTTTTGGGGCCTTTTGTGTTTCCATATGAATTGTGAAATTTTTTGTTCTAGTTCTGTAAAAAAAAATGCCATTGGTAATTTGATAGGGATCACATTGAATCTGTAGATTGCATTTGGTAGTATAGTCATTTTCACGATGTTGATTCTTCCTACCCAGGAACATGGGCTGTCTCTTCATCTGTTTATGTCATCTTTGATTTCTTTTATCAGTGTCTTACAATTTTCTATGGACAGTTCTTTTGTCTCCTTAAGTAAGTTTATTCCTATATACTTAATTCTTTTTATTGCAGTGGTGAATGGGATTGATTCCTTAATGGCCCTTTCTGATTTTTCATTGTTAGTTTATAGAAATGCTGGTGATTTCTGTGTATGGATTTTATATCCTGCAACTTTGCTAAATTCACTGATTAGCTCTAGTAATTTTCTGATACTATCTTTAGGGTTTTCTATGTACAGTATCATGTCATCAGCAAACAGTGAGAACTCTAGTTTTCCGATCTGGATTCCTTCTATTTCTTTTTCTTCTCTGGTAGGACTTCCAGAAGTTTGTTGAATAACGGTGGTGAAAGTGGACACCCTTGTCTTGTTCCTAATCTTAGGGGGAATGCTTTCAGTTTCCCACCATTGAGAATAATGTTTTCTGTAGGCTTATCATATAAGGCCTTTACTATGTTGAGGTGGGTTCCTTCTATGCCCGTTTTTTGAAGAGTTTTAATCATAAATGGATGCTGAATTTTGTCAAAGGCTTTTTCTGCCTCTATTGAGATGATCATATGGTTTTTATCTTTCAATTTGTTAATATGGTCTATCACATTGATTGACTTGCTTATATTAGAGAATTCTTGCATTCCTGGGATAAACCCAACTTGATCATGGTGTATGAGCTTTTTGATGTGTTGCTGAATTCTGGTTGCTAAAATTTTTTGATGATTTTTGCATCTATGTTCATCAGTGATATTGGCCTGTAGTTTTCTTTTGTGTTGTCTTTGTCTGGTTTTGGTGTCAGGGTGACACTGGCCTCGTAGAATGAGTTTGGAAGTGTTCCTTCCTCTGTAACTTTTTGTAAGCGTTTTAGAAGGATAGGCATTAGCTCTTCTCTAAATATTTGATAGAATTCTCCTGTGAAACCATCTGGTCCTGGGCTTTTGATTTTTTGGGAGATTTTTGATCACAGCTTCAATTTCAGTGCTTGTAATTGGATTGTTCATAATTTCTATTTCGTCCTGGTTCAGTCTTAAAAGATAGAGCTTTTCTAAGAATCTGTCCATTTCTTCCAGGTTTTTCATTTTGTTGCCATATAGTTCATAATAGTCTCTTATAATCCTTTGTATTTCTGCATTGTCTGTTGTAACCTCTTTTTCATTTCTAATTTTGTTGATTTGATTCTACAATATACTCTTGTAGCTTATTTTTACATGGTAGTTTGTACTTCTTAATGCCTTACCCCTGTTTTGCCCCTCCCCTTCCCCTCTCGCTGGTAACCAGTAGTTTTTTCTTTGTATCTGAGTTTGTTTCTTTAAAAATTTAATTTATTTTTGGCTGCACTAGATCTTCGTTTCTTTGAATGAGCTTTCTCTAGTGGTGGAAAGGGGGCTTATTGTCTGGTTGCAGTGGTTGGGTTTCTCAGTGTAGTGGCTTCTCTTGTAGAACACAGGCTCTAAAGGGTAGGCTTCAGTCATTTGGTACATTGCTTTAGTTGCCCCAAGGCATGTGAAATCTTCCTGGACCTGGGATGGAACCTGTGTCCCCTGCTGTGGCAGGTGGATTCTTAATCACTTGACCACCAGGGAAATTCTTGGATATATTTATTTCTAATAGTAGGTACATGCTTGTCATTTAAAATTTAAAAGGAATACAGTGAAATGTATGTCTTATGCCTCTCCTAATTCTCTGTGAGGAGATAATTATTCTCTTAAGTTTTTTTTGTTCTTTAGATAACCCATGTATTTATTTTATTTTATTTATTTTTTTGGCTGTGCCCCTCGGCCTGTGGGGTCTTAGTTCCCCTACTAGGAATTGAACCTGGGCTCTTGGCAGTGAAAGCATGTAGTCCTAACCATGGGACCACCTGGGAATTCCCAACCTATGTATTAATGACTGTGTTGTTTCTTAGTAGCTAAGTTGTGCCTGACTTTTTTGTGACCCCATGGACTGTAGTCTGCCAGACTTCTCTGTCCATGGGATTTCCCAGGCAAGAATACTGTAGTTGGCTGCCATTTCTTCTCCAGGGGATCTCTACGTCTTCTGCATTGGGAGATGGATTCTTTACCACTGAACCACCTGGGAAGCCACTATTATTATTAATTAATTAATTAATTAATTAATTAATTAATATACACAGAGGTAAAAGCCCACCCTCAGAAATGGTAGCTGGCATATGCATTTTTCTTTGTGTCTTTTCTTATTACTTAGCAAGATATTTGATATTATGTATCTAGAGTCACAGAAGAGCTTTATTATTTTTCATGGCCTCTTAGTATTCTGTTGTGTCAATGTAACATAAATTTTCTCTATTTGTATATGAATTAACATTTATCTTGTTTCTAGTTTTGATAGTTTTGATGTGGCCAGATTTGAATTCAAGATTTGCAAGCTATGTGTGGAGACTGAGAAAGAGAAAAAGGCCATTCTAATGTTTGAGACAAGGGAGGAAGATAGCAGGAGAAAATCTGGAGAGGTAGGAGAATGAAGGGAGAGAGCAAACAATTGAAGGAGGCAGGATTAAAGGGTGAAATAAACCGGATGTTTCCAAGGCAGGTACTAAAACTACTGTCTTGGTGCCAGACTGTTCGAAGTTAATAACCATGTAATCTTGGGCAAGTTGCCTGTTCTCTCTGTGCCTTCATTTCCTCATCTGCAAAATGGGATAATAACACCTCATCGTATGTTGCTGTAGAGCTGTTGGTACAGCATCCATCCACATTGAGAAAGCTTTCTGTTCCCTGACCCACCCCCGCTTTGCTATTTTTCAGTCTTTACAGCTCAAGTGTACTTCTCCCCCAAACCATCTTGATTACACCAAGAGCCCCACTTCTGCGTCCTATACCTTTGTCTTAGATGTCACCTCATTCCTTTGAAATTCCCATATCTAATTATTTACCCCTATCTGAGGGTGGAGGACCATGTTTTGTACTGTTTTGTATAATTAAGTTTTACTCTGCAACCACCACTAAGATACTTCTTAGCACAGTGTCTAGCATATAGTATGGAGAAGGAAGTGGCAGCCCACTCCAGTCTTTCTTGGAGAATTCCATAGACAGAGGAGCCTGCTAGGCTACAGTCCATGGGGTCTCAAAAAGTCAGACACGCCTGAGTGACCATTATTCACTCACTCACTAGCATATAGTAGGCATTGATAATATTTGTCTCAGAATGAAGAAAGCCATGGGCCTTAGGAACATTGAGCCTAGAGAAATGCTAATCTTTCCACCCTTTCCCCAGTCACCCAGTTTTCAATCCTGAAGCAACTAGTGGTTGAAAATGTGGTTTTCCTTGGTTTATATAAACAAATACATATATATGTACGTAGTTATATATCTACCCCTCTTTAAAACTAAAACAGTATCATACTCTAAACATTGTTATGCACATTGTAGTCATCCCCAAAAAGAATGATGTTTGATTCTGTGCACACTTCACCCATATAAAATTGTAGGCATTGTTAGCTTTTCACACAAGACTCCTGCTGTAGTATCAGTAGCTGTGATTGGTGAGTCAACTGTCTAATTACAGTGAGGTTATAAGAGCATGTTTTTTCTGTCCAACAAAGAAGCTTTGTAAAAAAATTTTAACATCTTGAAAGTAATGAGAGGCACCATTTAATTTTTTTTTTAAATTTTGAGAATTGTAGATTCACATGTAGCTGTAAGAATAATGCAGAAGAATCCTGGCTACCCTTTACTCATATTTCCCTAGAAGTAACATCTTGCATAACTATAGAAGAAACATCTGAACTAGGAAATTGATACAATCCATCTTCCGTATTCAAAAGCCACCATTTTTTTTGTGTAATTTTTGTATTTATTTCTGTATATTTTCATCACATGGATAGATTTGTGTGATCACTACAGTCAAGATAACAACAGTTACGTCACAATCTTGCATGCTACCTCTTTCCCTCCCATCCTTTTAACCTCTGACAACTACTCTATGTTCTCCTTCTCAATGATTTTTGTCACTTTAAGAATTCTGCTTTTTTTTAAAATGGGTGACTTTAATTTTAATAAGGGATTACTTTCACTGCATTAAATTCTCAAAGCCTTTAAGGTGAGAACCATGTTTGTATTGTGTGCTCAGTCATCCAGTGGTGTCTGACTTTGCGGCCCCACGGACTGTAGCCCATCAGGCGCATCTGACTGTGGCGTTTTCCAGGCACGAATACTGGAGTGGGTTGCCATTTCCCACTCCAGGAATGCTGCTTCTTAAAGTGACTTCTGTGGACTTCTGTGGTGGCCCAGTGGTTAAGAATCTACCTGCCAGTGTAGGGAACAGGGATTTGAACCCTGGTTGGAGAAGATTCCACATGCCTTGGGGCAACCAAGCCCCTGTGTCACAACTACTGATTCCAAGCTCTATAGCCCATGCTCTGCAAACAAGAGAAGCCACCGCGGTGAGAAGCCTGAGCACTACAACTAGAGAGTAAACCTCTGTTTGCCACAACGAGAGAAAGCCTGAGTGCAGCAACAGAGACCCAGTGTAGCCAAAAATTAAAAATAAGTAAATAAGTGTTAAAAAAAGAATGCTGTATAGGGAAGTCCCTGGCATCCAGTGGTTAGGACATAGCACTGTCACTGCTGGGAGCCCAATTTAGATTCCTAGTCAGGGAACTAAGATCCCACAAGCTGTGTGACATGTCCCTCCCTGCCAAACGGACAAAAGAATGCTATGTAAATTCTCTAGTTTGTAACCCTTGAGATTGGCTTTTTTCATTCAGCATAATTCCTTGAAGATCCATCCACGGTATGGCACCTATCAGTAGACATTCTCTTGCATAGCTGTAGTATAGTTATCAGAGTTAGGAATTTAACATTGATAAAATATTATTATCTATAATTCATATTCCACTTACACCAGTTGTATTAAGTATATTTTTTCCCTAGTGGCTCAGACGGTAAAGAATCTGCCTGCGATGAGTGAGGCCTGGGTTTGGTCCCTGGGTTGGGAAGATCCCTGGAGAAGGGAATGACTGACTACCTACTTCTAGTATTCTTGCCTAGAGAATTCCATGGATGGAGAAGCCTGGCAAGCTACTGTCCATGTGGTTGTAAAGATCGGATACGACTAACTGACTGACACTTTCACTTCTCTCACTTTATATTGTCTCTGCCGTTGCCAAAGCCACTGTCACATTATAATTGTCAGGTCTCAGTAGTTCCCTCAAATATGGAACTTTTTTTTTTCCTTTAATAACTGATATATTTGGAAAGTATAGGTCAGTTTATATTGTAGAATGTTGCTCATTTGGGTTGATTGTTCATCATGATTAGATCCATATTATGGATTATGGGTTTTTGGCAGGAGCACCATGTTTGATTACTTGATTAAAGTGATGTTGGCCTGATTTCTCCATTTAAAGTTGTTAATTTTTGCTTTGGTTGTTAATAAATATTTTTGTGGGAGTCTAAGTAACGATCATGTTTCTTATTAAACTGTCACCAATTTTAGCATCCCTTGAGGGTTTGTTTTTCCCTGAATTATTATCAAGGTTGCAAAATGGTGATAAACTTTTAAAGATCAGTGAAAAGGCAAAGCTGACTTATACTTCAGCGTCCAGTTAACAAGCAGAAAGAACAATTCATATATATATGTTAATAATATAAAGGCAAGCCTAAAAAGGAAAGAGTTAAATTGTATCGAAAAGGATAAATTTAGGCCCTCTCCAAAAGTATAATTTATAAGAGAAATATGTTGCAGTAAGGAGTAATTCTTGAGAAGTTAAGATTTGATGGTGAATTACAAAATTATAAAAGCTTGTTTGAATATCTGAAGGTAGAGGTGGTTTAAAAAATTTTTTTAGGACACTGTTAGATTTCCAAAAATTTACACAGATTGCCCAGAGTTCCTATATACTCTGCATCCAGTTTCTCTTATTAACATTACCGTGGTACATTTGTTACATTGATAAACCAGTGTTGATAAATTGTTATTAACTGAAGTCCATATTATATTCAGATTTCTTTGGACTTTAATGTATTTCTTCTGTTTTTGAATTCCACCCAAAATACCACATTGCATTTAGTTGCTGTGTTTCCTGAAAGGTCCTTTTGCTTCCCTGATGGCTCAGACGGTTAAGCGTCTGCCTGCAATGCGGGAGACCTGGGTTTGATCCCTGGGTCGGGAAGATGCCCTGGAGAAGGAAATGGCAGCCTACTCCAGTGCTCTTGCCTGGAAAATCCCATGGACAGAGGAGCCTTGTAGGTTACAGTCCATGGGGGTTGCAGAGAGTTGTATACAACTGAATGACTTCACTTTCCTTTTCCTTTCCTTTCTTTTAGCTGACAGTTTCTCAGATGTTCTTTATATTTGAAAACGTTGATAGTTCTGAGGAATACGGATCAGGTATTTTTGCCATGGTATCCTTCAATTGGATTTCTCTGATTTTTTTATGATTAGTGTTATGAAATTTTGGGAGGAAGGCTACAGAGATAAAGTGCCATTTTTATCACATACTGTCACCATGCATTGTTTGCATTGTTTTGTTTTGTTTGTTTTTTTGATTAGGCGAAATAGCTTTATTAGAGAAAGCCAAGATTACAGAGGACTTAGAGTTGGCACTGGGGCTCTTCTTGCCAAAGGTGGGCACAACTTTGACAAAGCATGGGTTGTATTAAGTACACGTCTTGGCCTGGCCCCATCTTCTTCTTTTTCTCTTGTTTGTCCACCTTGGGAGTCTGACCTGTTACTTTCCCAGCACAGTCCAGGGAACCATGGACTTTACCTCCAGGCATGCGGCCAGCTACTTCCAGAGTGCTCAGAGCCTCCACCCCACACTGGCCCAGGGTAACCTCATCTTCTAGGGGTGTGCCTGCCAGGAGCAGGACTTGATCTTCTGGAGGGAGCGTTGCCCTCCAACAAGGCTAAATGTGCCTTGATCTGGGTGACTGTCTCCTGGCCGGTCACCTTGAGAGTGTGTAGCTCCTGGCTGTGAGCATGTTGGTGACTAGATTGTGGACAGCACTGCCACTACCCCGAAGATGGAGTCAGGAAAGGAAGGAGAGAGGGCGCGCATGTCCTCTCCGCCTGCTGTGTGCTGTCACTCAACATGACTTGATGTTGCTGGTGATCACCTGGCTGAGAAGGTGCCTGTCAGTTTTCTCCCTTGTAAAGTTGTTTTCTTCCTCTTTTCATGTTATACTCTTTGAATGAAAGGGTATACGCTTTGAATGAAAGCGTATACTCTTTGATTGAAAGAACTGGGTGCAGCCCACTGTTAAGGAGAGAGGAGCTGTGCTCCATCTCTTTGAGGAGTCGGGTGATTGTACATAAATTCTTCCTCATGGTATATATGTCTCCTTCCCCACCCCCATTTATTTGGTCATTTATATTATTATGGATTTGTGGATATTTATTTTATACTTTAGGTTATAATCCGGTACTACTTGCTTTATTGTGTTGTTCAAGATGTTCCACTTGGCTACTGGGAATTTCTTGGTTGACTCCTGTTTCCTTTTGACGTTGTTGTTGTTTTAGCACTTTCTTACAAGATAAGCTCAGGGCTTATTTTGTTTATTTTCTGCTACACTCCTAGGATCAGTCATTTCTCCAAGGGACCTTGGTTCCTTTTATTGGAGGCTGGTATTTAGAAACTAAGATGTGCCTATTAAGTGTACTTACTATTACTGGTTATCACTGCCTCTAGGCCTTCTTGACTGACAGAGCAAGGAAATACTCAAGTATATGAACCTGTGAATAAATAATTTATAAATAGATATTTCTTTTATTTTGTTCTTGATTTTTAAAAAATTTTGGTTGTGCTATGAAGCATGCAGGATCTTAGTTTCCCAGCCAGGGATCAAACCCTTGCCTCCTGCATTGGAAGTGTGGAGTCTGCACCACCAGGGAAGTCCTCTATTTTTTATTTATTTCTTTATTAAAAAAATTTTTAAATAAGTGTTTCTATTTTTAACTGTCTCAACCCATTATTAAACAAAACATGAGTTTTTACTGATGTTTCCAACTCTAAATCAGTCTAGCTTCTTGCTTAGCTGCCCCACTGTGGTGGTTAGAAATCTGGCTTTTGGTTTTCTTAGCAGTCTTTCAGTGTCATATCTTTTTGCCTCTTCATACTGTTCATGGATTCTCATGGCAAGAATACCAAAGTGGTTTGCCATTTCCTTCTGCAGTGGACTATGTTTCATCAGAACTCCACTGTGACCCGTCCGTCTTGGGTGGCCCTGCATGGCATGGCACATTGTTTCACTGAGTTAGACAAGGTGATGATCCTTGTGATCAGTTTGGGTAGTTTTCTGTGATTGTGGTTTTCATTCTGTCTGTCCTCTGATAGATAAGAGGCTTCTGGAAGCTTCCTGATGGGAGGGACTGGCTGTGAAGGGAATCTGGGTCTTGCTTTGATGGGCAGAGTTCAGTAATCTTTAATCCAATTTTCTGTTGATGGGTGGGGCTGTGTTCCCTCCCTGTAGGGTAGTGGTGACAATGGCTGCCTCCTTCAAAAGGACTTATGCCGCACACCATACCTCCCAGGTCTGCTGTAGCCAGAGCCCCTGTCCCCATGGCAGGTCACAGCTGACCCGTGCATCTGCAGGAGACACTCAAACACTCAAAGGCAGATTTGCCTCAGTCTCTTATGGGGTCCTGGTGCAGACAAGGTTTTGTTTAAATCCTCTGAGTGTCTGGTGGGTTTGGGATTTGATTCTAAACATGATTTCACCCCTCCTACCGTCTTGTTGGGGCTTCTCCTTTGCCCTTGGAGCTGGGGCATCTTTTTTTGATGGGATCCAGTGTTTTCCTGTAGATGGTTGTTCAGTGGTTAGTTGCGATTTTGGAGTTTGCAGAAGATGAGCGCACATCCTTCTACTCCACCATTCAATACCTAAATCAAATCCCTTATGATTAGACAGTGTAAAGGACAAACAAGTTCAAAGGATTAGATTTGATAGAGTGCCTGAAGAACTATGTAACATTGTACAGGAGGCTGTGATCAAAACCATCCCCAATAAAAAGAAATGCAAAAAGGCAAAATGGTTGTCTGAAGAGGCCTTGCAAATAGCTAGGAAAAGAAGAGAAGCAAAAGGCAAAGAAAAATATATTCATAAGAAAAGGAGAAATGTATCCATCTGAATGCAAAGTTCCAAAAAATAGCAAGGAGAGATAAGAAAGCCTTCTTAAGTGCTCAATGCAAAAAATAGAGGAAAGCAATAGAAAGGGAAAGACTAGAGATCTCTTCAAGAAAATTAGAGATAAAAGGGAACATTTCATGCAAAAATGGGCACAATAAAGGACAGAAATGGTATGGACCTAACAGAAGCAGAAGATCCGAGGAAGAGGTGGCAGGAATACAGAGAAGAACTTACAAAAAAGATCTTAATGACCCAGATAACCACGATGCTGTGATCAGTGTCCTAGAGCCAGGCATCCTGGAGTGTGAACTCAAGGGGGCCTTAGGAAGCATGACTATGAACAAAGCTAGTGGAGGTGACGGAATTCCAGCTGAGCTATTTCAAGTCCTAAAAGATGACGCCATTAAAGTGCTGCACTCAGCATGCCAGCAATATACAGTGTAATGTATGTAATTGTGTTTTAAAAAACCCTAAAATTCTGAGGAGACCAAAGTTAATGTGAGCTGGACTAGTAAGAGAAGGCATCCTGGAAGTCAGACTTGAATTAAGTCTTGAAGGATTTGGTGATTAAATTTTCTTAATTGAGGGATGGGACAAAATCTAGATTGTTAGGCAGAAAGGGAGCTACTGCCTCCTTTCTGACAAGTGGAGATTATCTTATCTGATAAGGGAAGGAGGAAAAGGATTTAAGGAATGCCACCCGCCTTCTGCCCCCGCAACCCCTGCCAGTGTACCTCTACTTAATGTAATATGTCAACTCGGTCATTCCTGGGATGCTTCATTCTGCTGACCACATAACATAAGGTATCATGTGACTGACTTAATGAATGTAATAGTGATGTGTCTTCTGAATGTTTTTTTTCAAGTCTGAAAAATTACTGAAGATTTTATAAACAAACCATTGATGTGCTTATAATTGTGTGTTTGTTAACATACTTGTCTCTTAGTCTATATAGAAACTATTGCCCTGCCTATGTTAAGGAAATTCTGGTTCTGTTTATAAGGGGAAGAATCCTTTTGAAATGGAAAGTTGACTTCCTATTGCTGATTTTAATACTTAACTGAGTTTTCTAAAGGCTGATGCTCAAAGTATGCTGGGAAAGAAATTGCAGAATGTAAGAATTCTTAAGGAATTATATATCATACATTCAATGACCAGACTTTAGCTGATTTTTTAGAGATGTTCTTAAAAGTTGGTGAGAATAATAAACATTGTTGTATCCACTTAAAGACCACATAAGGCTTTTTGAATAGTTGACATAAAAAACAAAAATGAGAATATAGTAAAATTTTAGTGAACATTATGGATAATTTTAGTGAACATCTCTACCCTGTAGAAGAAAAGCCCATTTGTTTTTTTTTTAAATCACAACCATGGCTTTCAGGATCCTGGTTCCCAGACCAGGGATTGAACCGCGGCCCTGGGAGTGAATATACTGAGTCCTAACCACTGGACTGCTGGGGAATTCCCAGAAAAGCCTGTTTTTTAAACTATGCCATCAATATAGCTCTGTGAACCTTGTTCTAAGGGTATGCCAAAGTGAATGTCTTTGTGTAGTGGCCATATTTACAGGTTATGATGCCAATGAAAAATATGTTGTGATTTTAACTACTAAAAGTTTAAGTAATCTGCTTTTATAAAACATAATAGGAACTGGAAAATTATTTTAATGGCTGTTTCTGAAATATTTGCAGCGCTGTTTCAAGACGTCAAATATTTTTGTCAGGTTATTTCTGTTATTTCTTTATCTAGAAAATGTGATAACAGTGATAACCCATTTGTTATTAAGTGATCTAACAGTAATTGAATGCTTTGCTAATACAATGTGGAATACTAATGAGCTGACTCTGGTTAAAATTCAGACCTTGGGAATGCCAGATTATTCTTCGGAGAGGTTCGGGATTTCCTACGCACACAGGTTAGAGATTTCATGAAAACTGTGGCAGATAACCTCTGCATTTTAGAGCTTTATTTTAGTTGAGTAATAGGAACTTGGAGAAGGAGGCTACCAGCTCTAGGGTGTGCAGGCTGAAATGGATTCCCTAGGGCACATAGGAAAGCTCTTCACTGAATTTACCCTTCACGTCTGAGAATTGTTCCAAGAGCTTTTTAAATTATCTTGGTTAGCCTGACATCTACCCTAACCCCTTTCCTGGCTTTACTGCAAAAGAATTTCTCTCTGGCACAGGTACTTCTTCAGATATCAGATATTGGAAGCTATTTTACTGTAGATGTAGTTTTAAATCTAAGGAGGTTAGAAAGATTGTGTTTTTGATTTTGTGTTGTTTGCTAAATTGCCAATTTCAGTTCAGTTCAGTTCAGTCACTCAGTTGTGTCCGACTCTTTGTGACCCCATGAATCGCAGCACACCAAGCCTCCCTGTGCATCACCATCTGCTGGAGTTTACCCAAACTCATGTCCATTGAGTCAGTGATGCGATCCAGCCATCTCATCTTCTGTCATCACCTTCTCTTGCCCCCAATCCCTCCCAGCATCATGGTCTTTTCCAGTGAGTCAACTCTTCGCATGAGGTGGCCAAAGTACTGGAGTTTCAGCTTTAGCATCAGTCCTTCCAATGAACACGCAGAACTGATCTCCTAGTTTAGGATGGACTGGTTGGATATCCTTGTAGCCCAAGGGACTCTCAAAAGTCCTCTCCAACACCACAGTCCAAAAGCATCAATTCTTCTGCGCTCAGCTTTCTTCACAGTCCAACTCTCACATTTGAGATAGAAGCCACAGCAGGATCCCATGGGAGTGAGCCTTGGGGGCTCAGAAAGGGCTCTAGAGAGAATGTCGCTGACCTGGGGCGGGTGCATAGGATCTGGCCTGATGGTCAGGGTGATGGAATGGGCACTGTCTGTATCGGCACAAGAGGTTTATACTGCAAACTCTCATACTTAATCTTGTTGTTACCAGAATTTAGTCAAATAATGTCTTGTATTTTAGATAAATGAGAGATGCATGATATAATTCCTATGGAGGAGAGTTCAAAATAGGGGTTATCTCATTGTTTTAGTTTAAGTAGGAGATATTTTTGGTGTCCCTTAGCTCTTATCTCATTGTAGCAAAGATTCGGAACAACAATGCTTACAGCTCAAACAGGCAGGATTTTATTAAGCAGGCAGTTTTTGTAAGGACAGACTAGTTACAGCTCTGTCACAACTCAAGCAGGGTACAGGCAGCGAACCCTGGAAATGTGAGCACAGGCAGACCTCTGAAGGAGTGCCCCAGTCCCTCCTGGCTTTCCTATCTATACTGTCTCCTCCCCCTGAAGCCTGATTGGTTCAGCCCTATGCAAAATAGGCTGTACCTGCCAACAAAATGGGCATACACTCAAGGCCAATCAGGGAAGGGGGCATGTTTTCCTGCCAGAGGCTCTCACTCTGGTCCTCACTCAGCCTCCTCTTTCCTGGGCTTTTTTTTTTTTTTTTCTTTTGTGTGCCCTCTCAGTGGTTCTTCTAGCCACGCCCATCTTGGACTCCTTTTTATATTCCAGCTACCTAACATTGGTGTGTTTGTGTGTGTGTGTGTGTGTTCAGTCATGTTTGACTCTGAAACCCCAGGAACTGTAGCCCCCCAGGCTTCTCTCTCCATGGAATTTTCCAAGCAAGAATACTGGAGTGGGTTACACTAACATCAGACTCCAGTGGATCTTCCTGACTCGGGGATTGAACCTGAGTCTCTTGAGTTGACTGCATGGGTAGGTGGATTCTTTACCACTCTACCACCTGGAAAATAAAAGTCTAAATGCTCCCTTTTGTATGTCCCCTTATTTATTAGACCATGACTTAGTTGTTAGGGTGAATTAGTGGTGAGTAGAAACAACTAGCCCTTGGACCTACAAGTGGGAGTGTGAGAACCTTTCGGGGAGTCTTTTGTTCAGAAGAGTCTTGAGGTTTTCTGTAACTAGAGGAGAGGAGGTTGACCCGACTCTGAGAGAAGCAAATGGAATTTTGGGAGAAAATGTACTTTCTTAAGGAGGCTATTGTTGGAGATGATGACAAGCCAGGTGGATGTGTTCACACTACAAGACTTCAGTGAGATGGATACTGCTGTTGCCTCAGTTACAGAGACTGTAAAAGAATAGTTTCTGTCATCATATGTGTATGCTGGTAGTATTTGGACCCTAATTTGGTTTATTAATTTACTAATCTATGTATAGACTGGCCCCGCAGGTGAAGGATTGCCTGCCAATGCAGGAGATACACGAGACTCAGTTTCTATCCCTGAGTCACGAAAATGCCCTGGAGAAGGAAATAGCAACCCACTCCAGTATTCTTGCCTGGAAATCTGCATGGACAGAGGAGCCTGGTGGGCTGTGGTCCATGGGTGTCACAGAGTTGGACATAGCTTATTGATCACACCACCACCACCACCACCACCAATCTATATATATTGGTTTTCCCATGGTCTTAAAAAACATTTCCAATATAGAAACTATTCTGCCCCTAGCCCTCAACCACCTTGTTCCTATTTATGTCATTCCTCCAAAACTCCTTTCCAGGGAACTGTTTAATAGCCTTTGATGTAGTGTTCTAGAGTTTATATATATAAATAAAGGCAATAAAAATACAGACATTTTTTCCTGTCTTTATCCAAAAAGGTCACCAACTCCAAAAGTTCGGTATTATACCTGTTGATCTGCAGGTTGGTCCTTCTTACCCTTTCCTTTGTACATTGTGATTTTTACTTAACAATCGACCCTCCCCTTTGTATGTTGTGTTTTTTACTTAACAATGGAGATCTTTACAGAAGATCTTCCTGTAGAGTAGTTTTGTTTCATTTTCCAGTATATAGTTTTTGTTTTGTATGATTTCCCTTTGATAATTTATTTAACCAGTTCTCTGTTGACTTGTTTCTGTCTTTTCATTATTGTAACAGTGTTGCAATGAAGTACCTTGTACATCTGGCATTTGCCTGTATGCAAGTAAATAATTATGGAATAAATCCAGATGTGGTATAACTAATAAAAGTCCATATACGTTTGTAATTTTTATAGATATTGCTAGGTTGCCCTTATGTTTGCACCCTGACTCTCCCACCAGTGAAAAGGGATAATTTGTGTTTCTCTCCTCCTTCCCAGCTTTATTGAGATTTAATTGACATATAACATGTTTGAATTCAAGGTGTGCAGTGTGATAATTTGATACAGGTATATATTCCAAAAGATTTACCACAATAAGGTTCTTTAAAATATCCGTCACATAATTTATATACTTACTGTTCTGTTCTTAAGGTGGGTAATGTGTATTTCCTTACAGCCTTGCCAACAATGTACCATGGCAAAGAGGTTGAAAATTGGGTCTAGTATAATCTCAATTTGCATTTTTCTAATAAGTGAGGTTAAGAGTCTGTCCATAGTTTCAGGACTCTTCCCCTTTCCCCCTGCTTTTTTCTGTGAACTTAACTACTTTAGGGGTTTTGAAGCAGAAATTGTTATCCTTAGTTATACATTTTTTCCCTTAATTCAAGTTTATCAGGTACAGCAGAGTGTATAAATCTTAAGGATATAGTAAGGTTTGATTTTTATAAGCTTCTGACACTCAATCTGGATTTTTTTGGTGATTTTTTTACCAAAAGATGTCAACAAAAGTTTCAGACAACAGCCAAGATGTTTTTTTTTCTTTTCGGATGGTCCTTATGTGATTTGTATACTGAAATGTTAAAGGGTTGTAGTTGTCTCATTGGGCCATGAGGAAGAAAAACCAGGTGCACATGAGGCATTCCTGCTGCCTGTTAGTGACTGTAAGATGCATTTCTATGTCAGAGGTGTTCAAATGCAGAAAACACTTCATCTTAAAAATGATGAAATATGTTAGATAATGTCAGATTGTTTTCCTTAGAGTTCATACTAATTTACATTGTCAACAGGAAGGTAAAATGTTTTGGTTGTTTCACATTCTCAAATAGTTGATACTGTCACATCTTTTTGTCAGTCTCACATGTAATATAGTAGTTCACTGTTTTTTTCCTCCTTTTAATTTTATTTTTCAATGAAGTCTAACTCATACAGTAAATGGCAAAAAATCATCAATGTATAATATCATGATTTTATCTTAAAGTAAATAGATCCATGTAACCACCACCAAGAAGTAAAACATTGCCAAGAGCCCACCTGTGTGCCACCTCCCACCCCACTCACTTCTGCGTGTTTCTTTCCCAAAGAAGTCACTATTCTGAAAGCTAACACCGTAGAATCAGTTTTGCCCATTTTTTGAATGTTATGTACATGAATCATGCAGTTAGGGGTACCTTTGTATCTGATGTCTTTTATTTAACAATATGCTGGTGACACCCGAAACTAATACTGTAAACAAACAAACCAATATGTCAGTGCCACCAGGGGAGGAAAAAACGGAAATACTTTACATTTGAGAATAGCATTATTTTCAAAAGGAAACACTTTTTTTCATGATCGAGGCCATAAGGATGGGGAGGGCAATGGTCAGAAACCAGGAGCCCAAATTAGGATTCTCATACTGCTTTGCCCCAGCTGGATGACTTTGAGATCACATAAACTCAGTGACTATAATGATCCCTACTCCAGTTATATGAGAGGCTTTCTGTGAGGATTCTCTGAAATAATACATGTGAAAATGCTCAGCATTGAAACTGGTGATATTGTTACTTTAATTCCCATTGTGATGGTATTAAAAGGTGAGGGCCTTTAGAAGATAATCAGATCATGAGTTAGAGCTCTCATTATGCCATTAAAAGTGTGTGTTAGCCTGTCAATCAGATCTGACTCTCTATGGAGCCCATGGACTGTAGCCTGTGAGGTTCCTCTGTCCATGGAATTCTCCAGGCAAGAATACTGGAGTGGGTTGCCATTTGCTTCTCCAGGGAATCTTCCTGATCCAGGGATTGAACCCGGGTCTCCCAAGTTGCAGGCAGATTCATGACCATCTGAGCTACCAGGAAGCTCCATTATGGCATTAGTGTCCTTAGAAAAGGAGAGTTGAGAGAGCTTGCCGCCTCTCTCTTCTGTTGTGCACCATATGAAGATACAGTGAGAAGATGGTGATCTGTAAACCATGAAGAGGTCCCTCAGCAAGACCCTGACCATGATGGCAGCCTAATTTCAGATTTCCAGCTTCTGGAACTGATATTTTTTGTTTAAGTTGATCTCCCCCTTCAAAAAAAGAGAAAACTCCAATGTATTCGTAACATTTATCCTTATTAAGTGTCATTGTGAGTTGTTCCATGTGGCTTAGTAAAACGAACAAAAATATGTTCTCATTCTTACAGTGTGTAAGAGTGATTCCCATTATTTGTGTATGTTTGACTCACTTATGATTTTTGTTTTATTGAAGAGTTTGCAAATCATTTTTATTGCTGAAATATCTTTTTATAATTCAGATACTCATATCTGAATAGATTTAAAACATATATATCTGTGGTCTTTGAATCCTTTTTCTGAATTATTTATATTTGTAATATGTAATAGATTCCTGTGGTTCAAAGATTAAAAAGTATAAAAAAAGTAGAGTCTCCCACTTCTACAACTATCCAGTTCATGTCTACCCCAATTGCCTAACATCTGACTCTGCCTAGGAAACTAACATTACTAGTTTCTGTGTAATCTTCCAGTGTCTTTTATTGTGGTGGTAGTGTTAATTGCTCAGTCGTGACACTCAGTCATGTCTGACTGTTTGCAGCTCCATGGACTTTAGGTTGCCAGGCTCCTCTGTACTGGAGTGGGTTGTCATTCCCTTCTCCAGGGGATCTTCCTTACCCAGGGATTGAACCCAGGTCTCCTGCGCTGCAGGCAAATTCTTCACCATCTGAGCCACCAGGGAAGCCCAAAGAGAATATGAATATAGATTACATCTTTATCCCTCTGCCCAAAACACATTACAACAACTATCTGTACTTTTTCTTTTGCTTAGCATCTTGCATATTTTTAATATATCAGACCATATTTAATTATCTCTAAGGTACTTAATTCATTTTCATTGCAATACAGTATTATGCTAATATATCATTTATCCATTCTGTTTTACATTTATACTTTTTGGCTAGTCTGAAATAATGCTGCAGTGAGCATTCTAGTAAATATCTTTTGGTGAAATATATACACATTTCTTTTGGATTTATATCTAGGGTGGAATTTCTGTGTCATAAGCAATGTAGATTTCCGTTGCTGTACATTTTCAACAAGCCTGGGTATTATCAGTTTCTTTAATTTTTACCCATTCTGATGAGTACACATGTGGTATCCTATTGTGGTTTTAATTTTTATTTTCCAGAGTATTAATGGGCTTCCCTGGTGGCTCACAGGTTATAGCGTCTTCCTGGAATGCAGGAGACCCGGGTTCGATCCCTGAGTCGGGAACATCCCCTGGAGAAGGAAATGGCAACCCACTCCAGTACCCTTGCTTGGAGAATCCCATCGGGGAGGAGCCTGGTGGGCTACAGTCCATGAGGTCGCAAAGAGTTGGACACAACTGAGCGACTTCACTCACTCACTCACTCAGAGTATTAATAAGATCGCCAATTTCCCCCTTTATTTACTGACTGTATTGGTCCTTTCAGAAACTGTATTTTTTAAAAAGCCAAAATATATAATTTCCACCTGTAAAAAGAAAGACTAACAAACTCATGTACTAGTAGTCTTAATCTGGTTATTTCTTGGATAATCAAGAAGTATTTGATTTCATGGGTATCAAAGAAACTTTTTTTGAGAGGAGAGCTGGACTGGTCAGCATGTGGGATACTAACTCCCACATGCTCTCTCACTAGAATTGATTCCGTGCCTTTTGCAGTGGAAATGCAGAGTCCTAAGTTCTTGCCTGGAGAATCCCAGGGACAGGGGAGCCTGGTGGGCTGCCGTCTATGGGGTTGCACAGAGTCGGACATGACTGAAGTGACCTAGCAGCAGCAGCAACCACTGGACCATCAGGGAATTCCTTCAAAGAATATTCTGAGTGTTCTAATTGCATTTTATAAAAATAAATGTTAGAATAGAGATTACATTCCTTTGATGTAGGGCCAGGACTTTTTGGTAGTATGTGAGGAATACTCTTGGTCCAGTAGGGAAAGGAGAGAGATTAGTACCTCCACCATGAAGTGATTTTTAGAATTTAATTTTTAATTATATCATTTTTATGGACTTGCCTGGTGATCTTGTGGTTAATAATCCCCCTGCTAATGTGGGGGACACAGGTTTGATCACAGGTCCAGGAAGATTACCCGTGTCAAAGAGCCACTAAGCCACAACTACTGAAGCCTGAGTGCCTAGAGCCTCTGCTCCTCAACAGGAGAAGCCAATGCAATGAGGAGCCTGTGCATTGCAGCAAAGAGTAGTCCCAGCTCTCCACAACTAGAGAAAGCCTGCACACAGCAATGAAGAGCCAGCGCAGCCAAAAATAAATAAAATTTTAAGAATTGCTATTTTAAAAATATCAACATTTATTGGTTTATTTTATTGAGATAGTCTAAAACATTAGTTTATATTAGTTTGGAGGTATATGTACAACATAATGATTAAAACATTTTATCATTTACACTCCATTTATACTTCTTGTAAAATATTGACTAAGCTGCCTGTGCTGTACAGTATATCCTTGTAGCTTATTTATTTTATATATAATAACAACAGGTCAGTTTATTTCTTTCCCTGAGTTCTTGTGTCATCATAACAAAGATTTTGCATGACAGACTAATTATAATTACTATAGCTCAAGCAAGCAGGATTTCTCAGCTCTTGTCTTGTAGCAAGAATTTGAAACAACAGACTGGTTACAGCTCAGGCAGATAGAACTTTTATTAAGGAGACACTGGATAGAGGACACCAGAGACTTGGGAGCAGGAAACCCTGAAGGAGAAGCAGCAATCCCTCTTGGCTTTCCTTTTTGTACTTCCTCTTGGTTCTGCAAAATAGGGCTTGTACCCGCCACCAATCAGGAAAGGGAATGCAAATTGGGTGTACCTTCAAGGCCAATCAGGGAAGGGGGTATGTCTGGGACCCTGCAAAATTGGGCTGTTACATGTTCATCTAGGTGGGCGTGGACTGTTTTGATTGACAATTGCACGTAACGTAACAACAAGCTCTAGTGTGTGTCTTTCCGATAATTCAGTCTGTTATAATCAGTTGTATGTATGTATAGAATATTTATGAACCCATAATGGGCTCCTGGCTGCCTAAAGTTACTTGAGGACACAGCTTTGCATCAGTGGCTCTTGTGTCGGAGTTGGAGAAGCCCCTATGGCTAGTTTGTATCCACATTGTGGCTAGGGTGCTGGGCAGGACTTGGAAGATCTCTGTGGTTATTTTTTGTAGCATATCCTTGAGCTCTCCTGGGCGTGTCTTGGGTGGGGTTGAGAAATCAGCTTGCATCCTTTTCAATAGGCTACCCCTCTGTTGCTCATGCCTAATTTCCTGTGTGTGTGTGTGTGTTATATGTGTCTAACTCTTTGCGTGTGTGTGTGTGTGTTACTCAGTTGTGTTCGGTTCTTTGCAACCCTATGGACTGTAGATCTCCATGCTCCTTTGTCCATGGAATTCTCCAGGCAAGAATATGGGGGAGTGGGTTGCCATTACCTTCTCCTGGGGATCTTACCCCTTCTGGGGATCTTCCACCTAACAGTAGTTTGTATTTCTAAATCCCCTACCGCAGTCACACGCCCCCACTCTGCCCCCACAATCGTTAGTTTGTATCTGTGAGTTTGTTTCTTTTTTATGTTGGAATTTAGAATTTTTTTTTTTCTTTTAAATTTTGACTGTGCTGGGTGTTTATTGGGTCTTGCAGGCTTCTCTAGTTGTGGTGCTTTGTGTGGGGGTTTTGGTATCATCATGTGCCATTCTCAGTGCTTGGATGAGTTTTTGAAATCCCCCCTCCCCCGACCCCCACCCCTTTAAAATTTAATGAATATTTGTCCAGAAGTTCTCTTAATATGTTCTGTTTTCTTTTGACAATAAAGTTTTGAGTGGATCTTCATGTGTTAGGTTATTAATATCATTGTTGTAATCTAAAGGATACTAGGAACTTTAAGAATAAATTGTATTTAATTCTGTGTTTGAGTAAGTCAGAGTAATTGACTGTTGAACAAGAGTAAGCACTATACTTACATTCATTTATAGCCTGAATTAAATTAGATATTATTTTTTGCTTTCCTTTTCTCTTTTCCCTTTTAAATGGACTTTTTTGTTTGTTTGTTTGTTTTAAAGAGCTGTTTTAGTTTTATAGTAAAATTGAATGAGAAGTGCATAGTTCCCATATATGCAACCTCTATCCTCCCCGCGCCCCTGCCCACCACATGGCCTCCCTCACTGTCAACATCCTGCACCAGCATGTTGGTAATTTTTGAGTTGACTAATTCCCTTACTTTTGGGAAAGTAAGCAGTTTGATATATGTTGACATTACTCTAAAATTATAACATTCTTTTCATTTTAGAAAGCATATTATTGACCTTATTTCAAAAGCAAAGAAACCAAGACTGGAATTAAATTATTTGCTTCCTAGCCAAATTTTGTTTTGAAGTTTCCAAATGAAGATTTTCAACTTTAATAGCAACAGTTATGCTCTCCTTTGATTCCTGCTAACATTTAGAAAATGAAGATCATGGCATCTGGTCCCATCGCTTAATGGCAAATAGATGGGGAAACAGTGTCAGACTTTATTTTTTTGGGCTCCAAAATCACTGCAGATGGTGACTGCAGCCATGAAATTGAAAGACGCTTACTCCTTGGAAGAAAAGTTATGACCAACCTAGATAGTATATTCAAAAGCAGAGACATTACTTTGCCAACAAAGGTCCGTCTAGTCAAGGTTATGGTTTTTCTGGTGGTCATGTATGGATGTGAGAGTTGGACTGTGAAGAAAGCTGAGCACTGAAGAATTGATGCTTTTGAACTGTGGTGTTGGAGAAGACTCTTGAGAGTCGCTTGGACTGCAAGGAGATCCAACCAGCCCATTCTAAAGGGGATCCGCCCTGGGTGTTCTTTGGAAGGAATGATGCTAAAGCTGAAACTCCAGTACTTTGGCCACCTCATGCGAAGAATTGACTCATTGGAAAAGACTCTGATGCTGGGAGGGATTGGGGGCAGGAGGAAAAGGGGACGACAGAGGATGAGATGGCTGGATGGCATCACCGACTGAATGGACGTGAGTTTGAGTGAACTCTGGGAGTTGGTGATGAACAGGGAGGCCTGGTGTGCTGTGATTCATGGGGTCGCAAAGAGTCAGACACGACTGAGCAACTGAACTGAACTGAATTTATTGAAACTTGAAGATTTTTCAGCCTTTTCTCCTTTCTTTTAAATGTAAAATGTTCAAACCGCATGTTTGAAATTTTTATTACAGTTTCTGATTTGGGGACTTCCCCTGCTGATCCAGTGGCTAAGACTTTGTGCTCCCAATGCAGGGGACCTGGGTTCGATTCCTGGTCGGGAAACTAGATGCCACATGCCACAACTAAAGATTCCACATGCTCCAGCAAAGATCAAAGATCCGGAGTACTGCAACTAAGACCAGGCGCAGCCAAATAAATAAATATTAAAAAAAAAAATTCTGGCTTGTAGTACTACTGAGAAATATAGATAGATGATTCCAGACCTACCATGGGGTACAAGTTCCAGTTTAGTTTGAATGGGCTAGTCCAGAAATGAGTTAATGATTAGGATGCTGCTGTCATAAAGGTAAAATGCTAGTTGTGGTGCATGGGCTTCTCATCACAGTGGCTTCTCTTGTTTCAGAGTGTAGGCTCTAGAACATGGGCTCAGTAGTTGTGGTACATGGCCTTAGTTGCCCCTCAGCATCTTGAAACTTCCTGAATCAGGGATCCAACCTGTGTCCCCTGCGTTGGAAGGGGATTCTGAACCACTGGACCAACAGGGAAATCCCCCTATGTCTATTTTAATGCGAAGCTGTCAAGAGTCTTGAAATTCTTAATTTTGTAAAATTTATTTTACTTATTTGGCTATGTTGGGTCTTAGTTGTGGCATGTGGGACCTTATTATGCCATGGGAGAATCTTTTGTTGCAGCTCATAAACTCTCTAGTTGTGCTATGGGGACTCAGTAGTTGTGGCTCTCTGGCTTAGTTGCTTCGGGGCATGTGTGATTTTAGTTCCCTTCCTAGGGATTAAAACCACAGTAGATTTTTAACCACTGGACCACCAAGGAAGTCCCTGAAATTCTTAATTTTTGAATAAGTGGCTTTGCTTTTTTATATTGTAACTGGGACTACAAATTACATAACCAGTCCTGGTCCTGAAAAACAAGGAGTATCATTTAATAAGAAAGAGACAATCCAATAAAAATGTCAAAGATTCTGAACAAAGGGATGCAGAAAGGAACATGAATCATGAATAAACTTGTGAAGAGAAAGAGTCCAAAATGCAGTAAGTACTTGGATGCAGTCTCAAAAATGACAGAATGATCTCAGTCGTTTCCAAAGCAAACCATTCAATATCATGGTAATCCAAGTCTATACCCAGACGAATAACGCTAAAGAAGCTGAAGTTGAATGGTTCTATGAAGACCTACAAAACCTTCTAGAGATGTCCTTTTCATTTTAGGGAACTGGAATGCAAAAGTAGGAAGTCAAGAAACACCTGGAGTAACAGGCAGATTTGGCCTTGGAGTACAGAATGAAGCAGGGCAAAGGCTAATAGAGTTCTGCCAAGAGAACACCCTGGTCATAGCAAATACCCTCTTCCAACAACACAAGAGAAGACTCTACACATGGACGTCACCAGATGGTCGATACATAAAATAAAATTGATTATATTCTTTGCAGCCAAAAATGGAGAAGCTCTATGCAGTCAGCAAAAACAAGACCTGGAGCTGACTGGCTCAGATCATGAACTCCTTATTGCCAAATTCAGACTGAAATTGAAGAAAGTGGAGAAAACCACTAGACCATTCAGGTATGACCTAAGTCAAATCCCTCAAGACTACACTGGAAGTGAGAAATAGATTTAAGGGACTAGATCTGATAGACAGAGTGCCTGGGGAACTTTGGACAGAGGTTCGTGGCATCATACAGGATATAGGAATCAAGACCATCCCCAAGAAAAAGAAATGCAGAAAAGCAAAATGGCTGTCTGGGGAGGCCTTATAAATATCTGCGAAAAGAAGAGAAGCAAAAAGCAAGGAGAAAAGGAAAGATATAAGCATCTGAATGCAGAGTTCCAAAGAATAGCAAGGAGAGATAAGAAAGCCTTCAGCGATCAATGCAGAGAAATAGAGGGAAACAACAGAATGGGAAAGACTAGAGATCTTTTCAAGAAAAGAGATACCAAGGAAACATTTCATGTAGAGATGGGCTCAATAAAGGACAGAAATGGTAGGGACCTAACAGAAGCAGAAGATATTAGGAAGAGGTGGCAAGAATACATAGAAGAACTGTACAAAAAAGATCTTCATGACCCAGTAAATCACGATGCTGCGATCACTCACCTAGAGCCAGACATCCTGTAATGAGAAGTCAAGTGGGCCTTAGAAAGCATCACTATGAAAAAGCTAGTGGAGGTGATGGAATTCCAGTGGAGCTATTTCAAATCCTGAAAGATGATGCTGTGAAAGTGCTGTACTCAATATGCCAGCCAATTTGGAATACTCAGCAGGGGCCACAGGACTGGAAAAGGTCAGTTTTCATTTCAATCCCAAAGAAAGGCAGTGCCAAAGAATGCTGAAACTACCGCACAGTTGCACTCATCTCACACAGTAGTACAGTACTGCTCAAAATTCTCCAAGCCAGCCTTCAGCAATACGTGAACCATGAACTTCCAGGTGTCCAAGCTGGTTTTCGAAAAGGCAGAGGAACCAGAGATCAAATTGCCAACATTTGCTGGATTATCGAAAAAAGCAAGCGAGTTCCAGAAAAACATCTATTTCTGCTTTATTGACTATGCCAAAGCCTTTGACTGCATGGATCACAATAAACTGTGGAAAATCCTGAAAGAGATGGGAATACCAGACCACCTGACCTGCCTCTTGAGCAACTTGCAGGTCAGGAAGCAACAGTTAGAACTGGACATGGAACTACAGACTGGTTCCAAATAGGAAAACGAGTACATCAATGCTGTGTATTGTCACCCTGCTTATTTAATTTATATGCAGAATACATCATGAGAAATGCTGGGCTTGCAGAAGCACAAGCTGGAATCAAGATTGCCGGGAGAAATATCAATAACCTCAGATATGCAGATGACACCACCCTTATGGCAGAGAGTGAAGAAGAACTAAAGAGCCTCTTGATGAAAGCAAAAGAGGAGAGTGAAAAAATTGGCTTAAAGCTCAACATTCAGAAAACGAAGATCATGGCATCCGGTCCCATCACTTCATGGGAAATAGATGGGGAAACAGTGGAAACAGTGTCAGACTTTATTTTTCTGGGATTCAGAATCACTGCACATGGTGATTGCAGCCATGAAATTAAAAGACGGTTGCTCTTTGGAAGGAAAATTATTTATGACCCACCTAGATAGCATATTGAAAAGCAGAGACATTACTTTGTTAACAAAGGTCCATCTAGTCAAGGCTATGGTTTTTCCAGTGGTCATGCCTGGATGTGAGAGTTGGACTATAAAGAAAGCTGAGCACCCAAGAATTGATGCTTTTGAACTGTGGTGTTGGAGAAGACTCCTGAGAGTCCCTTGGACTGCAAGGAGATCCAACCAGTCCATTCTAAAGAAGATCAGTCCTGGGTGTTCGTTGGAAGGACTGATGTTGAAGGTGAAACTCTAATACTTTGGCTACTTGATGTGAAGAGCTGACTCATGCTAGGAATGTTTGAGGGCAGAAGGAGAAGGGGACAACAGAGGATGAGATTGTTGGATGGTATTACCGACCCGATGGACATGGGTTTGGGTGGACTCTGGGAGCTGGTGATGGACAGGGAGGCATGGCGTGCTGTGGTTCATGGGGTCAGAAAGAGCTGGACATGACTGAGTGAACTGACTTGACTGACTGCTACAAATTATAAAATTTGATTTTACCTAGTATTGGAGAAAATGTGTTCATATGCTACTGGTGAATTGGAAAGGTGATCCAGTTGAAGGCACTTGGGCATTTTTGATAGATTTGAGGATTTGGATGCCCTGTGACCCACCAGTTTCCCACTTTGCATATCCCAAAGACATTCTTGTAAAGTATACCTGGCGACTTGAATAGTAATGTTGATAAAAGCAAAAAAGTAAGCCATACAAATGTTTGTCAACAGAACAAGTAGATAAATAGATTGTGGCACATTTATATTATGGAATATCATATAAGGCAGTGAAAATGTAACATGGATAAAACAGAAAAATATTACATGAAAAAGTTCACATCCCCAAATATTTCATTCAACATATCAGTTTATCAAGCTGAAAAAATGATGATGGGTTGGGGGAGGACACATACCTAAACAAAATATTATTTAAGGACATATACTATGTGACAGTCTTATATTTTAAAAAATGATGGGATAAGACATAATTAGGATGAAGGTTAGGAGGACAGAAGCACTTATATTATGTTATTGGTGTTCTTATGTGATGTGGAGATTTACAATTAACTGTTTATTTTATGCTTGCTTACATTCATCTTTCCATATATTTTGTGTGTGTCAAACATTACATTAAAGAAGTAACGGGAAAGCTACTTCTGGTTAGCCACTTATGACGTAGATGGAGGGGTGGCTTGGAAAGTAGAAAGATAGCTAGCATATTACAGAAAAGAGGTTTCAAGGAAAAGGAGGTGATCTACATAAGAGATCAGATAGTTGAATAGGATATGAAGTTAATTCCCTTTCAGCTCTAACATTTTATTATTTAAATATTGTGGTTTATGTGTTTTCTGTGTTTTTCCGATATTCAAAATTACAGAGTTATAAGCAGTTATGTTATATAAGTGATTTAATTATTTTTAATTTAGTCCATTTAGGTGTTAATATCTTTTATCTTTACCCTTTTTTCTGTAGTGTATCTTCTAATCTGAAAAAGTCTTCCATGAAAACTTCACTTTCAAAAAAACAAGTAATGCCGTCTATTTTTCTAAAACAGTGAAATGGGGGCTCTTATTTCAAGGTAAGTATCAATTTCACATCTTCATCACATTATTTTTTCAGTAGTTAAATATAGAAGGAAGATCTGAATATTGGTTACACTTAAAATCTTTTAGTTCTTCTAGGGTGGACATAGGAAGGAAATTGTAAGCTTTAAGATAGATACTTAGGATTATGTTTACCACATATTTTAACACAACTTCATGAAGGAGAGAGGGGTCAGTGGTATTTAAAGATTTTAGAGAGGTTAATTAAAAACTGAGAGCTTTTTGGATTTAGCAGTTACGAGGTCATTGCTGGCCGGTTAGAGGCCATTTTCTGTCTATGTTTGTTGCTAAAAGTAAGTTTGCAGTAAAGAGTGAAGAGAAGTTGAAAAAGTGAATATTGTACCTCTTATGTGATTTATTAAACCAATATATGGTATGTACTTAGTATGTAGCAATCATTTCTCTAAGCACTGTAGTTACAGTGTGTAAGTATTAACATACATATATATATATGTATGTATATTGGTTCAAGCTTCTTATAGATGATTTAATGCACAAATATTTCCCCCCAGCTTTATTTGGATATAATTGACATACAACATTGTGTATTTGCTGAACTATTTTTATGCCTTTTTTTTTACTGTTTTGTGTGATAAATTACATGGTCCATCCTAGTTATACCGTTAACAGGGACAGATATTCCCAGCTTGGGTATAACTTGTTTGCTATATGGGGCTGGTAGTCTAGCAGGCAAGTTAGGTGTTTAACAGCACTGGTCACTGTGATAAGTGCTACAAAAGTGAAATAATGACTACCTGAGTGGCGGGTGGGAGTGGAAGTTGGTGGTTTGTGAGTTCATTGAGCAGGATAGATTTAAAGGCAGGTTTGGCAGGGCATATGGAAGAGAGAAATCATGTTATATGAATGTAGGATTTTGAGTGGCTAAAAGTGTGATAGTAGCATAAGAAAAGTAAGGAAACCACAAAGAAAGACTGGTTTTTAGGGGGCAAGCGGATGGGACTGTAACATGAATTCTGTTAGACCTATTTTGATTTTGAAAGTACTGGTAGAATTTCAGTGTTTTTCCCTAAAGGTGGAAATATGAGACTAACATTTAGAAAAATGATAATTTAGGGCCCAAAGATACAAACTTTGGTGTAATTCACATGGAGTTTAAGCTGTGGAAGTAGGTAACATTTCTAGTATCCTAGCATAGAAGAAAAGGTAAAGCACAGAACTTTTAGAAATGCCTATTGTAAATATTGGTGTCAAAAAGAATCGATAAAGGAAAAATAAGAAAAGTATGAAGAGGGATGAGATGATTAGAAAGGATTTTAATACCCTAGAAGGGAATTAAGTTTAAATAAATTCAATAACCTCTCTAAGGTATAAACATAACCTAATAACTAATAATTAGGTTAATTATATAATAAAGTAGCATAGTAATTAGTATGAGATTCTTGACCTGTGAGAACAGATTGAATAGACCAAGATGAATTATAAGAGGTTAAGCAAATGGTTTTACAAAGTACAAAGAAGCATGAAGAATAAAACAGAATGTTTTTCAAGAAGTTTGTGCAGGAAATAAGACAGCAATCTTTGGGAAAGTTAGCCAAATGGAAGACATTTTAGCATTGTGTGTGTGTGTGTGTGTGTGCGTGCGTGCGTGCGTGCGTGTGTGTGTGTGTGTGTGTGTGTATGTCATGTCCCACTCTCTGACCCCATTGACTGTAGCCCACCAGGCTCCTCTGTCCATGGAATTTTCCAGGCAGGAACACTGGAGTGAGTTGCTATTTCCTACTCCAGGAGATGAATTTAATACAAAAAAAGATTTTTTAATACCACAGGAAAGAAGGAAGTATAGAAAAAGGTGAATTGGATACATGGAGGGCTTGTAATTCCTGATGGATAAATTTATTTGGATTTACTTTATTTTATTTTTAAAATATTGATTTATTTGGCTATGTTGAGTCCTAGTTGTGGCACACAAGGCCTTTCGTTGTGGTGCACAGACATTCTCTACTTGGGGAGCGTGGGCCCCAGAGCATGGGGGTTTCAGTAGATGTGGCACACGGCTCTCAAGTTGTGGTATGGGCTCTGGAGTGTATAGACTCAGTAGTTGTGGCTCACAGGTTCAGCTGCTCCATGGCATGTGGAATCTTAGTTCCCTGAACAGGAATTGAACCTGTGTCCCTTGCATTGCAAGATATATTCTTAACCACTGGACCACCAGGGAAGTCCCTGTTTAAATTGTAAAATGTGCATAACAAAATTGACCATTTGACTATTATTATTTTCATTTTTTATGGTAAGTTAACATTTGCTATATATGAATTAGGTATGCTTCTTCATGTGTACAAAGCATCTGAATGTTCAGTTTCATCTGTACAGTGTTCGCTTTTCTATACTCACAGCAGATATAGGGACTGAGAAATATTGAAAGAATTAATCGTTTCATTTTATATTGTCAAGGGTCTCTTCTCTTGCTGTTGCTTCTATCTATAAATTGAGAAATGAAATACCCAAGAGTACTGCCTTTTTAAAAACTTTAATAAAAAGGAGATTTCCAAACCACATCGTGATTGACTTAACAGATGGTGGTAGAGTACAGAAGCAACGAAAAGGTCTTTTTTTTCCTGGGTTTCTTGGCAGTCCAGTGGTTAGGACTCTGCACTTTCATTGCTATGGGCCCAGACTGAATACCCGGTCTGGGAACTAAGATCCTGTAAGCTGCAAGGTGAGGCCAAAAAATAAAAAAATTAAGAAAAAATAACACAAACAAAATTTCCCTCTAAATTGAAGAAAGAGTCTGGTTGCTTTGCTCATTGACATTGAATACTAAGAAAAAAACACAGCTGTAGGACCCCAGATTGTCTCTAAATCCTGTGCTTCTTAGCTCCTAAAGCTAATGAAGTATAAACATACATTGAAGTGAAGTTACTCGGTCATGTCCAACTCTTTCTGACCCCATGGACTGTAGCCTACTGGGCTCCTCTGTCCATGGGATTTTCCAGGCAAGAACACTGGAGTGGGTTGCCATTTCCTCCTCTAGGGGATCTTCCTGACCCAGGGATCGAACCCGGGTCTCCCATATTGTAGGCAAATGCTTTACTGTCTGACCCACAAGGGAAGCCCATTCCCATTTTTACCTTTTTATACTGTTCATGGGGTTCTCAAGGCAGGAATGTTGTAGTGGTTTGCCATTTCCTTCTCCAGTGGGCCACATTTTCAGATAAATAAGCTTAAATAAATGTTAAGCCATCCACAACTCTATGTGACTTTATTGTTCTTACTTTATTATCGTGTTTCATCCTATCAACAACTTCCCTCTAAAGTGGAAGTTATCCACATTTTATAGATGAAGGAATCCTTAAATTAGGGGTATGTGCAAATGTGGGCATTTGGAAAGAGCTCAACATGTTCTCCTAAACGTTGGCCATTTTAACTGTTTTTTAAGTGTACAATTTCCTGACATAAATATATTCATAGTGTTGTGCACCCATCAACACTGTCCATTTCCACAACTTATTGTATCACCTCTAAACCCAGATATCCCTTATTCTGTGAAGTTGTCTGTCTCTGAGAATTTGCCTATTCTGTTTAGGGCTTGTAAGTGCAGCCATACAGTGTTTGTCCTTTCATGGTTGGGTTATTTCACTTAGTATAGGGGTCTTTAAGGTTCATCTCTGTTTAGCATGTATCACAACGTCTCTTTTAAGGCTGACTAAATATTCCATTGTATGTATGAATATGTACCACATTTTGTTTATCCACCCATCTATTGAGTCAAATTTGACTTGTTTCCACCTTTGGCTATTGTTAATAATACTGCTATAAACATGGGTATACAAATATCTATGTGACTGCTTTCGTTTCATTCTTTTGGGTTCAGTTCAGTTCAGTTCAGTCGCTCAGTCGTGTCCGACTCTTCGCGACCCCATGAATCGCAGCACGCCAGGCCTCCCTGTCCATCACCAACTCCCGGAGTTCACTCAGACTCATGTCCATTGAGTCAGTGATGACATCCAGCCATCTCATCCTCTGTCGTCCCCGTTTCCTCCTGCTTCCAATCCCTCCCAGCATCAGAGTCTTTTCCAAAGAGTCCACTCTTCGCATGAGGTGGCCAAAGTACTGAAGTTTCAGCTTCAGCATCTTACCCTCCAAAGAACACCCAGGGCTGATCTCCTTCAGAATGGACTGGTTGGGTTATATACCAAGAAAAGTAGAACTGCTGGATCATATAGTGAAGTGAAGTGAAATTCACTCAGCCGTGTTCGACTCTTTGCGACATCATGGACTATACAGTCCATGGAATTCTCCGGGCCAGAATACTAAGAGTGGGTAGTCTTTCCCTTCTCCAGGGGATTTTCCCAACCCAGGGATCGAACCCAGGTCTCCTGCATTGCAGGCAAATTCTTTACCAGCTGAGCCACAGGGGAAGCCCTGTATCATATGGTAATTCTGTTTAAATATTTTAGGAACTACCATACTCTTTCACAGTATTTGCACCATTTTTCATTCCCACCAGTAATATACAAGGGTTTACAGTTTCTTCACATCTTTGCCTGAATTTGGTTTATAGTGTGTTTTTAATTTTAAGCAGTGGAACATTTTAAGTATATTTCCTTAAAAAAAGGTTATCATAGGTTGTTTTCTAGTAGTCTTAGCAGAAACACAAATCTTCATGCTTTGAAGCCAAGTCAGAACTCGTAAAGAAAGTTGTCACCTGCTGCTGCTGATGCGTCACTTCAGTCGTGTTCGACTCTGTGTGACCCCATAGACAGCAGCCCACCAGGCTCCCCTGTGCCTGGGATTCTCCAGGCAAGAACACCTAGTTATTAATAAATTTTAGTGACAGATCCTCACAAAAATGAACATTATTGGGCTTTGAAAAGAATGCATTGCCAAAAACTTAGTTATTCTGTGTAATCTGACTGTGATGTTTGCTGTAGTAAGGACCTTCACTTGGCTTAAGAGAAAGCTATGTGTTTTAATTTCTGAGCAGGAATAACTATGATTTCCAAGGACTGGACAGGATGATTAAATGGGTTAGAATACTTCCCCTCCTCCAACAGATGTGCTTGGAAATTGGAAATTTTGTAAGTTGGTGGAGAGATTTTCATTGTGCTGTTGACTGACACACTGTCTGTTTAATAGTTGGGAAAGACACTAATTGTTCAGATGGATAGAAGACCAATCAAAGTTATTAAGCAAAAAAAAAAGTGCGGATGGGATTATAGTTTCTGCAGTTTTTGAAACTTTGTACCTCGTTTGCAGTTGTCATTAAGATTTGGAAATATTGAAATAGATCATATTCATTGGCTTCAATATTGTTATAATTTTGCTTTTCCTAAGTAAATCTTATGTTTTAACTGGATCATAGGGTAATAATAAACTTGAAAAAGTTTATTTTAGAAGCTTCTTATCATGTTATATGAATGTTATGAATAAACTGAGTGGTTTAAACTTGTCTTCTAGTTTTTACTAGTTCCTCTTCTCCCAGTTCGTTGCCTCAGGATTCTTTTTGTTTATGCATTAGAAAAGTGTTCATAAAGATTGTATTGTTTGTGTCTACTGTTTCTGGTTCTTTGATAACATGCTTTTTGCTTTAACTCAGAAAATAACTGTGGTTAGATTGTCATATAGTCTGCCACAGACAGTAAGGATATTGTGATAGAAATTCTGCTGTCTGCATAGCATGACCTTTCAAAACTGTTTTCTTTGCTGCAAACATCTCACTTAGCCTTTTGACTGCCACATGACAGAGGAAGTAGTATATATAAGGCGATATAAATGACTGCCTTGTTGATCTCGTTTATGTTGGGGATGAACTAGTTTTATGCATTATACATAGAGTACATTTTAAGTGTAAGTTTAAAAAAAATTTTTATTAGAGTATAGTTGATTTGCAATACAGTGCTGTGTTAGTTTCATATGTACAATTAAATCAGTTATACATATATCCACTCTTGTTTTTTTTTTTTAAACATTCTTTTCCCATACATGCCATCACAGACTATTGAGTAGATCGGTTCTTATTAGTTACCTATTTCATGCAAAATATTTAATATAGGTATACAGGTAACTAATGAAGTAGTGTGTATATGTCAGTCTTCATGTCCCAATTTATCCCTCCCCCTTAAGTGTAATTTTTAAAAGAAAATAATAGTAAATTACAGTAGTAAAAATTGAAATGGGAAATCATTTATGTTACTTTGAAGAAAGGTCTAACTTTTTTTTCAGAGTTTTAAGAATTATTAATTAATGGAGATTATTTTGTGGCAAAAATTTTAAAGCAACTTTGGAATTGTGTTTCTCTTGTTCTTGAAGATTCTTTTTTAGAACTGTGAAAGGGTCTAGGGAACCTGAGAAAGCACCAACTTGATTTTAAACTTTAATCTTATTTTCCACTAGTAGCTTAGCTCTGTAATGTATTTATTTATTCATCATTTAGGAAATAGTTACTGAGGTCCTGCATCAGACATGGTGCACAGCGAACCGCAAAGATGACAGAACCTGTCCCTGTCATTCAGGAGCTCACCATTTAGATTTCAGCAAAGGAGACAGGAGTAGAGCTGAGCAGGATCACAACTCCTTGCTGCAGATGCTAATGCCACTTCCCTCCTGGAATCTAGAGATAAAGACAAAGGTGATGAGGAGTAGTAGTTAGGGCCATGAGGATAGTTAGGATTCTTAGGTAGGAATAATGCTGGAAAAGAAGCAAGTGCTGGTGATAGAAAAAATCTAGAGCTTGGGTTTGATTATCATTAACCCTGAGGTCATAGGCACAGTAAAATAGGGAGTGGGTTCCCATCAAATGAATGCTTCAGGCTAGGTGCTGCCGAGGAGCTTTACATCTGTTATTGCTGTTAATCCATTTTAAAAGAGTGTGAAATTTAGCATCTATGCGGAAGAGCACATGAGAACCTAAATTTATAATTTAAAGAATGATGAAAAGTGAACAACTCTGCATAACAGCCAGAGTAATCATAGGTGCTTTCTTCTGTCAATCTCCCTTCCTCTCCCCAAGCTCTTCTTTACTGAGTTTTTGTTATTTTCTTGCTTTTCTTTCTAACCTTACTATCTCTGTTCATCTCTATCTCTGAACGATATAAGGCTTTGAGTAAATGGAATCATATTGTATATATTCTTTATTTCTCTTAATATTATTTTATGATTCATTTATGGTAGTGTGTGTAGCTTCAGTAATTTCCTATATTTTAAAATGTATAATTTATTGAACCATTCTGTTCTTTGAAATTTTAGTTGTTTTGGTTGCTCTAGGTGTTTATTGCTGTGCGTGGGCTTTCTCTAGCTGCAGTGAGTGGGGGCAACTCTTCCCTGCAGTGTGAAGGCTTCTCATTGCAGTAGCTTCTCTAGTTGAGGACCACAGGCTGTAGGTGTGCAGGCTTTAGTAGTTGTGGCCCACGGGCTCTAGAGCACATGTTCAGTAGTTGTGGCAAATAGGCTTGGTTACTACGCAGTATGTGGAATCTTCCTGATGTAGGGATCAAACCTGTGTCCCCTGCATTGGCAGGGGGACTCTCATCCACTGTGCCACCAGGGAAGTCCTGGGTCCATTCTATTAATGCACATTTAGTTTGTGTCTATTTTTTAGATATTATGAAAAATTTCACATTGCACACCCATGTACATGTGACAACTTGGATAAGGGGTTTCCTGGCATGAATGCCTAGTAAAGGAATTTTTGATGCCAAAATTCTTGGAAGAGGTTGAATCAGTTTACTATCCCTCCAGATCTATGAAATGGTATCTCATTGTGATTTTAATTCACTTTCCTTGGTGACTAATGATATTTATGGTATATACTCCCGATATGCTAATGGGACTTTTGGCTCCTGTGAAAATTTCTATTTAATTATTTTGCCCATTTTTCTGTTGGGTTTGTGTTCTTTGTATATTCATTTTCTCACTGTGATATATAAAATTTGTTTATTTGATCAATTTTTATTCACTTGTTTAACTTTCATCGTTGAGTCTCCTGTTGGGTTTTGCATAAAGCATAGAACCTTAATGTGGCCTACCGGAATGTGGATTTGGCCAGCCCCTCCACTACCATTCTGCCTCTGTTTTCCACTTCTCTCTGTTCCAAATGGTAGTCTTGAATTCCTCAGATAATTAAGGTTTCTTAGGCCTTTGCATATGTTCTTTTTCATTTTGGCTAGCCAGTTTCCTCTCTTCAAGACTGTTCAGATATCCCTTTCTCTTGGAAAGTACTCTTGTCTATACCTGCCTCAAATTCACATACTTTGTGTCTCTATACTTAGGAAAAATAGTGTAGTTTTAGTCAGATGATTAGTCAAGAGGCGAAAGAAAGCTGTCAACATGTCCATTTCTACCAGGGGATTAAAAAGTGCAGAGTCATAAACAAGGATGAAAGCTAAATGATGAGTGATTTTCGAACATCATGATGGGTAGCCTCATCGGTGCCCCCCACTCCTCTTCATAGTTCTGTTTTCTGTTTGAATGGAGAAGGTTGATGCGAAGAACACAGTGGTAGAGTACACAGCATAAGACTGAATGTAAGTCAGGGAGCACATGTGAGGGTTTTTTTAAAATAAACTGAAACAGTTGATGTACAATATTATGTTAGTTTCAGGTGGACTGCATTATGCATACATTATGAATAGGGCTTCCCTGGTGGCTTAGATGGTAAGGAATCCACGTGCTATACAGGAGACTAGGTTTGACCTTTGGATTGGGAAAGATCCCTCGGAGAAGGGAATGGCTACCCATTCCAGTATTCTTGGTTGAAGAATCACATGAACAGAGGAGCCTGGCAGGCTACAGTCCATAGGGTTGCACAGAGTCGGACATGCCTGAAGCGACTTAGCACACACACATCCATTATGAGATGATCACCACGGTTGGTCTAGTACCCATCTATCCCTATACAAAGCTATTACAACTTATTACTAATCCTGTTCCTTACACTGTATATTAGATACTTGTGGCTTTTTTTTTTTTTAATTAGATAACTGGAGCTTTGCACCTTTTACTTCCCTTCATCTGTTTTGCTCACTCCTCACCTGTTGGTTTTCTGTATATGAATTTGTTTTCATTTTGTTTATTTAATTTTTACACTGCACATGTGAGTGAGATGATACATTTGTCTTTTTCTGTCTGACTTATTTTATTTAGCATAATACCCTCTTGATCCGTGTTGTAAAAAATGGCAAGATCGCCTTCCCCCTTTATGGCTAAGTAATATTCCATTATAGATACAGATATTACATCTTTATCCAGTTGTCTATTGATGGATGCTTAGGTTGCTTCCATATCTTGACTGTTTTAAGTAATGCTGCAGTGGACATTGGGGTGCATATATCTTTTTGAATTAGAATTTTGGTTTGTTTCAGGCAAATGCTCGGAAGTGAAATTACTGGCAGTTCTATTTTTAACTTTTTGTGGAACCTCCATACTGTGTTTCAATAATGGCTGCTCCAGTATACAGTCCCACCAACAGTGCACAAGGGTTGCCATTTTTCCACGTCCTTGCCAACACTTGTTACTTGGTTTTTTGACAGCAGACATTCTGACAGGTGGAGGTGGTATCTCATTATTGTTTTGATTTACATTTCTCTGATGGTTAGTGATGTTGAGCATCTTTTCAATGTATCTGTTGGCCGTCAGTATGTCTTTGGAAAAATGTCTGTTCAGGTTCTCTGCCCATTTTGTAATTGTGCTGTTTTTTGATGTTGAGTTGTATGAGTTTATGCTTTGGGTGTTAACCCCTTAATGGATATTGTTTTCAGATATTTTTTCCGATTCAGTGGGCTGCCTTTTCATTTTGTTGATAGTTTCCTTTGTGGTGCAGGACCTTTTTAGTTTGATGTTTATTTTTGGTTTTGTTCCCTTTGTTTGAGGAGACATTCCCCCAAAATATTGCTAAGGCCAATGTCTAAGAGTGTTTTCTTGTATGAGTTTTATGGTTTCAGACATTTAAGTCTTCAATCAACATTATGAATCATTATGAATTAATTTTTGTATTCTATATGAGAAAGTAATTCAGTTTGATTCTTTTTCATGTAGCTTTCCAGTTTTTTGCTCACCATTTATTGAAGAGACTGTCTTTTCTTCATTGTTTGTTCTTACCTCCACCTCCTTTGTCATAGATTAGTTGACATGTAAGTGTGAGTTCATTTCTGAGTTCTGTTATGTTCCTTTGATCTGTGTGTCTGTTTTTGTGCTGGTACCATACTGTTTTGTTTTGTGTTTTGGCCATGCTGCATGGCTCGTGGGATCTTAGTTCCCTGACCAGGGGTTGAATCTGGAGCCTTGGCAGTAAAAGCACGGAGTCCTAACCACTTTTTAAAAAATATGTATTTATTTGGCTGCACTGGGTCTTAGTTGTGGCATCCAAGATCTTTAGTTGCAGCATGAAGGGGCTATGAAACTATCCACAGAAGCATTTTGTCATTCATTGTTGGATAGTTTATGAGGAAAATTGGTCGACAGGGAAGTTTTATTTATTTTTGTTTGTTTTAATTAAGGAATTCTTTGGGTAATTTTACTTATTGTTTTTGGCTTTGCTGGCTCTTTGTTGCTGTGCGGGCTTTTCTCTATTATGATGAGCAGGGGCATCTCTAGTTGCGGTGTGCGGGCTTCTTAATTCGGTGGCTTCCCTTGCTGGAGAGCACAGGCTTCAGTAGTTGGGGTCCCTGGGCTCTAGAGCACAGGCTCAGTAGTTGTGGTGCACAGGCTTAGTTCCTCTGCGGCATGTGGCATCTTCCCGGACTGGCGATCAAACCCGTATCTCTTGCTCTGGCAGGTGGATTCTTGACCACTGAGCCACCAGGGAAGCCCAAGGAAAAGTTTTAAAACAGACAAATTCTTGCATAGACCAAACTTAGACCAGTGTGCAGAAGGGTAATCCTGAAATGGTTTGGGAGAAATGCTAGCTTTTTAGGATTCTCATTTAATTTTTACATCCTACAATTTAACGTTCAAAATGACAGCAGACGGAAATAACTAAAAGGTTCAGAGCCTGTAATAGTGCTTTTTCTACAGCTGTAAGCTATTTAAAATTCTTCTCGTGTTACTGTTTGCCATTCAGTTGGCTTTCTGGCACTGAATTAGTTCCTAGATGCGAGGGCTGTTGGGTAGTTACTCACCAGCCTCCCTACTCACTTGTACAATCTGGTTCATGACTCACCCTCACAGCACTTATATGTGGATACCCTTTGCTATACAGTAATTTTTGATTGTTTGATGTCACTTGTTATAAACAAGTACCGTACTTGATTAGGATTTCTGAAATCAAGATTTGTTGTCATGTAAAAAGAAAAGAAAACCCACCCTAGTTAATCTGTTGGTTCTATTGCTTCTAGACTGAAAAACAGAAGCAGTAGTTGTCCAGACTATGAAACTTTTGTCTAAAGTATGTATCCCATAATAGGTACAAAGTATATCCACTAAGCCAGGATTATAATATTTGCTTTACTTTGCAGTTTGTACTATTACGTAAAATGAGTAAATGCAGAGAAAGGCTTACCACAGAGTTTTGCTGAGAGATGAGGGAGGCGGTTGATATTTGGACGGAATATCTAAGGAGTCTCTGGGATGCTGGCAGTGTTCTAATTTTTGATATAGATGGTGTTTTTTTTTTAATAGTAATTTGTAAAGTACTTTTCTGTTTATGTGTTATTTTAAGCAAAAAAACATTTTGAAATAGAAAATACTTGTACATCGTGTTGAAGAATTCCATCAGCTTTATTTTTAATGGTTGGAGAAGATCCCCATATATTAGGAATTGGCAGTGAGTCTTTGATTAATTTGATATATTTAGAAAAATAATCACATATACTCTAAATCATGGTAATGGTCCACCAGTGACTGAAGCAATTTTAATGGTTAGTTCCTGTGCCGCTGGGCTTCCCTGGTGGCTCAGAGGATAAAGCGTCTGCCTGCAATACAGGAGACCCGGGTTCAGTCCCTGGGTCAGGAAGATCCTCTCGAGAAGGAAATGGCAACCCACTCCAGTATTCTTGCCTGGAGAATCCCTCGGACAGAGGAGCCTGGCGGGCTACAGTCAAGGTTGCAAAGAGTCGGATACGACTGAGCAACTTCACTTTCACTTTCTTGTGACCCTAATACTATTCATTGGAAGTAGAAGAGAAGGGACAAGGTGAAGGGAGAACACTGTGGGGATGAAATACATCTTCTTGGTAATAAATATCCAATTAAGATAATTTATTATTTTTTTCTTATTTTTTTCTTATTATCTTTTTCTTATGATTGAACATTTAGATTAAAAGCCAGGAGAGCAGACTGAAAATTAGGAACACTGAAACAAATAAATAGCATTATTTAATAAAAAATGGAACTATTTCGGGACTTCCCCTGCCTGGCCATTTGGGGGAATCCAGGTTTGATCCTTGTTCCAGGAACTGAGATCTTGGGTATGCCCTCGAGCTCTCCACAGCTGAAGAATCTGTGCACCACCAGTAAAGATCCCCAGTGCTGTGACTAAGACCCAACACAACCAAAATAAATTTAAAAGTATTTAAAGCAAAACAAAAAAATACTTGAATGAAAAATGTTTAAATAATTTTAAATTGAGTATCTTAAGAAGCTAACCGTTTGCAATATTTTGGAATAATGGAATGATGTGGTTTTTTATTTTTTTAATTTTTGTAAGAAGATTAACATTCTTTAGACCTGGTAGTGTGCTGAACTAAATTTTTCATTAGCCTATTGAGTGTGAAGAAATACCAATAATGTACTGTCCCCACTCCCCATGGGAGTACCATTGTTACGGATTAGGTATCTAACTTTCTGTTGATACTTTTATCTGACAGTAATGACTTTTACAAAGTTGTTGGGAATGTGGGAGTTACTTAAAATTTTCTACTGCCTTTAAATGAACAGTGCTGATTTATATGGCTTGTTTCAAACCTTATCAAGTGTTCAGAGATTATCAGTGGAAGGAGCAAATAAAAATTAAGGTGAAAGTATGAATCGTGGAGCTACCCTGTGGTCTGATGATCCCCTGGCATTTTGAGATGCTTTGCATTGCTCTATGTGTGTTTGCTTGGTCTTTGCAACCCATGGACTGTAGCCTGCCAGGCTCCTCTGTGCATGGAGTTTTCCAGGCAAGAATACTGGAGTGGGTTTCTGTTTCCTTCTCCGGGGGATCTTCCCGACCCAGGGATCTCACCTGTGTCTCTTGCATCTCCTACACTGGGAGGTGAATTTTATACCACTATGCTATACCCTGTGTCCTAAAGTGTAGACTACTGCTGAGATTCTGCTGCTCTATGTGATCTTCAGGATTGTACTTCTCAGACCTTACGCCTCTGGGATTAGCTTTGACTATTTCTGATTTTGGAGAGGCCCAAATTCTTACCACATAAAGATCCTTAATAGAGAAAGACACCATACCAGTTAGAAATGAAGAACACTGACACTCCGAAATGGGCAGTGGATGACAACAGTTGGTTTAATTTATTTTAAGAACAGAATATGTTTTATTTGAATGCTGAATACATTATGTTAGTACACAGAGTATGCTGAGAATACAATTAAAAAAAAGTTTTTGGCTGCGCTGGGTCTTAGTTGCGGCACATAGGCTCAACTCAGTAGTTGCATTGCACAGTTGAGGCGCACAAACTCAGTAGCTCTGAGCCACGTGGGATCTTAGTTCTCAGATCAGGGATTGAACCCATGTCTCCTCCTCTGTAAGATAGATTCTTAATTACTGGACCACCAAGGAAGTCCCAAGAATGGAATTTTTTAAAGAAAAATTAACTGATTCAATTAAAACAGACAAATAATTCCTAATAATTTTTAATATAACGTGAGTGATAAGTAGATATGTCAGTATTTTGTGAAGTTCGCTTAGGGCATTACATTATCGGATAAACGTTCTTTGCGACCCATACACTGCAGCATGCCAGATTTCCCTGTGCACCACCATCTCCTGGAGTTTGCTCAAACTCATGTTCAGTGAGTTGGTGATGCCATCCAACCGTTTCATGCTCTGGGTCTTAGTTGTGGCACGCGAGATCTTTATCTTCATTGTCACATGTGGCATCTAGTTCCAGGACAGGGGATTGAATCCTGGTCCATTGGATTGGCAGTGCAAAGTCTTCGCCTCTGGACTACCATGGAAGTCCCAAATCCTTTCTTGAAAATACCTTTCTAGTTTGTTTTGCAATATATATAAAGAATCTTAAAGAAGTTTATAATAAAGATTCTAAACCCTGTCAGAGCCAACCCCCCTTTTGGTAGCATGTTTTATTTATTTTAAAATGTATTTGGCTACATCAGGTCTTGATTGCATCATGTGAGATCTTTCATTGAAGTCCATGGGGTTAGTAGTTGGGGCACTCGGCCTTCTAGTCATGGCACGTAGGCTTAGTTGCTCTGCGGCAGGTGGGATCTTAGTTCCTCAACAAGGGATCAAACCCGTGTCCCCTGCATTGCAAGGTGAAATCTTAACCATTGGACCATCAGGGAAGTCATTGTGGTATGTTTTATAATGCTTATTTTGCTGTATTAAATAAGAAATTTATAGGTAATATCTGCTTGCGTACATTAAGAAAAATGTGATTTAATTAAAAGAACGGTCAGTTGTGATAAAAAATATTGTGCTATTTATGTGCTAAAAACAGTGTGCTATTTACATGCTAAAGACACTCAGGTACAATTGCAGTAGACCACAGTGTTAGTTGGTCAATCATGAACAACTAACTGCCGTATGCAACCTAACGAGCTGTAGCCCACCATGCTCCTCTGTCCATGGGATTTCCTGGCAAGTATACTGGAGTGGGTAGCGATTTCTTTCTCCAGGGATCTTCCCGAACCAAGGATTGAACCCTGGTCTCCTGCGCTGCAGGCAGACTCTTTACTGTCTGAGCCACCAGGGAAGCCCATGGAGTAGACCACGCTGCTGCTGCTGCTAAGTTGCTTCAGTTGTGTCTGGCTCTGTGCCACCCCATGGGCTGCAGCCTACCAGGCTCCTCTGTCCCTGGGATTCTCCAGGCAAGAATACTGGAGAGGGTTGCCATTTCCTTCTCCAATGCATGCATGCATGCCAAGTTGCTTCAGTCGCGTCTGACTCTGTGAGATCCTATGGACAGCAGCCCACTAGGCTCCTCTGACCACAGGATTCTCTAGGCAAGAATACTGGAGTGGGTTGCTATTTCCTTCTCCAGTAGTAGACCATGCATAGGTGGTAAGTTGGTTCAGTCGTGTCCAACTCTTTGTGACCCTGTGATCTGTAGCCTGATAGTCAGATGCTTATATGGGTAGTTTGATCACTTGTGAACATATTGACGACAAGTAAAGACTGACACTGAGATTTTGTGCTGGTAACTTAAATTCCATGAATAGTACATGTAGCTGCTACTTTTGAATCTGTATCATGGACCACAAAATAACAGACCAAAAGGAAAAACCATTACTCTGGTTGCATGGCTTTTCATTTGTATACAGAGCCAAATGTCACTGAACACCGCTCCCTTAGGAATTTGTAACAGACACTTCAGGGGTTTGGGGCTTCATGAAGCACAATTTCCACTAATGTACACACAAGGTAGAAATTACTCTGTCATGTTGTATGCCACTTGAAAGTCTGCAGTTTAGAGATACTGATGAACACAGACATTAAGTAGAGAGATAGCCTAGCTCTATTGGAGAAGGCAGTGACAACCCACTCCAGTACTCTTGCCTGGAAAAGCCTGTGGACGGAGGAGCCTGGTGGGTTGCCGTCTATGGGGTCATGAAGAGTTGGACACGACTGAGCAACTTCACTTTCACTTTTCACTTTCACGCATTGGAGAAGGAAATGGCAGCCCACTCCAGTGTTCTTGCCTGGAGAATCCCAGGGACGGGGGAGCCTGGTGGGCTGCCCTCTATGGGGTCTCACAGAGTCGGACACAACTGAAGTGACTTAGCAGCAGCAGCTCTGACCTGAGTTCTTCCTTTGGACTATTCTAAGTGTCCTGAATAGTAAAACTTTTAAAAAAGTATATAATCTGTATGTTCTCATTGATGGAATATTGAAAATAGCAAATATTTTTTTATAGTTACTTTTGAACCAAATTTATATATTTCCTTCCAGCCTTAATTTGTTCCTTTCATTTTTGTCTTCTAGTTTTGTTGAGATATAATTGACATACAGCACTGTATAAGTTTCAGGTGTACAACATAATGATTTGAGTTACATACATCATGAAATGATTACCACATTAGGGTTAATGAATATCTGTTATCTCATATTGATACAACCTTAAAGAAATAAAAAAAATTTTTTTTCCTTATGATGAGAACAGTAGTATTAGTTATTTGTATCATGTTATACGTTACATTTCTAGTACATATTCATCTTGTAACTGGGATTTTGGTACTATTTTGCGACCTTCATCTTATACCCGCTGCCTCTCTCCCCCCCTCCCAGACTCTGGTTTTCCAGCCTAAATTTCCATGCATTAGGTTGTACTCATGATTTTTTCCTTTTTGCAATGAACAGAATTCTAATTGTACTTACTGTACTGCTTTATATTTTACTCTATATATCATCCATAAACATTTCTAATATACACATCTGACAAACCAGTGTAAATAGCTGCTTAATATGTCATCAGATGGGGGTGTATCATTGTTTTTCTATATCTTCATGATTGGACCATTGGTTTATTTGCAAGTTTGTCATTTGTGTATTTTGCTTTGTGTATGACAGTTTTACTAAATTCAGGTTTTTAAATAGATAATGAGTTAGCAGGTTTAAAAAATTTTCAAGACTCAATGCATATTTGCAGATATTTTCTAAAAGCTCTTTAGAGTGCCATGTTTTTTGTTTTCTTCCCCAACGAAATGGAATTCAGGAGCTTGGTTCCCGACAAGGGTGGAACCTGCATCCTCTGCAGTGGAAGCTCTGATTCTTAGCTGCTGGACCACCAGGGAAGCCTCCCAGCTTCTGTTTTTAGATGATAAATTTTAATATTTCAATACAAATGATAAGATTATATTAAAATAACTGCTAAATGATTTAGCAGTTATTCTTTAGTAATTTTTAGAATTACTTTAGAGAGATCTTTTACATGAAATGATAATGATTCAGATAAAATAACCATGTTTAATAAATGGAGTGCTATACTGTTCAGTTTTTCAGTGTTGAGAATAATGGATACTTTATTGTAAATCAGTCAATAAGTAAGGCTGATAGACATGGGGGTACAGAAACCCAGATAAATCAAAATCCTGTCACTTGTCTGTGATTAGAACCTGCAGGTTTAGATAGTAAATGTGTTCATGATAAGTGCACTGCCCCTTCCAGTTTTTTTTTTAATGATCATTAACTAGTCTTCTAGCTATATCCTACAATAGTAAAGAAATAAATATTGAGTAAATGCTATTCCATTTAATATTTTTTAAAATTCCCTTTCAGTTTCTACCAAATTTTTTCCCCATGATTTTCTAAGAAGTTTTTGTCTGAACTTGTTCATCTGTATGAGGTCGATGTTGGTTTCTGCTTATCACTTTATTGAAAGAAGTAAAATCCAGTAGTTCTGCTGGCACATTGCTAGGGAAGCTGAGAATGTTTAAACCCCTTCCTCTCTTTCTGCCAGTGAACAATTGACAGGATATGGGTTTGTAATTATAGTCTAAGGGCTTAGTTGAGCTAATTGTCACTGCTGAAGTTCCTTTGCCCTCTGATAGCTTCCTTGAAAAGTTGTTTTCATAAGTAGTTTCATGCTTGTGTTCAGCCTTTGATCATTTGCTTAATGCTCAAACTAAAGAGCCATACCTGACTGAGGTAGGGTCTTGTGCTTGCTGAGCCAGGGTAAGCCTGTGCTACAGTAACCCTGTGAAGGGTTGTTGTGCTAGGGCAACTCTGTGAAAAACATTTCCTTTAAGGAAGGAGAGGGAAAAAGGGTAAAGGTAAAGAAAAAATCATTATAAAGTATGTTAATTGCTTGGAAAAAAAAATCTGACTTTGGTCTTGGCTGTGTCTCTGTGTTGCCTAGATAATTTACATAATTTCTCTGGGCCTTAGTTTCCTAATTTTTAAAATAAGAAGAGCCTGCCACTCCTAAGGTACCACCCAACCTGAAACCATGAGTTACTTCTCAGGTTGGACACTCAGGTGTGATGCTCCTTATAAGATAAGGGTGCCTTAGGGGAATAGGAACCAAAACACATTTATTTTTATACAATTATGTAGCAGTAATTTAATTTTCTTCAGAATATCTTTATAAAAGATTTATCTGATACCAGTTGGTTTGTTACCTTATTTGTTTTAGATCAGATAAAGGACATACTATTTTTAATTTCAGCACATCACATTTTGAGAGTATACCCCCCTCTCTCAGTACTTAGCTTAAAAGTGTTGTGAAAGTGCTGCAAGTTACCCTGTGATTTTAGGTAGACTACCCCATCAGTATGTTTACTGAGGGTCTTGAAAACTAAGAGCCACTTATACTCACCTTACATTACTCTCATCAAATAAGGGGCTAAAGTCTTATTGACTTAAGAGCTTCTTTTGCCCTTCAAGAATTAGCTGAAAAGAAAATGGCCAAGTATAAGAAACACTATTAATTGACAAGTAGAAATGTATGAGAAATTTTGTTCATTACTGTTCATTCAGTTCAGTTCAGTCGCTCAGTCTTGTCTGACTTTGTGACCTCATGGACCACAGCATGCTGGGCTTCCCTGTCCATCACAACTCCTGGAGCTTACCCAAACTCATGTCCATTGAGTCAGTGATGCCATCCAACCATCTCATCCTCTGTCGTCCCCTTTTCCTCCTGCCCTCAATCTTTCCCAGCATCAGAGGTTTTTAAAATGAGTCAGCTCTTCGAGTCAGGTGGCCAAAGTATTGGGGTTTCAGCTTCACCATCAGTCCTTCCAATGAACACCCAGGACTGATCGATCTCCTTTAGGATAGACTGGTTGGATGATCTTGCAGTTCAAGGGACCCTCGAGAGTCTTCTCCACTTCCCCAACTCAAAAGCATCAATTCTTTGGTGTTCAGCTTTCTTTACTAGTTCAACTCTCATATCCATACATGACTCCTGGAAAAACCATAGCCTTGACTAGATGGACCTTTGTTGGCAAAGTAATGTCTTTGCTTTTGAATATACTGTCTAGGTTGGTCATAACTTTCCTTCCAAGGAGTAAGTGGCTTTTAATTTCATGGCTGCAGTCACCATCTGCAGTGATTTTGAAGCCCAGAAAAATAGTCAGCCGTTGTTTCCACTGTTTCCCCATCTATTTGCATGAAGTGATGGGTCCAGGTGCCAGCAATTTTTATTCCAGCTTGTGTTTCTTCCAGCCCAGCGTTTCTCATGATGTACTCTGCATATAAGTTAAATAAGCAGGGTGACAATATACAGCCTTGACGTACTCCTTTTCCTGTTTGGAACCAGTCTGTTGTTCCATGTCCAGTGCGAACTGTTGCTTCCTGATCTGCATACAGGTTTCTCAAGAAGCAGGTCAGGTGGTCTGGTATTCCCATCTCTTTCAGAATTTTCCACAGTTTATTGTGATCCACACAGTCAAAGGCTTTGGCATACTCAATAAAGCAGAAATAGATTGTTTTCTGGAACTCTATTGCTTTTTCTATGATCCAATGGATGTTGGCAATTTGACCCCTGGTTCCTCTGGCTTTTTTAAAACCAGCTTGAACATCTGGAAGTTCACTGTTCACGTATTGTTGAAGGCTAGCTTGGAGAATTTTGAGCATTACTTCACTAGCGTGTGAGATGAGTGCAGTTGTGCGGTAGTTTGAGCATTCTTTCGCATTGCCTTTCTTTGGGATTGAAATGAAAACTGACCTTTTCCAGTCCTGTGGCCACTGCTGAGTTTTCCAAATTTGCTGGCATATTGAGCCCAGCACTTCACAGCATCTTCTTTTAGGATTTGAAATAGTTCAACTGGGATTCTATCATCTCCACTAGCTTCGTTTGTAGTGATGCTTCCTAAAGCCCACTTGACTTCACATTTCAGGATGTCTGGCTCTAGGTGAGTGATTGCAGCATTGTGATTTACTGGGTCTTGAAGATCTTTTTTGTATAGTTCTTTTGTACAGACTAGATAAATTGTGGAGATCCCATTAATCCTTTGAGAAACAGTAGGAATTATTCTAGAGCAGTGATTCTCAAACTGGGCAGTGTGAAATGCCTCCTATAAGATGCTTCTGAAATTTGTGGATGGTGATTTTGTTATTCCTGTTATTACAGTGATTAGGGGAGGTACTACTATTACGTAATGGTTAAAAGTCTTATTATTATCTGATCCTAGATCTCAACTTTATTTACATAAAGAAATAATACAAAGTAGTTTTTCATGATTTTATTACATTAATTTTGGAAGATAGAGATTTTGAAAATCTCTGGCACCAGTGGCTTTTGTGGCATTTAATCAGTCTGCATTTGTAGTTGTCACATCCATGGTGATTATATGTAGAGATTCAAACCTCTGACGACTCTATTGTGCACATAATGGTTATGTCCAGTTTTTTACATAGTGAAATACACATTTTTATTTTGTTCTATTTCTTCTTTGTATTATAATTAGAAGATCATATGGGTTTATTTTGAAATCAAGTATATATGTATCTAAATCATATTAATAATTTCATTTCAGGTTTTTAAAGTATTTGTAAATTACTTAAAAAGTACTGAACATGAGGACTGAAAACCATTCTCTTAGGTAGTATTTAGCTTGAAGTACTTTGAAAACCGTGAGAACTGGTTTAATAAAAGTACTTTTATTAAAGTGACACACAAGTACAGTGTTAGGCTGTAATTACACACTGTAGGTTTCTCTGGAATATTTACAAAGTGTGACAAGCATTCTAGCTTAGTTATTAGTAAATGATTAATATGAAAATATCAAGGTAGAAATTTATATACCTGGATGTAACTTTTCATTAGGGTTCACCTTCATTACCTGCAGAGGTTTGATTCCAGGAGCCTCACAAATACCAAAATCTGCCCTCATACTATATTCAATATTGTATGATAAACCATAAAGGAAAAGCGTATGTAAAAGAATATGTGTGTGTGTGTGTGTGTGTGTGTGTGTACGCATATATACTTATTTAATTATTTATATGTATAACTGAATCATTTTGTTGAATGGCAGAATTTTGCACAACACTATAAATCAACTATACTTCAATAAGACGTATTTTTAGAATAAGAAATTGAAGATAGGGGAATTGATTTTGGAGACTGGTGTGATGTTGCTTTAGTAAGCAAGGACCATGGTGAACTGTAAAGCTAAAGGATTAAACTTTATAATGCATTTTGAGATGGCAGAAAAAAATATTTCATCATTGCAATTTATAATATTTTGCCAGTTTTTAAATATTTAAGGCATTATGATTGTTAAATATAGCATATTCTGAAGTAAAATTCTGCTTTCTTTTCCTCTATATTAAAAACAGTGGTTGTCGGTTGACACCAGGTTGGGAGTTCCCCAATCTAAATTTAATAGAAGATGCCATTTTATGGAATAAACAGTTCTGTAGTCACACATTAATTGAAAATACATAATTTTTGGTAATGGCTGTAACATTATTAGAAGTGCAGCACAGAGGGAATACAGTACTTGGTAAGACCTATTTCATGTTTCTCTTCACATGACAGGCATTTATGGATTGGAGACAGATGGTATTAAGCAATCGAAATTCTGTATGTTGGGACTTCCCAGGTGGTCTGGTGGTTGAGAATCTGCCTTGTAATGCATGGCACCCAGGTTTGATTCCTGGTTGGGGAACTAAGATCTCACATGCGGTAGAGCAAATAAGCCCACAGGCCACAAGTTACTGAGCCCATGTGCTCCAAAGCCAGTGCTCCACAACAAGAGAAGCCTGTGTGCCTCAACAAAGAGCGTATGTAGTGCATAAAAGACCCCGGAAATACCTGCCCAGTCCCACCACCCCCATCCCCTGCCCAGCCCTGGTGAAAAAGTGATATCTATTTCGAAGCTGTTTATGGTATTCATTATACTAGGCACTGAAAGACCACACTGATGGCCACATAGTTCCTTTTTTCCTGTCAAGCATGATATAAATTGCATTTTTAATGGGACTTCCCTGGCAGTTCACTAAGATTCAGTGCTTCCACTGCAGGGGGAAGCGGGTTCCATCCCTGCTCAGGGAAATAAGTTTCTGCATGCCGTGCTTTGGGGTAAAGAAAAACAAACAAACAAAAAATCACATTTTTAATGATAAAATATATTTGGTCTACTAGTGATTTCCATAGAATTTGAATTCATTAATTCCTTCAGCCAGAAATAAGTGTTTATTGAATTGGAAATAGCAATAAACTGGGAAGCTATCCCATAGCAGTGAATTTTAGTATAGTGTACTCCTTCGCTGACACGGATATGCCCTGGTACTCGGGTGCACAGAGGAGTATTAGGGACAGATTCTGAGAGCCTAGAAGTGTGAGAGTTGGTTGGGATGACATGCTAGGGAGAGGAATGATAGATTTAAGGTAGAAGGCAGGAAAGAGTATGAGACCTGGTGGTAAGTGTCAGCAGTTCTGCAGGGCAGGATTAAGGATAGTACGTGTGGGAGTTGAATGACAGATCTAGAAAGAAGGGAAGGCAGGGGCCCAAGAATTCATTCCTGTAATTCATTTTAGATGTGACTACTTCATCAAGAAATTCTTAAATCTACCATGGTGATTTTCCCTTTAATAACTGAGAAGTTTAGAATTTTGAATCTGGGGAGTTGATGCTGTTGGGGAGGCTCAGGAATCCTCATCATTTCTAGTTGCTGGTAAGGGTGAGGTTTCAGATTTTTGTTTTTATAGTTTTGTGCTCCTATATTACTATTGATATTCCTCAAGTGATTTGGTTTCAATTGTGAGAATCTTGCCAAAAATCTATGCTAAAGCAACCAGGGGACTATACAGGTTTATCTTGATTATAATTCTGTTGTTTTATAAATCCATCTCAATTTTAAATGCCAACTTGAGTTTGTCCTCTCAGTTTTTATTGACAACTCCTGACTCTCGTATGTATCCTGGCTCTTGGTGTTCAGGAGATAGCTTTTTCCTGTTTGTCTTTGCATGGTGTTATTTGAATATAAGCAAAGCATGGTCTTTAAAATTTGATGTAGAATGTTTTCATTATGCAGATGTTTCTTGAATATCTAATACTTGCAAAGTTGAGAAGCTCCTCCACTGAAAACAGTTTCTAAGGCTGTTCTGCATTGATCTGCGTAAAGCATTTCCAGGATCAGTGTCTGTTAATGGCATCTTGTAGTAACTTTGTGTGGTTTTGTTCTTGTCTGTGAAAGTTATCAGTTTAAAATTACTAAATATAGTGATTTCACTATATGCTGTGGTGAGAGACAGTCTTTTAAAAAGCTTGGCACAAGATGTCAAGGAGCTTACAGTCAGGTAATGTGGTTTAATATGGTGAAATGTCTCACACTTTCTGGTGCTTTAGCAGTTACTATGGTATATTATAGTATCATGGCTCAGTCGGTGAAGACTCTGCCTGCAATGCAGGAGACCCAGGTTCAATTCCTGAGTTAGGAAGATCCCCTGGGGAAGGAAACGACAACCCACTAAGTATTCTTGCCTGGAGAATCCCTTGGACAGAGGAGCCTGGCAGGCCTGGAGAATCCCATAGACAGAGGAGCCTGGCAGGCTGCAGTCCTTGGGGTGGCAAGAGTTGGATACAACTTAGCGACCAAACCACCACCAGCAGTTATTATGTAGAGTGTAGAGTTGGGCTCATCCTCCAGAGTTGGACCCAAGTTTGGACTCATTGGAAAAGACGTTAATACTGGGAAAGATTGAGGGCAAGAGAAGGGGGTGACAGAGGATGAGATGGTTGGATGGCATCACTGACTCAATGGATGTGAGTTTGAGCAAACTCTAGGAGACAGTGAAGGACAGGGAAGCCTGGCGTGCTGCAATTCATGGGGTTGCAAATAGTCGGACATGATTAGTGACTGAACAACAACAACAAATGTCTCAGACTCCTTTTCGGGTGCTTTAGCAGTCATTATGTACAGTGTAGAGTTGGGCTCCCTCTCCAGAGTTAGACCCAAGTTGATATCCCAAGACCGCTACTTTTTATCCATGAATGAGATCTCAAATTATCTAAGTCTTAGGTACTTCCTTAAGGAGTAGTAGTATTACCACAGGGTAGTAGTCAGGATAAGATATAGTAATGCATGTAAAGATTTTAGTAGAATCCTGATACATAGTAAGTACTTACCTTTAGTGTTATAAATTCCATTATCCCTTGAGCTTTTAAAAAAATTACTGTAGGAGTAGCAACAATAGTATTTGGTCTTAAATTCATTAAACAGTTACAAATGGCTACTATGTGTAATCACTTTTGGAGAAACAAAGTAGTTGAATATATATAACTCACAGCTCAAAAGAACTTTTGTTTTTTTTATTCAAAACAAACCTTGGGCCTATTATGGTTGGGCATTCTTTACTCAGTTTTCATAACCATGATATAATGTAGTTACTGCTGTTTTCATCATTTCACAGGTAAGGGAACTTAATTAGGAAGAAGATAATGTGATTTGCCCAAGACATCTTCATTATTGAGTGATGGAGCCAGGTTTACAACTCAGGTGTTAGACTCTGAAAACACAATCTTTAATTATTGTCTGTTCTGTCTACAGAAATAAGGTTGGCATAAAACCTTTATCACAGTGGCAGTGTGCTGGATCTAGGCTATGACGTGTAAGAGTTAAGAAGGAGGGATCAGTAATGGCTAGGATGTTGAGGGGAGGGAGAAAGCTGTCCTTGCAGTGTGTCAGGCACTCCGTTTTAGCTCCTTCATTGTCACAGTGTTCCCAGGAGAAATATTTTAGTATGAATTTTTTTTTTTTTTTTTTTAGTTATTGAAGCCTCAAGAAGTTTAAGTGACTTATAAAATACCAAAGAACTGATAAATGGTGTAGGTGGAATTTAACAAAACCTTTTTGTTATGAAAAATAGCAAAATATACAAAATCAGAGAAGTAATAGTGTACTCCTCATGTCCCAACCTCAGTCAATACCAATGTTTTGCCTCTCATTTTATCTATTTCTCTCATTTTTAAAAACGGCTTTATTGAGGTATAGGCTTCCCTGGTGGCTCAGATGATAAAGAATCTGCCTGCACAAGTCAGGAGACCCGGGTTCAATCCCTGGATCAAGAAGATCCTTTAGAGAAGGAAATTTCAACCCACTCCAGTATTCTTGCCTGGAAAATTCGATGGACAGAGGAGCCTGGTGAATTACAGTCCATGAGAGCACAAAGTTGGACACGGGACTAACATTTACTGAAAGGCAATTGGCTTAAACTACACATATTGAAAATGTGTAATTTGACATATGTGCATATCCCTGAAACCATCATCTGACAAGATCATGAGCATATCCATTACTCCCAAGAGTTTCCTTGTGTCCCTTGGTAATCCTCTTTTACCTCTTCCTGCTTCCTGCCACCTCATGCAAATAGTTGACTCATTGGAAAAGACCCTGATGCTGGGAGGGATTTGGGGGCAGGAGGAGAAGGGGACGACAGAGGATAAGATGGCTGGATGGCATCGGCGACTTGATAGACATGAGTTTGGGTAAACTCTGGGAGTTGATAATGGACAGGGAGGCCTGGCTTGCTGCGATTCATGGGGTCGCAATGAATCAGACACGACTGAACCACTGAACTGAACTGATACCTTCATATCATTAGGTGTATATTTAGAAGTGGGATGACTGGATCATATGGTAAATATATGTTAAGAAACTGCCAAACTATTCCCAAAGTAGCTCTGTTGTTTAACATTCCCATCAGCAGTGTATGAAGTTTCAGCTCCTCTCCCTGTCTGCCCTTGGCATGGTTGGTGTTTTTAATTTTAGCCCCTGTAAGATGTGTGTATCGTATTGTAATTTTAGTTTATATGACTGTTATTAAGCCTTTTTGCCATCAGTCTGTCTCCTTTGATAGTTTCTGTTTAAATCTTTTGCCAATTCAAGTAAACTGAGTTTTTCTTTTATGATTGTATATTGAGAGTTCTTTATGTATTCTGGATACCAGATCTTTATATGGTTTGCAAGCACTGTCTCCCTTCTGTGGCTTATCTTTTATATTATAAACAGTGTCATCCTTAAGGGCAGAAGGTTTTAGTTTTGGTGATGTTCATTTTCTCAATTTTTTGTTTTGTGAATTGTGCCTATGGTACCATATTTAAGAACTGTTTGCCTAATCCAAGAGCACAATATTTTCTCTATGTTTTCTTCTAGAGGTTTTACAGTTTCAGTTTTTACATTTAGACCTACAATCCATTATTAGTGGTATGAGGTATGAATTGAGCTTCATTTTCTTAGCTTATGGATGTCTAGGTATTCCAAACTAGAATAACTAGTTGAAGCACCATTTGTTCAATTTGTTTATCATGAAATTACCTTTATGTCTTTGTTGAAATCAGCTGCCCTTTCACGTTTTAAAAAATGGAATAATCTAAAGCACATGCCAAGGATAATTACATTTTATCCCGATGTATATTTATTATTCATCTGACTGATAAAGACTGATTTTTAGAAACATAACAAGCGTTCTATTATTATACCTCACACAATGAAGGTTCCTTAAAATCATCTAATATTTAATTCGTATTTTAATTTCCCAGATTGTTTCAAAGCAGCCTTTAAAGTTGATCAGTAAAGGGCCTTTCTCTATTATTATTGTCTCACAGTTGTATATATTTGATGTGTTTCAATCCACGGATGTCATTATTGTTTTTGATGACCTAAATGCTTTAAATTGAATCTTGTCTCTTGACACAAGATTTGGATTTTTTTAATAAATGAGATTTGAGCCTTTTTCTTTTTCTTTTTTTTTTTCTCTTTTAACTTTAGTGCCCATGTTCTTCTTAGGATTATTGTTGTGCTTTCTTGAAGGAAACGCTTAAAACAGCTGAGACTTAAATGGCCCACTTGGAGGGTGCATTTGTTGGAAAACTGGTTTGGTAAGGGGAATCTCAACATATCTGTGAACACAAGTCTAGCCAGCAGGAGGCAAAACTTGTGGCATAAGAGCCTGGACTGTGGAATTGTTGGAGAAGCAAAGGAAAACAGGCTAGAGTCATAGGGCAAAAGGCCTTGCCAGCTGGTTTGTGGGATTTGATTTTTTTAATACTTTGATGATGGGTCATGGATCGAAGTTCATGACATTTTGTTTCTCACATCGATTGATAGAAAATTATTTTTGAAAGAAAGCTCCTTGATTCCCACTTTTCATGGAGTTTGCCAAGAAAAGCTTGGCTGAAGAATCCAATATCAATCCTCTAGGATTCTCTGGAGAGAATCCTCTGTTGAGTGGTCATTAACTGAATTTCTCAGGACCCTGTACTTCTTAAACCTTTCATCTTTTACATGTCATATAGTTATGTTGAATTTGAGTCAGTATGATATATATACATAATTCATGTAGTGATACCCAAAAGTATTTTAAGTAATGTGGCTTAGTCTTGCTTAATTTAATTGGCCTCCTGTTATATTATTGGTTGTATTGAAATCCAAGGACTAATTATGGGTTGGTGGGCTTTATCACGTTTTAGTATAAAATCTGGTTTATTAATTCACTGTTTTACCTACTGATTTCTAGAGCCCCGTGGTTATGAATGTGCTTCTACTTCATGATGCCTCCTGCTATGGCAGACGTCCTTGACATCTGGGCAGTGGACTCACAGATAGCATCTGATGGCTCCATACCCGTGGATTTTCTTTTGCCCACTGGGATTTATATCCAGTTGGAGGTGCCTCGTGAAGCTACCATTTCCTGTATTAAGCAGGTATGTTACTAGGTGAGCTTTCTATAAAGCTAGCTTACTTACTTTATCACTTGGAGGATATATTCCTCCCTTTTAGAATGGTATTCATGTAAATCATATGACGAATTTAAGAGAAGTTTGTAAGTTACTATATTTTAAAGATTTCAATCCACATTTTGTCTTGGATCTTCTTTTTGGTTTATATGTGTATAGACACACAGACACATACACAGACACACACACACATGGCTTCCCTGATAGCTCAGTTGGTAACAAATGCAATGGTTCGATACCTGGGTCGGAAACATCCACTGGAGAAGGGATAGGCTACCCACTCCAGTATTCTTGGGCTTTCTTTGTGGCTTCGTGGGTAAAGAATCCACCTGCAATGCGGAAGGGTTCAATCGCTAGGTTGGGAAAATCGCTTTGAGAAGGGAAAGGCTGCATACTCCAGTATTCTGGCCTAAAGAATTCCATGGACTACATAGTCCATGGGGTCGCAAAGAGTCAGACATGGCTGAGCCACTTTCAGTTTTGCGTGTGTGTGTGTGTGTTTCTGTATGGGTATGTATATATATATATAAATAAACAAATTCATTCTCACTCCTACTCACTTTTAATTAAAAAAAGATCCACGTGTGATACCTGAATTAAGACACACTAGCTTATGTCGGCTAGTTTGAAAGATTTGTTCAGATTATCAAAAGGAATTTGACATTGTCAGAGAAAGTTTTAAGGTAAGGTCTTTGTACTTATTGTCTTTGAATTTGTCACTTTTTTTTTTTTTAAATAAATGTGACTTTTGGTTTGTCGTTTCTTTTCTCCTTTTCGTTCCTTTTCTGTTCCCCTTCTTCTGTCCCATCCCCACTAGTTTTCATGGTCACTTTCGGGGAAGAAGAGATTTTCTGCTGTTTACTAGATTCTGCCTCCCCACCCCCATATGAATGGTATGTCCTCACTTGAAAGCAAATTCTTTCATATAACAAGGCTTGCCTGTTTGTTGGCTAATTTTTTTCAACTGAATTGATGAATGCTGTTTGATTTGTAACGACTGTGACTTTTAAGTGAAATTATTTTTCTAACTTTCTCTTAAATGTATTTCAAATAGCTGAACCCAATATGGAAGCCCAGTATAGGACTGTGATCTTTTTAAGAAAAAAAATTTATGGCAAAGTACTAGAGTTGGAACAGCCTCTCAACTGTTTTCCAAGCTTCTTCATTGGGGAGCCATAAAAATTCTAGAACTGTATGATCCCTGAAGTGAAAAAAAATTCAAAATTGTTTTAGGCACCTGACAGGTGCAGAGAGTACATTTATTTTTCTAGTCACCAGTGACAGGTATGGATGACTGTGTCTATAGCTGAAGCTTAATTAACTATTGAAAGTCATCTAAAAAAAATTTTTTTTAATATATTGTTGTCAAATAAAATTTGGAGAAGGCAGTGGCACCCCACTCCAGTACTCTTGCCTGGAAAATCCCATGGACGGACGAGCCTGGAAGGCTGCAGTCCATGGGGTCGCTGTGGGTCAGACACGACTGAGCGACTTCACTTCCACTTTTCACTTTCATGCATTAGAGAAGGAAATGGCAACCCACTCCAGTGTTCTTGCCTGGAGAATCCCAGGGACGGGAGAGCCTGGTGAGCTGCCGTATGTGGGTTGCGCAGAGTCGGACACGACTGAAATGACTTCAGTTCAGTTCAGTTGCTCAGTCATGTCCCACTCTTTGCGACCCCATGAATCGCAGCATGCCAGGCCTCCCTGTCCATCACCATCACCCGGAGTTCACTCAAACTCACGTCCATCGAGTCCGTGATGCCATCCAGCCATCTCATCCTCGGTCGTCCCCTTCTCCTCCTGCCCCCAATCCCTCCCAGCATCAGAGTCTTTGCTGACTGTATAGAGCTTCTCCATCTTTGGCTGCAGAGAATATAATCAATCTGATTTCGGTGTTGACCATCTGGTGATGTCCATGGGTAGAGTCTTATCTTGTGTTGTTGGAAGAGGGTGTTTGCTATGACCAGTGCATTTTCTTGGCAAAACTCTATTACTCTTTGCCCTGCTTCATTCCACATTCCAAGGCCAAATTTGCCTGTTTCTCCAGGTGTTTCTTGACTTCCTGCTTTTGCATTCCAATCCCCTATAATGAAAAGGACATCTCTTTTAGGTGTTAGTTCTAAAAGGTCTTGTAGGTCTTCATAAAACCATTCAACTTCAGTTTCTTCAGCGTTACTGGTTGGGGCATAGACTTGGATAACTGTGATATTGATCGGTTTGCCTTAGAGACGAACAGAGATCATTCTGTCGTTTTTGAGATTGCATCCAAGTACTGCATTTCGGACTCTTTTGTTGACCATGATGGCTACTCCATTTCTTCTGAGGGATTCCTGCCCACAGTAGTAGATATAATGGTCATCTGAGTTAAATTCACCCATTTCAGTCCATTTTAGTTCGCTGATTCCTAGAATGTCGACGTTCACTCTTGGCCATCTCTTGTTTGACCACTTCCAATTTTCCTTGATTGATGGACCTGACATTCCAGATTCCTATGCAATATTGCTCTTTACAGCATCGGATCTTGCTTCTGTCACCAGTCACATCCACAACTGGGTATTGTTTTTGCTTTGGCTCCATCCCTTCATTCTTTCTGGAGTTATTTCTCCACTGATCTCCAGTAGCATATTGGGCACCTAATGACCTGGGGAGTTCCTCTTTTGGTATCCTATCATTTTGCCTTTTGATACTGTTCATGGGGTTCTCAAGGCAAGAATACTGAAGTGGCTTGCCATTACCTTCTCCAGTGGACACATTCTGTCAGACCTCTCTACCATGACCCACCCGTCTTGGGTTGCCCTGCAGGCATGGCTTGGTTTCATTGAGTTAGACAAGGGTGTGGTCCTAGTGTGATTAGATTGACTAGTTTTCTGTGAGTATGGTTTTAGTGTGTCTGCCCTCTGATGCCCTCTTGCAACACCTACCATCTTACTTGGGTTTCTCTTACCTTGGGCGTGGAGTATCTCTTCTTGGCTGCTCCAGCAAAGCATAGCTGCTGTTCCTTACCTTGGATGAGGGGTATCTCCTTACTGCCACCGTTCCTGACCTTCAGCATGGGATAGCTCCTCTAGGCCCTCCTGTGCCTGCTCAGCCACTGCTCCTCGGGTTGCTCTTCCCGGCCGCTGGCCCTGGCCTCGAGCATGGGTCGCTCCTCCCAGCTGCTGCCCCTGGCCTCGGGCTCGGGGTGACTCTTCAGGGTTACCGCCCCTGGCCTTGGGCGCGAGGTGGCTTCTCCCGGCTGCCCCTGACCTCGGTTGTGGGTGTCTCCTCCGGGAGTGACTTATCAGTAGCAAAATAAAATTAAAATTAATCAGTGATTTTTAGGCACATAATTTTTGGTATTAAGTATATTCACAATGTTGTCCAATTCATTAAGTTAAGTCGCTCAGTCATGTCCATCTCTTTGCGACCCCATGGACTGTAGCCCACCAGGCTCCTCCGTCCGTGGGATTCTCCAGGCAAGAATACTGGAGTGGGTTGCCATTTCCTTCTACAGAGGATCTTCCTGACCCAGGGATCAAACCCAGATCTCCTGTATTAGAGGCAGACCCATTTACCTCTGAGCCACCAGGGAAGCCCCAATTCATTACCACTATCCATTTCTAACACTTTTCATCATGTAAACACAGACTGTGTACTTACTAAATAATAAACTTCTGCTCCCCTAACCCCTGGTAATCTCCATTCTAGTATTGATTCTAGCTACCTCATGTAAGTGGAATCACACAACAGTCAGCCTTATCTCTTGCATTTTTCACTTAGCCATAGTATTTTTAATTTCATTCATGTTGTAATATGTGTCCAAATTTCTTTCCTTTTTAAGATTGAATATTATTGTATTGTATGGATATACCACATTTTGTTTATTCATTCATCTTTTGTTGGTCATTTTCGTTATATTCAACTTTTAGCTATTGAGAACAATGCTGTTCTTAACATTGATGTTTAAGTTTCAATATGAATCCTTGTTCTCCATATGTTGGATCATATGGTAATGCTGTTTTAACTTTTTAAGAAACTGCCAACCTTTTTTTTTTATAGTGGCTATACCATTTTACGTTCCCAGCAGAAATGCACAAGGGTTCCAGTTTCTCAAAATGCTGGCCAGAACTTATTTTCTTTTTTAAAAAAAAAGTAACCATTCTTCTGGTTGTGAAGTGATACCTCATTTTAATTTTTATTTGCATTTCCCTAATGGCTAATACTATCACGTTCTCTTCATGTTCTTGTGGACTTTTTTTAAGAATTTTTTGTTCAAGACCGTTGCCCATTTTCTAATTCAGTTGTTTTTTTGTTGTTGAGTCGTAAGAGTTCTTCATGTATTCTGGATGGTAATCTCTTGTGAAATATATATTTTGAAAATATTTTCTTCTATTCTGTGGGTTGCCTTTTTACTCTCAAAATAGTGTCCTTTTATACAGAAAAGTTTTAAATTTTGATGAAATCAAATTTACCTATATTTTCTTTCCTTCTTTTTTGCCTAACATTGATTTTTTCTGTTTTATGTAACTGAATCTGAGGTTTGGCCATGATTTTCATTTTTCAGCTGTTGGCTTTTGTCCTGGTTGCAATTAAAATATGTAATCCACCTTGTATTTGTATAGTGACCTTCTTTTATAGGATCTCATTTAGGAGAATTCAGAGATGATGAGAGATTGATTGTGCTCTTCCTGACAGGGCAATCCTAGTTAATGGAGATAACTCTGGTGAACAGAAAGGAATTCAGGACAGAAATAATGTAAATTTTGTGTGAAAGTGATAGATGATACATACTTTAAATGTTCTTTTTTTATTAGAAGTTATTTATGTTTACAAGAATGCTGAATGTGAAAGTCTTCATTGATTCTTGCTCTTCATAGATACTTACTTTTAATACTTTAGTTTCTTAAAATGTATTTTTAAAATTATACCATTATGTTATTTTATAAGAGGGCGTTAATACTATTCGTATTCTCTTCCAATTTGCTGTTTTAAAAGAAACCAACTGTGATACACCTTGTATACTTTATGCATTACCCTGTTTGTCTATCTTATATTCATAGTTCTGTAATATTCTGTAATTCATTTAACCAAACCAGTATTGCTAAACATTTGGCTTGTCCTCAGTTTTTGAGTTTTCCAACAAGTTCTACAGTGAGCATCCTTGTAGATATGTCTTTGTACATTTGAGCAAGTATTTCCATTTCATAAAATGTCTGATTTTTTTTTCTGCAGATGTTATGGAAACAAGTTACCAATTACCCAATGTTTAACCTCCTTATGGAAATCGACTCCTATATGTTTGCATGTGTGAATCAAACTGCTGTATATGAGGAGCTTGAAGATGAAACAAGAAGACTCTGTGATGTCAGACCTTTTCTTCCAGTTCTCAAATTAGTGACAAGAAGTTGTGACCCAGGGGAAAAATTAGACTCAAAAATTGGAGTCCTTATAGGAAGAGGTAATTTAAACAATTCTTAGTATGAATTTAATGTTTGTTGCCAGATAAATCTATAAACATGTAATAAGTACTCTATGGTATTTATGTTACCAGTGTTAGAGTAAAAACAGAAATCAAAAATAAATCTTTAGAAACTTCTCTAACAATGTGATATTGCCACAAAAAGGGCTTTTAAAGTTTCTGTCTTTTTCTTTTCCAGTGACTTATTTTTTTAATTTATTTTATTGAAGTATAGTTGATTTACAATGTTGCATTAATTTCTGCTGTACAAAGAATGATTCAGTTTTATATACACATACATATAATACATACATTCATTTGCATATTCTTTCCCATTATGATTTATCATAGGATATTTTATATAGTTCCCTGTGCTACACAGTAAGTAGGCTTTGTTGTGTATTCATTCCAGATATAATAGTTTGCATTTGCTAACCCCAACCTTCCAGTTCATCTGTCCTCCACCCCCTTCCTCCTTGGCAACCATAAGTATCTTCTCTATGAATCTATTTCTTTTTTGTATATAAGTTCATTTGTGTCATAATTTGGATTCTGCCTATAAATGATAACATACGGTATTGTCTTTTTCTTTCTACTTCATTTAGTATGATAGCCTTTTGGTCCATCCATGTTGTTGCAAATGGCATTATTCTTTTTCATGGCTGAGTGTTCCACTGTGTATATATACCTCATTTTCTTTATCCATTTATTGTTGATGGTCATTTAGGCTGTTTCTTTGTGAATCGTGCTGCTCTGAATACATAGGGAACCATCTATATTTTTGAATTACAGCTTTGGGTACATGCCCAGGTGTGGGATTGCTGCATCATGGGCCAACTCTGTTTTTATTGTTCTGAGGAACTTGTATTCTATTTTTTTCACAGTGGCTACACCAATTTACATGGCCACCAACAGTGTAGGAGGGGTCCATTTTCTCCACGTCTTCTCCAGCATTTATTATTTGTAGACTTCTTAATGAAGGCCATTCTGACTGATGTGAGGTGATACCTCATTGTACTCTTCATTTGTGTTTCTCTAATAATTAGAGATGTTGAATATCTTTTCATGTGCCTTTTGGCCATCTATATGTCTTTGACTTCTTTTTATTTTATAAAAGTATTGGTTTTTGTCAGATTGGAAATCAAAAAGTTGTTCCTTTGCCTCAGTTAGTTTGAGAAGCCCTTTTCTAAGAGATGCATCCTCAGTTTCTTGTGAACTACCCCTGAAGTATGAATATAATTTATACACAGCTCTCTGTGATAATTGAGACTTTAAGGTGATTGATAAGTTTCCATAAGTTTTACTTCATAAGTAAAATTATCTTTTAAGTAGAAGTTATTTTTATAGCAAGTCAAGTCCATATTCTTTGCATGTTAAATCCAGGGAAAATTGTGAATAACACAATGTGGAGCAGTCACTCTTGTTCTAGTAATCTTAGGTGTTTACTGGACCAGTGGTATTCTGCCTTAGACAAGATATTAACTTGAATTACATACTACAAGCGATTACTGAGGTAATTTTGTTGGATAATCCAATTTGTAACTGAGGTAATCCAATTTGTTGGGTCTGGATTGGCTGCCTATATTGATCAAATTCAGGGTCATTTCAGTTCAGTCGCTCAGTCGTGTCCAACTCTTTGCGACCCCATGGACCGCAGCACGCCAGGCCTCCCTGTCCATCACCAACTCGCAGAGTTCACCCAAACTCAGTGTGCATCGAATCAGGGATGCCATCCAGCCATCTCATCCTCTGTTGTCCCCTTCTCCTCCTCCCTTCAATCTTTCCCAGCATCAGGGTCTTTTTCAGTGAGTCAACTCTTTGCATGAGGTGGCCAAAGTGTTGGAGTTTCAGATTCAGCATCAGTCCTTCCAGTGAACACCCAGACTGGTCTCCTTTAGGATGGACTGGTTGGATCTCCTTGCAGTCCAAGGGACTCTCAAGAGTCTTCTCCAACACCACAGCTCAAAAGCATCAATTCTTCAGCGCTCAGCCTTCTTCACAGTCCAACTCTTACATCCATGCATGACCAATGGAAAAACCATAGCCTTAACTAGACGGACCTTTGTTGGCAAAGTAATGTCTCTGCTTTTGAAAGGTTGGTCATATCTTTCCTTCCAAGGAGTAAGCGTCTTTTAATTTTATGGCTGCAATCACCATCTGCAGTGATTTTGGAGCCCCCCAAAATAAAGTCTGCCACTGTTTCCACTGTTTCCCCATCTATTTCCCATGAAGTGATGGTACCAGATGCCATGATCTTAGTCCAAATTCAGGATACTATAGTACAATTCTCTGTAAGATACTTTTCTTTGATCTTACCCTGTAGTTAAAATTACATTGGGGGACTAAATTCTCTGAGTGCTTAGAACAGAAGCTTATTGATTTATATGTGACACTCTGTGTTTTAAAAACGTTTGATTATTTCAGATTATAACTAGTTTGCTTTGGCAGTAACTTTTTCCCCCATTAAGTAGCTTTGTAATTGTATACCTTACAGATCTTTTAAAAATATTTTGATAGCTTCAGTAGAAAGCATTCCTATTTTCTAGAGCTTCAAAGATTTTTTAAAAACTGTAGTCTCCATTAGAAGTTTTTCCTTTGAGTTGAAGAGTGTATATAAAAGTAGAAAGAATAAAAAATCACTTATCATCTTATCCAGAATAAGAATATCCCCTGATAATATTTTGATACAGTTATTTTTAAGGGTTTTATAGTTGTTTATGAAATACTGTTTGTCTTTATTTTTCTGCTGATTTTTAGACAAGCTGAAATATTTGATAATTCAAAAGGTTCACGTCACAGATAGAGTTAACATTTATCAGTTAACGTATAGATGTCTTTTTGAGACTGACCATCTTTTGAAAACTTAGATCATTGTGTTCTATTTGGATTTTGATTTCCAAAGCATATGGATTCATGAGCCACCATTATGTTGATCTGTGCTTGTCAGATTTATCATATAAAAATACAGGAGATTCATGTTATACTCTTATTGCTAAAAAGTCATTCACTATCTAAAATTCAAATAGAAAGGACATACTTTTTTTAAAAATTTGACAATTCTAACTTTAGCACAGGGATCTAATATATATTAGAATTGAATTTTTCTTTCTTTAAACAATGCATCATATTTTATCTGGTATAAAGCTTATTGTACAAAGGTTTTATTCAGTATGTTTTGCAACTTGAATGATAAGTTTTATATACTTCAGATCCTCAATACTTTAGGATAGCTAGTATTATGATTGTATACAAAAATTCAAACACTAACGTTCATTTACGAAGTTGAGTAAATCTGTTTTGATGTTTTAGAGTGAATTTCCACTAAATACTCAACAAGTCAAGTTTTGCAGTTGCTGATTTGTATGTGATGACTACAACCGGGACTTGGTGAGGTCATGCCTCCTGGGAAAACAATAAACAATTCTTTCAGTTTAACTTGAGGAGCGAGAGTTTGCTGCCTCTTCCTCCTCAAAGAAAAGAATAGACCCTTTACAGACATAACTGCCCTGATGGGTCTAAAAATACCTTTTCCTGAAAAATGATATGACTAATCATTGTATTTTCTCTGTATTCTAAATAATTATTTACAGCGTTGATGCTGGGGCTCTGATTATTCTCTGTAGTGAAGGTACTTGTCACTCTTTCCTTAATTTCTTCAAACACCCAGCAGTAAATCTTGATCAGAGAATTTTGTCAGCATTCTGATAAAGGTATCTGAACACTTCCTTTTTCCCCTTAATATTCCTTAAAATGACGGAAATATATAGTCCAAGGATTTTAAAGGTATCTGTAGTATGTAGAAATTGTTCATTCAATGCTTTTTAATATAAAAAATTCTATTTGATTGTAAACTATACAGTACTCTTAAGATTTAAGCTTTGCTATCAAATTTTCGTACACGAGATACATAGGGAATTAACTAGGTTTAAAATTACTCAGCCTAACTTTTTTATTTTTGAAAAAGATTCTACTTTTAAGAAATCTTTGTAGGAGTTCCCCAATTCAGGCTTCTACAGTTTCTTCTTTTTTAAAAAAAGTTTATTAGAGCATAGTTGATTTACAATGTTGTGTTAGTTTCAGGTGTACAGTAAAGTGACTCAATTATACATACACATATAGCCACTCTATTTTAGATTTTTTTCCCATATAGACCATTACACATTACTGAATAGTGTTTCCTGTGTTATATAGCAGGTTCTAGTTGCTTATACATTTTATATGTAGCAGTGTATATATGTCAATCTTAACCTCTCAATTCCTTCCCCCCTGCCCATCCCCCAGTGACCATTACCATAAGCTTGTTTCTACATCTGTAATTTCATTCCTTTACATATAGCTGTCCAGTTTTCCCACTTATTAAAGAGTCTGTCTTTTCTCCATCGAATATTCTCATCTCCTTTGTCACAGATTAGGTGCCCATTCATCAGTTTCTTAAAATACGAATTCTCAGAGATTGGGATTTAGTGAGTCTGAAATAAATGAAAGAAATGTGTACTTTTCAGTTGACTCTCATAGTTTTATGGAAAGAGTTCTATATTTGTAATATATTGAAAAAAATGACCAAAATGATAGCATTGCAATTCAGCAGTTTATTTTGAGTGTTTTTACTTGAGAACCATAGCAGGGAACTTAGGTGATGTGGACTTTGCAGCTCTGAGTTGAGGAGGGTCACCTCTCTCAGCTAGGTAAGACAGGAAGATGCTCTTAAAGTGAGATTTCAGTGCTCATTAGGAGTTGACCAGGTGAATGGGGTTGGAAGAAGGAAAAGCAAATGAGAATGGCATATGTGAAAGATAGTCTATTCAAGGAATAAAAGAAATTGACTATGATTTGTTGACGGGGACAGCCAGGATAAGCAGGAAGTTCAGAAAGGCAACCAGTTTCAGAGTATGCAGGCCTATCCAAGTCATATAAAAAGTAGAGAACTCATACGAGCACTTGGGAAGCTATTGAAAGGATTTAAATAGGGGCATTACAGCATTACATTTTCAGTTTAGAAAAACTATTCACATTGGGGAATGGAAATGGATTGTGAGAAGATCTAACAAAAATCAAATGATCTACCCTTTATCTACTAAAAAAAAAAAAGTCCTGTCAAATCTACTTTATAAATGTCTCTACCTACTTCTTATAGATCCTGTAGCCATTAACTTAAATTATGGTTCCTTCATAACTGATTTAGAGTAATTTGTTAAAGTATCCATGAAATTACATTTTACCCTCAGGATTTTACCTTTGTTGTATTATGTAACTTAAAACATTTTTTATATTTAATATCACAAATCAATGCTAATATTTTAAAAATGATAACTTTTAATGTCAGTAGACAATGCTGATAAGTGTGCTATCAAGGTAATACTCTAACATATATATATATTCAAATGATACAATATATTTTTTTAATATGATATTGGTTGTGTTTTGTGGAATCAACAGTAACAACTTGCTTTACTGTGCTTCTCTCTCCAACACTATAAAATGTTGTTAATACTATCTCAAGTTTCTTTCCAAGGCAAAAATGTATACATATTCTATATTCTTTCTTTTGAATTTGCATAAAAGGAATCTTGTGAGACCCATTCTGTCCCTGCTTTGTAAATTTAATATATCTGTGACCTTTCCCCCTAATAACAGAACATTTTATTCATTTTATCACTTGTACCATTGTGGCATTGCTGTATGGGTATACCTTAACTTTTTAACCCATGTCTTAATGATTATATTTAGGTTATTTCCAATTTCTTATTTATAATAAAGAAAGCAACAGTGAACATTTTTGTACTTCTATCATGTTACTTGAACAGTTATTTCCATCAGTTCAGTTCAGTTCAGTTCAGTCGCTGAGTTGTGTCCGACTCTTGGCTGCAGCACGCCAGGCTTCCCTGTCCATCACCAAGTCCCAGAGCTTGCTCAAACTCATGTCCATCAAGTTGGTGATGTCATCCAACCATCTCATCCTCTGTCATCCCCTTCTCCTCCCACCTTCGATCTTTCCCAGCATCAGGGTCTTTTCAGGTGAGTCAGTTCTTCACATTAGGTGGCCAGAGTATTCGAGTTTCAGCTTCAGCGTCAGTCCTTCCAGTGAATATTTAGTACTGATTTCCTTTAGGATGGACTGGTTGGATCTCCTTGCAGCCCAAGTGACTCTCAAGAGTCTTCTCTAACACCACAGTTCAAAAACATCAATTCTTTGACCCTTAGCTTTCTTTAAAGTCCAACTCTCACATCCATACATGACTACTGGAAAAACCATACATTACTATGGAAAAATTTCCATAGGTGTGTGGAAAATAACCACTCAAATTTGAGAACATAGTATTTAATCACAGCTTGCCAAAATAAAGAAACTTTGTGTTTGGCAGTAACTCAGAGTCAGGCAGGGGAGTCGTTTAGTTTCATTCTGGAGAAAGTGGTTGACTTTCCTGTTTGCCTGATTAGAAGTTGTTGGCGGTGGGAAGCTGGAGGTAGGCCCAGAAGAAGCTAGGCATCTTCCGTGATTAGTTTTGGGAGCATATTTGGCTTTCACTGGTTAGTCCTAAGTCTCCTGTTGGAATTCCAGGTCAAAATGTGTGTTTGTATGTGTAATTTTTAATAAATTATTAAATATGCTCATTTCTCTTCTACCCCTTACAGCTCAAGGTTTTATCAAAGTGTTTGCCAGTCTGATACGTAAAAATTAATGTACATGTAAAAATGTGTACATGTTCAGTTTATTTTAAATTTCTAGAATTATTTATTAGAATAAGTATAAGCTATGAAAAAGCTGTTATATGTCACTTCATGGCAGAAGTAACTCATAATTACATGCAACAAAGAATTTTATATTTATGAGATTTTTTACTAATTGATGTACTGTAACGATTGTTGGAAAGTCACAGTAAACGAAAAGTTTATAAAATTTAAGTTTACTGAGTTTTCAGTAATAGCTTGACTTTTAGGCTTATTTGTAACATTTTCAGATTCTTAGCCTTTGTTAGATATTTTAACTATTTTGATTTTTAAAGAAAACATGCAGCTCTTTTCAGGCGTAGTTTTAAAATGGTAGTGTGAGTTTCAGTGATTATCTTTTTTTAATTGGTAACCAACTATATTTCTTTAAGTGGTTTCAAGTTTGTACTCTTTTGAAATCTTAATTGTATGTTCATCTTCTATACATGAAATTCATTATTTTATCTTGAGTATTCTTATGTTTCATAATATTTTCCTGCCTAGTTTTTTTTTAAATTTCATAAAAATCGAGCATCCAAATTAGCTTTCCTTAAGTATATTTTGTATTCTCTTTATTGGTAGGTACTCAAAATGACACCTTTAAAATTTTTGTTTAGGTCTGCATGAATTTGATGCCTTGAAGGATCCTGAAGTGAATGAATTCCGAATAAAAATGCGCAGATTCAGTGAGGAAAAGATTCAGTCGCTTGTGGGATTATCTTGGATGGATTGGCTAAAGCATACCTATCCACCTGAGCTTGAACCATCCATCCCTGAAAATTTAGAAGATAAACTTTATGGAGGAAAGCTCATTGTGGCTGTTCATTTTGAAAATTGTCAGGTAGTATTATATTAAGAAATACTTTATAATAAACCTGTGAATTTTCCCAGAATGCAGCACCAATCTTAGAGGAGGCTGTTGCTCACCTAGTAAACACTGTCAAAGATCATTTTAGACTTAAGATGGAAATATATTTTAGGATTAGGTATGACAATCTAAAGTGACATATCCTTTGCACACATACAGTTTTTTGATGCATTTTTGTCTATATCAGGGTCCAGAAACTGCAGTGTTTTTGAATGGTTTTTAAGGTTATGTAGAAAACTCAAACAATTTTGAAGGGATGTTAAAAAGAAAGAAAAGGAAGAATATGCAATCGAGACTCATTTTTTGTCAGTAAAGTCTAGTTCTTTAGAGAAAAAGTTTGCCAATCATGGTTGTAAATAATGTAGATATAATTTAATGTAGATATAATTTATTTTCTCATGTTGTTTTTCTCTTGTTTATAAAATGAAAGATTTGATCAAAAGAGCGCTTTTTTCTATTTTCTCAATTTTGCATTCTATGAATATGTGATCTACGTGCTGATATGGAATTGGGCATTATAATAGAGAATATATACAGTTAGTCTGTATCTGAATGGTCATAGAATTTCACAAGCTAAATTCTGTTTCTCCTTTTGTTTCAAGTATACTCATTTTATCATTTAGGCTCTGGCCTTAGAATTAGGGTATGAGAGCAGGGATATTTTGTTTTGTCCTTCAGTTACTGTGATAAAAATGACAAAACCTTTATCAGTAACTGTTCTATATTGAGGGCTTTCCAGGTGACTCAGTGGTAAAGAATCGTGCATTGTTGAAAGAGCTGAAATAGGAATTTCACTCTTAGAAGGTAATTAGAATCCAGCTTGAAAATACTGACTGTGGGCTATTTGTGAAATCTAGGTCAGTCTGAATTTCATCACATATGGGTCAAATCTCTACTAGATATATACATTTTAATATGATCGTTATTATGTGTACATGTGTTAGTCACTCAGTGGTGTCTGACTGCAAGGCCGTGAACTAACTGTAGCCTTCCAGGCTCCTCTGTCTGTCTGTGGAATTCTCCAGGCAAGATTACTGGAGTGGGTAGCCATTGCATTCTCCAGGGGATCTTCCCAACCCAGGGATCGAATCTCCTACATTGCAGACAGATTCTTTACTGTCTGAGGTACCAGGGAAGCCCCGTGATCATCATTGTAACAGATTGATTATATGTGAAAAGAAATGTTCTAAAGTCAGAAAAAATGAAAAAAAGATTTCATTGTGAAATCTTACTGGATTCCAAGCAGTCATAGAACTTAACAGTAAAAGGAGTTTAGAGATCATCTTGGCAGGCTCTTTATATAATAATTCTTTCACCATTCTTTATAGCCTGTGTCCCTAACCTGATATATCCATTAGCTATGGGGAGTGTTCTGCTTATAAAATATTGATAGCATATTTTCATTGGGAGCAAGAACACATTTAAATATTGTATTTAAAAAATTAAAAGAAATTCGTAGTGGCTTTCTGTGATTTCTGGTATTCTGGTTATACTTTCTTATTTGAATAAGTATCCGTTCAGTCTCCCTTTATTGTACATGCCATGTATTCAGCTAATTGAAATATATCTATATCTCTCCTTAGTCTCCTTTTCTTCTGGCTACCTGTTTATCAGAGGCTAAATCAAAAGAGTTTTGGATCATGTAGAATAGTAAAATTTAAAGTTATTAAATCAATTTGGCAGGTCACATAGAGTTTATAGCTTTTTTTAAGGCTGTTATTCCTTTAAAAGTACCCTATACCGTGATTCATTACCAACACTATTTTGTAATTGAATAAACATTCATGTTAGGAATGGCAAAATTTCAGAGTAAAGTACGTTTGGTAACCATCACGCGTGTATTCCCTCCCTGCCCGGTTCTGTAGAATCCTTCTTTGGCCATTTCAGCATCACTGCTGATGACCAGCATTGGGAACCAGCATGTGGGGACACTATAGTAAACATGAGATGAATTGTAACAAAGTATTCATTTAGGTTAAAAAATGATTTTCCAAGATTGGTAGGAGTGAAGAAAATGTACTGAAACATTAAATGTAAAGGGTGTATATGTGTAAGCATTGTGTCTCGTTGGATACAATGTGGTATAAATAATACTACTACTAAGTACCAATGTAAAGAGTGATATTTTCACTGTAAATATAAAATTGCTTTCTTTTTTCTACCCTCCTTTTTAGGATGTGTTTAGTTTTCAGGTATCTCCTAATATGAATCCTATCAAAATAAATGAATTGGCAATCCAAAAACGTCTAACTATTCATGGGAAAGAAGATGAAGTTAGCCCTTATGACTATGTGTTGCAAGTCAGTGGGAGAGTAGAATATGTGTTTGGTGATCACTCGCTAATTCAGTTCCAGGTATGTGTTTTAACTGTCAATTTACCATTTATGAATTCTTTGAGTAGATGTCTTATGCAGAGCATTCAAGTGCCTCAGATTATTTTTGGAGTATTTTTAAGATACATGTAGTGAGAGATGCCTTCCCCAACCATAAGGTACGCTATTTAAAGAGGAGAATCCTGATTTTGCCTTCAAGGAACTTGAAGATATTTTTGTTGAAATTACATTTGGAGACTGAAAATAGTTGTTGCATAAAGAATAATAGACTAAGTGACACGTTAGAGGTAAATAGTAACTGAATTTTAGAAAAGTATTTGATTACTTTTATTTGTGATTTTTGGTGTTTGTATGAAGCAAGAGGGATAATGACCTGCCAATTATGAAGTGATGTCTCTTTTGACAAGGAGCTCTGCTTTATTAGCCAGGTAAAAGGGGATTTTATATCTCCCTTCTCTTTTTTTCAGGTATTTAGTGTAGCCTTTAGTTCTTGGTTTAGTAGGTAGAAAATCTTCTGGCAGTTATAACCTTCATGCAAAGCTTTGGGATCTGTGGCATTCTGACAGTTTGAACTCTAACCCTGAGAGGAAGAAGATGAAAAGTGCTTGGTGGTAACATAAAAGTATTGACTTCTTCCATTCATGTTCTGCCATCTTTTAAGTAGCCTTCTGCTTCTTTAATACTTTTTTAAAAAAACCTTAGCAAGGGGAAAGTATATTGTTTTGCCCAAACTGGAATTTGTTATTACAAGGAAAACTAAAAGCATGTGTGCATTTTGTTATGGTTTTTTTTGTGTGCAAGGTTGTGTGAGAAAGAAAATGTAGAATGTAGGCGAAGGACTTTGAAAGAAATGGAATGATGCATCTTTCATAGTGAAAAGTTTTTGCATGAATATATTTATCATAGTATCATGTTAACTCCCACATATAGGCCATTCTTGAAATTTTTTTTTTTAATATCAGAAATGTATTTTCAGAGGTTCTAAATTGAATGCAGTATACTGTATACTTTATACTATCTAAAGTGAATCACACTTTATATCTGTATAGGAAATTTATTCTGGTAAGGAATACATTGTCTTTTTATTCATTTTGTTAGAATCACTGGTATCGTAAACAATCACCCTTTTCTTTATATGCCTCTGGAGAGTTATTTTGGTTTCATGGAAATGAAACGGAGCATCACACTTGGATAGTCAGTAGGTTTTTGGTGTAAAGACACTAATGGTTGCCTTGAGGTCTGTGCTGATAAGGTACCATGTCTACCTCAGGGATCCATGGAAAGCTGGCCACCTCAGGACTTTAAAAAAATGGCTACTCATGTACTGCATATTCACCTTTTTTCACTTACTGGCCAGAGCTTGCCCTGTAGCATCACAATCTATGATCAAGTTCTGCCCCTGGAAAAGTATGCCAGTTGGTCATCCTGTCAAGTATGGAGTGCAGAAAAGAGGAAAAAAAACAAAACAACATATATACTGTGACACATATTTCTGTAAGGTTTAGCAAACAAAAAAATTCAATCAGGTGGATTTAAATCCAGGTCTTAGAGATACTAGATGTGTAACTTAGCCTTTGGGTTTTTAGTTCTATAATCTATTAAAGGGGGAAAATCTGTTTTCCAGAGTTAAGAAGATTAGCTTGACATAGAAGTATCTAGTTCTTAGATACTTAGGTGTTCACTTAATGATAGCTATTTTATGTTTTGATTTTAATTTCTCATATCTTTGACATTGAATTGTTGATATAGACTTTCAACATTGTTCTAATGTTGTTCAGCTTAATTTTATTTTTCTCTTGATTTAAGTTTTGTTTGAAAATCCTTGCCTTACTCTCCCTTGCCACTGTAGTATATCCGGAACTGTGTGATGAACAGAACATTGCCCCATTTTATACTTGTGGAGTGTTGCAAGATCAAGAAGCTGTATGAACAGGAAATGGTTGCCATAGAGGCTGCCATAAATCGAAATTCATCTAACCTTCCTCTTCCTTTACCACCAAAGAAAACTCGAATTATTTCTGTAAGTTTCACATATGAACTTTTGGTGACCTTAAAAGCCATGTGATTTTTTTTGTTGTTGTTGCTGTTGTTAGCTTGTATGCTTAATCCTCCCACACATATTCTTTGCTCAGTTCTCCTATGGAAACTTAATTCATGTTTTGCTAAAGATCCATCACCATTTATTAATAGTAATTTTTAAAGCTACTGTTATTTTTCCATACCCAAGCTACATATGATTCTCAATAGGTCATTTATGTTTTTGATTATCTTTAGTTGCTAAATAAAAATGCCCTCAAATTGAGTATATTTTGAGATTAGAGCTAAATGTGAGACTTCAGAGAGCAAGTTGAGGCATTCCAGTAGAAAAGTTAAGTGTGCTGAGATAGTTGATTTTCTGGTATATCTCATTTGTATTAGCTTATAATAGTGTTTTGGTGTAATTTGTCTGTTTTCTTCTTATTGAACTTTTAGACTTTAAATGTAACAAAGACATTTCTTCTAGCATATAATATTTTTATAAAGCAGACCTTTAAATTTGTGTTCATTGGAGTACTTAACAGTTTTTAAATAGTTCTTCTGTCTTAAGAAAAACCATTCCTTGATAATTAATATATTACCTGTATATTAATTTATGTTGTCAATTCTTTATTTATCCAAAGCTTTTAATACCATTTGTTTATGGTGTCTAGTGAATTTTGTAGCAGTATTGTTTTACCTTGAGAACTAAGGGCTAGTGGTTGTGATGCTTAAGTTAATATATGTGGTTTTCAGTTGTTAGTTCAGAGTTGTATTTTCATTATTTTACCGGTGCACATGCGAACTGACAAGGCAGTTTCATTGTTGGCCTCAAATATTCATTTCTTAATTAAATATTAAGAAATGAGTAATTAAATGAATTCTTAATTAAAATTAAACATTAATACCCTGTATTTTTTCATTTTTTACCAGCATGTTTGGGAAAATAACAATCCTTTCCAAATTGTCTTGGTTAAAGGAAATAAACTTAACACAGAAGAAACTGTAAAAGTGAGTACTTATTTAGATTTGAATTTGTCTTCTGCTCTGTTATTTGAATTCACTAATATGCTCAGTTAAGGACAGATGGGAGACTGCATTTTATCCATTTTGGTCAGTTACAGGAGATAGAATATGGCAGTTTATTATAGAAAAATTATAAATCTTTGTTTTAAAATATTCTTTGCATAGTTGGAGATGTACTGGATAGATTGACATTTCCCCAGTGTATGTTATGGAAAAGAAATTGGTTTAGATCAAGAATTCAGCAAGTGAAATTTAAGCCAAAACTGTAGGTCACATGTTTCTGTGCAGGCTTATTCTTCTTTTTCAGCTTTGGTCAGAGCTTCCCTCAGCCTCTTTTAGGCGCCACCCCCCTGCCTTTTTCTTTTCCTTTTAAACTTGCTGAACAGACAGAAAATGTAATACCATTCCTGAAATAAAATAGATGACTACATTGTAGACCACAACTTGTTAACACATGGGGATTTATTGCACCACCCCTACAATTAAGTAAAGACTTAACAAGGCATTTTGCTTCAAAGTGTAAAGCATGCATTTTCCTCTATTTTGCTTGGCAGGAAATGAAGTGAATAGTTTTGTGATCCAAGAAAGAGATTCAGTTAGTTTGAGATGTTTGCTGGCATGAGGATATATTCAGGAGTACCTTGCCAAAGATTACCAATGCCTTGTTTTTCTAAGTGGACATTAAAGATTCTTTGGGTAGCTGTCATTAAAATAAGGGTGTTTTCTCTTATATTCTTAGCTAGATTTTAATTTTTAAGACCAACTAGCCTTCTTTTCTATTTTAATGGTAATTTATTTTTCCGTTGAATTTAAATTTTCTTTCTTAATCTTTTCCAGTTGTAAAAGTATAACATGATTGTTGCAGCAGTTAAAAAAAGTCCAAATATGATTTAAGAAAGAAGTTGTCGATCTCTCGTCATCTGTTTACCATCACATGGGATTCAAGGTCAATAAGCCTTGAGTGACCTCCATGTTTATACAAATATATATAAACTTATGGTCGTGTTTATTTTATTGATTGGTTGGTTTGTTAAAGAAAAGGGATGATGTTTTATATATATATATATAT